>NC_134184.1:30694779-31004764 GCF_964188355.1 Buteo buteo | reverse complement strand
CCCTGGATTTTACTAATGTAACAAATGCAAAAATTGCTCAATTCAAAATAGAAAGCAAATAGCACAGATCATACCTGGCACTTTTTCTTAAAGCCTTAAATATAGTTAAAGGATAACTCTCACATATACTAGAAAGAGTTACGGGTAAATTGACCTCCTAGATTAATTATAATCACTTTAAACCTACCTGCTTATTTTTGCCTTCTGTATCTTTTATGACAAAAAGCATCAACTGCGGTCTCTTATTCATTAAAATGTCTGCAGTTTGTCACTCCTGTTTGCTCTATACTTGTGAAAGTAGTGAAGATATTTCCCCCCATTTAAAATTGTCACAAACTTGCCTTAATGTAACTCATAAATTCAGTAGTAAGAGTATCCGATTCATTAAACTGGTTTTCTGTTTCTCTTGACTTATCATTGACAATCAGGTGAGAAGATCCTTGATGGAATTCCACTAATAACAACAACAAAAAAAAAAAAAAAAAAAGAGAGAGAAGAATGATTTCTGGTTCAGCTCAACATTTGCTACTCAACATAATTTAAGTGTATTAAATTATAGAGCTCAAAACCAAAGCTTAAATTGGAAGTGTATTAAAAACTTCAAACAGGTTAAGACCTTTGCATTTTAATGAGTGATGCCAATTCATTTCAAAGTTGTACTAAATCAATACCCTGGGCTCATACAGTAGTAGATCAGAAGCACCACAACCGGCATTAATGGAGTCAGTTTTGAACTACCCCAAGGATGTCTTGCCAGTACCGGTACCAGAGCACAGCTGGACAGCTGCAGAGTATTTTAAGACATTCAGATGTCTCAGCCAGTGACTTGCCATTTAATGCAGCTTCAGAGTTATTATGCTGTAACAAACACTCAAACTCTTAGCAGAAGTCAAACAAAATGATTCAGAGCCTTCAGAGCCTATGCCCATCTCTTGTTTATGTATACTATTTCCAGGGGCATGCGGCAGTAAGGATTTTCTCCTCTGTTTGAAGTGGTCTGATCCTATAACTTACTCTCTCCAGTTTGCTAATAAACACTGTAGGATGTAATGCTCTTACTATCTCACTTCGTATTCTCCTGAATTCTGATGAGTATCTCAACTGAAGTTCATTTAACCTAGTATGTAACACTGGGCAAAGGCTGATCTCCTATTTATGCGTATGCATATGCTACTCACTGACTTCATCCTGCCACTTATCATTAGTATGTGCAGACCTTGGAGAAACATTGTTTATCAGTACGTAGATATAATTTAGAAAAATGTAAGTTACTTTAATAAAATTTATATAAAATTACACCTTCTCTCAAAATCTGAAGAGATTTACTTGCTTGCAGAGGTAATGCTGACTTTGATTAATAAAGCTTTAGATACACATTATGTCCAACCAGAGAAAGGGACTCTGCTTTTGTACATAGCTAACGCAAAATCTGAGTTAGCATTTGATAAGTTATTATACATTGATATTACTGGTTGGGAAGCATGGTTTAAACCGACTCTCACTCTTCTTCCCCAAGTCAGAACCAGAACTTGTTACACCTTGTCTCAAGAGCTAGTAAGTTCATTGGAATTGCTACGGAAAACAACTACAAGGACCTCAATTCAGTATAGTTAAAAATGTTCTAAGTAGCACACTTTTCCTTCTTTTTTACATGACTGCATACGCATGCTTAAAGCCTTTTGGGTAGGTAGGCATTTATTACAAAAAAATTAAAATGCATAGGGTGGCAAAAATACCTGTTGATCAACTAGAACATCAGCAGGAAAAATCAATTTAATAAGGTATTTATCCAGAGCAAAATTAAACACTGAAAGTTCCAAGGAAAAATAGCAGTAAATAAAATGGATTTCATTTAAAGATGATGTTTGTAGACTCCTGGAAGATTGATGTTTGTTGGGTTGTGATTTTTGCAAACTGAATTTAGTCTTATACATGGAATTATCACCAGAATTTCCCTGTATTTATTCCACTTTTTTTACATTCCAACCTTTTCTTGAGTTAGCGTGGTGACCTGAATCTTCCTTTACAACCTGATCTTCTTCCACGATGTCCGACATTGGAACATTAAAGCTGATAGTATCTTCATCAGAAGGCTAAGAAGAAACAAGAGAAACGCTGCTTTCAGCTCAAAACAAGAGTGATAAAAACGTACATATTAAGAAGAGCGCTCACTAAAGAGTGACAAACTAATATGGGAGAGGATACCAGAGCATCTAACATGACCAAATCCTGTTGTGAGAAGCTGTAGTCGTGCTGAATACATCCTGACAGGAGGCTGGTCAAGCAGAACAATTAATCTCTTCTCTTTCCCTACCCTCCTCGCAGCGACACCTCTCCACCGTGCTGCTCTCTGTGCAATTTCCCAGGACAGCTGAAAATAGAGGCTCCTCGTAGCCACCAAAGTCTGTAGAAAAACTGAGCCTCGTATCACAGTCCTTTTCTCTTTCCCTCCACGACTCTTCTCCCCTGCTTTACCCTGCGGCTTGTTAATTTAGTGCCTAAAGCAAGCAAGATGAACTTTGTAGGCTGAGGCAACACCTTTTATTAGACTAATTGGTGGAGCTGAAAAAAAAGCAGAAACTCAAGTACGCTGGCTTTTCTTCCTTGACTTAAAAGCGCATACATTTTTTTCAGCCGTATTAGCAGGTACACTAAAACTCATTACTTTTATCTACAAGCTTATCTTGTCTATGACTTTACAGATAGCGGCTACGCAAAGAAGCGCTGACACTTCGCTGCCTTCGCTTCTGCCCCACGCCACTAGGGCACGGCTGCTCCTGCTCACGTTCTCTCCCGAGGTGAACTACAGCAAAACCACCGTCTGCAGAAGAGGTCAAGTTTTTATTCTTGCTCTCCTGAGAGAGCTTACCATTGCAACAGCCTTTCAGAGCTCTGCAAATGCATTTCCCAGCAAACCCACTGGCGTTGCTCATTCGTTAGATGCTCAGTGTTTCTGGAACTCGCCACTCTGCGCTTACATATTCTGTACATGTAGTCTGTAATTATAACTGCTATAATACATATATAGCAGTTTGTTCCATATCCTTTAAGAATATGTATTTTTAAGAAAATGGTATATGCCTCTTTATCAGTTCAGCCCATTGTAACACCAGATCCACAATGGAATGGGAGATTGTTACAATCCCATCCGTTATTCTTTCCCACAGTTGCAAGCTTTGAGCAGAATTATCCCATTCTTGCTAACTTTATATGTTCATATTCCATACAAAAAATATTTTTTTAAATCCTGAAGCTAAGGTTTGTGATAAAGGATGGAGCAAATCTGCTTTGCACTTAAAGAACTGTATCGAAAATACACGTGGTTATTCCTGTTTGCCAAGAATACCATGGACTTAACACATTTTGTAAATGTGGACCACCATAAATGTTCTTCTTTATGAATAAACGGCATGTTATTAACTCTATGAATTCACTGGCTGTATTCTTCTGCTTAAAGAGAAAAAATTCAAAAGGATGTTCAGGGACTTGATAAAACCTTATCAAAATAATGAAGCTTTATAATGAAGTGAAGTAACGTTGCAGTACTGTTCTCCTATTTGTCAACTTTTAAAATAATTTTTAAATTTTAAAATAAATTTTATTTTAAGATGAAACAAATTAGTATCTCAAACAGAAAATAAACAAACCATGCTCCAAGTAGTCTAAGCACAAGTCACTCGTTTTTAGACCTGAAACAATGACAATCCAACAGCTTTAAAAAAAAAAAAAAAAAACCAACAAAAAACCACCAGATATACACAGTATAAATTTGTTCAGACAACCAAGGTTACTGTGAAGTTCCTTCTCTTTCTTTCAGACTGTATCTCATGTGACATTTAAGCATTAAATTTAGTTACTCTAGATCAAAGATTCATGTTTTGTTAATTTCACAACTATGATTTGAAAATACTATAGTGTTTTTCTACACATTATTACAAGTTCTGAATACTAAAACAGGCAAGATTTTTTTCTCAGCATAGCAACACAATACAGCTTTTAGGAAAATATTTTGGCATGTTGGTGTAAAAAAAGCCATGGGCCATTCAATTTGGAGCCATTCAATTTGGAAACAGAAAATCATTCCTTTAACAGGCTACGTCTCGCTTTCAGGGCCTACAGAATTCTGCAATTGATTTTCCAGGTGTTTCCTGCCAGTATACCATGAAACAGAAACTATCCAAAGCAGCCTGCGATAATACAAAAGTATTGCTCCTTCACAGGTGAAATACTGTGTCTCACTTCCTTCGTCCACGATTTTATTTTTATTCAGCCAGCAACAGAAGACAATAGACATATAAGAATCAAAAATACCTAACATTATTCCAACACTGAATTCAGGTGATGCATTTTGAAAGAATCTTCATATACATTCTTGCTGGTACTAATGCGTCACTTATCAGTAATAAAGCTGGGACACCATCTGGGTCTTAACAAGTACCCTCTTGTTCTAATGAATTTTAACTAAGGAGAAAATAAGGTCAAAGAGAGGTGGAAAATGAATCAAAATGCTACACTGTTCCTAAAAGATGAGGTACGTGAGTGCACTACCTTAAAGCAGAATTTGCCTTCAAGTTGCTGTGATCAAGTTTGCAGCAACGCTACAAGATAACTTTCACTTGAAATGCCCAAAAGGACTATAGCTCTGAAGAATTGACCCTGAAATTACCCTACCAACAAGCCAGACAGAAATAGGTAAATTGTTCAGCAAGTACTCCCCTCCTATGTGTATGCGCCCAAAGCTAATTAGCAAGCTTCCTAAAAAAATACATTTGTTTTCAAACAAGTGATTCAAGTTACTGTTTTTAAGCTACACAAATGCAAAATGACATTGTAGTATTTTTCTGTAAAAGAGCTGAAACTCAACAGCCACTGGCATTCAGACTAAACTGTAGTTTGTTTCTATATGTCTGATGTATTTATAAAAACCCTCCAAAAATGTGTTTTAATGACCACTTTATGACCTATCATTTAATGTTTATCTAATGTTTGGTATGTAGACTTCTGATTGTAATTAACAACATATGTGAATCTGTATTCACAACATGCTAATATTGCACAATTCCGTGTAAAACAGGTATTAAAGATCGCATCAGAAGGAAAACTGAGTGATGAATTTACTACCAAATACATTTGGGATTACTGATCTCAGCATCTATTTTCTCCTTAATAGTAGAGCAATAATCAGGCAGGGATGGAACAAGTAAATAGTTCTCATATAAAAAGCCTTTGTGCTAATAAAAGTGGATCAGTTCACTGTTGGTTGTCTTTAAAAGATTTTTTTGCAGCATTCAGATTGCTACATTTTGATTACAGGAAAGATGGTCTATTTTCTAAAGGTGTTATTTATAGCTAAAGAGGAAATTCTGGAATAACAGTTTCATTAACAAGCTAACTCAGCTTCAGGAAGTGTGAGAATGGCAAAACAGTTTGTAAGCATCTCTGAATGGACTGTATGCTCTTACAACTAGAGAGAAGCCATTGGAAGTCTGGCTAGAAATCCCAGTAATTCTGCTTCATTTCTATCTAGCAAGAAACTTGGCCAAATACTTGGAAATCCCTGTGGGGTTTTAAGTGCTTTTGTATTAAAAAGACCAATGTGTAAGTGGATTCATTTTCAATTTGCTTTTTAGTAACTACAAATTCAGTATCTAAGCTTGATTCTTTATACATTTGTTTCAAAAGCAACAGAATCTCTTTTCCTCAAAGGAGGAGAAAAACACTAAAGAATCATTGTATAATTATTTTAAGCAGCACGAAGCTCATGCTTTTATTGTGCCCTGAATACTTCCCATCAAGTCAGACCACAAATCCCATTATTTGTTCATTTCAGAAAGATCATCACTGAATTATACTGCAAATTATTTACTTATTTATCATTATTTACTCAGTTCAAGTCCAACTAGATTTAGTGCCCTGTTCAGCTGAGCAGTACCTCAGAAAAAAGGTCTAGGAAAGTCAGCTCTAACTGCTTAGGACAACATTAGTCTTAGGAAAGCCATCCTTTTTCTTTGCTCAGTCAGATAACATAGTTCAGAAAAAATTCTGAAGGCTTATTTCCAGTACTGCCTAACTGCCAGAGCACGTAAAGGCATTAAGATCTGCAAAGTTTCTGAAGTTCCTACGCTACAGCAAACTGCCATAACCACAACACCACAGAACATACCAGGACTGGGCAGACTGAACTCCTCTTAATTCCCAACGGGAAAGAGTCATCAGTCAAAGAGAAAACATGGGAGCAGCAGCCAGGCGTGTAACTGTTAGGACATTTACTTCATTGGAAACAGCAGACGTGGATTCTGGTGTGGCCCTCATCCTCTAGATTATCTAAACTGCCTGAAAACTGTAGTGAATTTTCACTATTGGTAGGTTGTTGAGCATTTGTAAGCAAGTATCTCCCTGCCCTCACCAGAAAGCGTACAATGGAAAACAAAAAAACAAAACAAAAAAACAAAACAAAACAAACCCCACCCCAGTCTCCTTTTATCTTTGTTTTATCCATTTCTTAGCAAGAAATTCATGCCAAGGATGTGTTTGCACAGTTTTGATGGCTAAAAACATATTCACATTGTTACCCAACTTAAAATACAGTAAAAAATATGGGTGCTGGAAGGGGAGCTGGACACAGAATTCAGGCAACTTACCTCTGTTGCTGACAAACGTTTATCGCCGTTATCACTACCAACTCCTGAATCTGAGTCCTTTTTATTTGGGTAGATGTCATCAATGCTAGATGCGAATAAAAATAAAATTAAATACAAAAATCAATAAAAAGCTATCATAGCATTTACCGTTAGAATTCTGTCCTGGTTTTACTTAAATTGAAGCAAAATTCCAACCAGGCTTAATGATAGAGGGTGAAATAGCCTAGTATGGTTAAAAACTACAGATTTGCAGTCTGGTGATAGTAAAATAGATCAGATGGAATGGCTGGTTAGCCTAAGGATTAATGAAAACAACAGAAATAATCTGCTGTAAAGCTTGCTTTTGTCTATATACTAGGTAAAAAATGCTTAGTTACTAGCTAAGTAGCACAGGAGTCTGAAGTCATTTAGCCATGGGATAAGCAACTAAACTAGTTGAACTCAAACTGGAGTCAACTGATTTAATTGTAACCATTGATGCATTAAAAATGAAGTGATATCTCCCTGCGGCTTGAAGTAATTATTAACACAGAAACCTCCTTCTGGTGCTTTAAAATAGACTTTGAAATTTAGGTTTTTAAGAAAATGACTATAATAATGACAACTGCTCTCTCTTCTGGTTTCATTACCTAATATAACCTCTACTCATTTTAAAGTACGCTAGTAGATGCAAAACTCTCATCATCTAAATTTTTTTAAAATATGCTTTATTATCCCCTCATTTGCAATCCTGAAAGCTATAACCCTGAATTCAGACTGACACAGCAATTTAAAAAAGAACTTTAGCAGTCTTCACGTGAATAAGGTATCTGATTAACCCTAATCTTAAATTATTTCTTATTAGCAAACACTAAGGATTTTGTGTAGAAACTGCCTATGGAAATCCTAACTGGGTTCATTTTTTCTTTAGAAGTGTGAAGTTATTCTCTAAAATAAAAGTTCGGTTATTATTGTGTGACAGACATTAGGCTGTTAGTTACCAACTGGTACCTACTCTCTACTATCCCCTGACCCTAACCTGTATGCTCCTATATAACCAAAATGTCATCCAGGACCTGACATTCCTGACAATTTTCTTATATACTAAAAGAACAAAACAGAAAACAAGCAGGTGTTTCCCAAATGGAAAACTTACTCTTCATCCTGGATTCTTCCCACCTTTGGCATTTATCTGACAGAAATTCACAAAGGTGTTTCCAAACATACATGGAGGAAAAAAATTTGCTTGAAACCTTGCCTAGATGACTGAAAGGGAGATTCTGTAACAGTTCTTTTTTTTTTTGTCCCCCAGGGTGTTATCAGCAACATCTCTATTTTTATTTACATCAACACTTTGTTTTTATTGAGTACTTCTCTCCAAAAATAAGACATTATCATACTTTCTCTGATTGTTTATATTATACTTCCCATGTTAGCAAAGAAAGAGCTGACTAACGCTGGTTTCCAATTAGCTATGGAGATTCTCGTAGAAAGGAGCTGCTTCGTATCTAGTTCCTTTCCTTAAGCCACAATAGAAGATGACATTTCCTAGATGTTTGATGCAAGACATTAAAGATTTTGTCTTTCATTTTGCTAACAAATTAGCACATTTCACTTTAAAAGGATCTCAACATTCATGCAGTTCTCTTTGCTGGATGGATAAAAGCCTCTGGACGAATAAAAAAGCTTAAAACAACTACGTGACGGATGTATGACAATATCTAAATCACAAAACAGCGCAAGAAATTAAAACTTATTTAGTGTGTTAATGGATTTACAAGGAAGTTCCAACACCTAATGATACTACCATCTGAATTATTTTCAATATATTCCTGTAGTCTACTAGTAAGAGGATAGATTTAAACTAAGGTTCACTTCTAAGATCTTTCCTAATGTGCTGCTAACTTTAATCAGAACTGACTGTTAAAAATATTTTGTTCTAAACTCTTATATGGATTTCACTAGAATAAAATATATTAAAGCAAACCAAATCTCTGTTCAGAAAAGTCCACTCTAAATAGCATCTAGACAAATGAAACTCTGAAAGCTAAAGATATAAATATATTTATTTCACTTTGTTTATAACTGTTACATGAAAAAACTAAGTGAGATTTTCATACATACCTCTCTTCCACAGGTTGTGGCAAATGCTGTTGCTCTATGGCATTAAGATACAGTGAGTCTGCTGTTTTAATCTGGCAGGCCTGTACAGTTAGGTATTTGAATATATGCACCTTACCCTTTGTACAAATCTGTTAGACAAGAAAAACAAGTTAGATTTATAACTAGAATGAAAGAAATAATTTATTCCAAATGTCACTTAGTGTAAAACTCCCTGAAAACCAACTCAAAACGTCACAATAGATACCACGTAAATGGATTTTACTGATTTTTTTTAAAATTACTAAGAACTACTTCAATTACCACATCAATTATTTGTGTGTACTAGTATGAATACTATCAGAGAGTAAGACAGAAAACAAGAATGTATTCTACTTTAAAAAATCCAAACGAGCTTTTCACGCAAAAAGAATTACGATTAAATATATCATATGGCCTATTACTAACGGTAAATTGAATAATTATTGTCCAAAATTAGTCAATAATGACATTTAATTCATCAGCATGTCCTTTATACTCTTAGTCACATTGTTTTTACTAGTGTCCAAGCATCTTTATGATGCATTTCACCTGCATTTCAGAATTTTTTGTCTTTAACTGCACACTTCTAGCTCAAGCGCTTGCTGAAACTTGCTCTGTATTTTTTGAGTTTAGGAGCAGCATCACCATTGGTTATGAAAAGCATTTCTCCAATGTAATAAAAACTCTCAAGTATTTCAACAGCTGTCGCTCTGGAACAATTGTAGCTTTCAGAGATGTAGTTTGAATCCACTGTCCAGTAAGTCAACAACAACAAAGTTGTCCTTAAGCAGTAAGCACAGGAAGCATTCATTTATTATCATCATTTCTCAGCATGGCCTACAGTTCAGGAGCTTGATTTCTTTGTGTATCACAACCTATAAACTTAGACTATAAAGTAAAATAAATTTCCTGTGGATGACATTTGTAGAACCTTCTAGAAATGGGTTCTTATTAACAGAGAGAAAATCTGTCCAGGAAGTTTCTCACTTCTCTTTTTCAAAATTATATACATATTCCAACATTAAGTTTCATATGCAGATAGGGATGACAAAAATAAACAGGCAGCTAACAGGGGAAATCTTCTAGGCTCATGTTGGTTCAAGTGGTGCACAGACTCATACACAGAACATAGGATATTTTCAATGTCTTATTTATATATCAACGAATAATGTCTGTGATGACTAAGTTCAGACGCCTCTAATTGCAGAAGGTGACATTTTATAGGCTATAATTTGTTATCATCCACCCAATATTAAGGCACAATTTAAATTATAGATGTTACTTACTTGTGCTGGTGGAGACTGCAAAGGATTGTTCTCAAGCAGTAATACTTGTAAGTGCACCATCTTTCTAAAACAAATTGGAATCACGAGCACTTTATTGCAGGAAAAGTCAAACTTTACCAAGGGAAGCTGTACTAGTTCTAAAAGTAACAAAAAAAAAAGAAGGTGTTATTTTTTGCCATAAAATAATAAAATATTTCTGAATAAACCTTCTTTTGCATTCAGGAAAAAATACAAACTCGGACAGGAATATGATCAACATTTACTCCATTATATACTGGGAAATTAAAAGTGTTATTGTTATACAAGTGACAATAAATTTTAAAATAAATACTTTGAAGGTGGGTTTTTTTCCTGAAACTCAGCTGACAGTTCCCATACTGCATCCACAGGTAAGTACTTGTGCAACTTAAAAGATGCCTAGAATCATAAAGATAATTCATTCAAAAACCCTTACACACTGTTACTTAGTGAGTACCACTGAATGTTATATTCTACAAACTCAAATGGAATAAATTTGAACACAAAGCAATTGCTACTTTTTAATCATATTTACTTACATGATTAAAAAATACTTGCAAAATGTTAATAAAAAGAGCTACCGTAAAGGTATTAGGATTTTTTGTTTGTTGTTTGTTTTTACCTTGGGGTAAAACTTCGAGGTAATTTCTTCTGACATTCAGTTCTTTCAAAGATTTCAGCTGGCCTATCTGCTGTGGCAAAGCTGTGATTTCATTACAGCTGACATCCTACAGCAAAATAGTAATAATAGACATAATGAACTTTTGGCTCCTAAGTGTTAAATAACATAGATGTGAAATTGTAGCTATTTTGCTATTACCATTGTAACATTTTATTAACCTGAAAACCTGCAACCATCTGTGTCCTTTCTTCACAATGCAAAAATAGATACATGAGAAAATGTTTATACATTACTTAAAACCTAGAGCGAATTCTTATTTGGAGAGTAAGTTAATTTTGAAAGTCAATTTAATTTCTATAGAAACGTTCAAAACCATTTGCTTAAGATGTTCTACCTTTTTATTCTTAACTTTATTCACATGAAGAACTCAGTACCATGATTATATAACCAAATATGCTTGGATAAAATGTAAAACTGCTAGTGTGTGGCTCTGACTTTTTAAAAAGGTTCTTGTTCTCCTGGAGGGAACATTTAAACAAAATCTAAAAAAAAAGAAAGAAAAAAAAAGAGAGGAAACGCCAATAGCATTCTGTAATGATGCTCAGGAAAGGCACATATTGGATTATCACATCACATAGTAGGCCATAATAAAATAGGACAGGTCTTGTTTACTGTTACACAGATATTCAATATAGTATTGTAAAAGGTACTTTTTAAGTGCCTAGACAGGTTCTAAGTAGGTCTGATTTTGATGACTACATACAACTGGTTTAATAGTCTGGATGAAACTGGAACCCATCTTCATTTCAGCATTCCTAAAGGACTAACTGCTGTAAAGTTGAGTTAAAAGTATAGGGTCTGGCTATACTGAGCATAATTTCAAGCAACATGTTCATATACAGTAGTGCTACTGTGATAAACAGTATACTTTAACACTATTGCTAATAAGAAACTGCTATGAATGTGTACTAAAGATCAACTTCTTAGATTAAGTCAGTCTAAAACGCGACAGCTTTTAAGATACCAGCTATCATTTTTGCTGCTAAACAGTCTACACTCAATGTGAAATCAAAAGGACATTGAAACCTCTGCTTACATCCCAGGCAGCCTGTAAATTTGAGTAATATCCCGATTATGCTTCCATTTCTGCATTTTAAAAAAGGAAACAGCATTTCATAGTATGAGAGCTACGTGTGGTAATGCCAGATTTTCCTGAACAGCCACTGGAATACTTTTAGGATGTTCACTCCTATTCTCTTGATTGTTTCAAATGGATTTATACAGTACCTGGGAGGTCTTAGACTACAAAATTTCTAGAACTCAGTCAGGTTTCCAAGTCATCTCTTTGAAGATAGTTGCTGTAATACTAGTCAAAAGCATTAACTCTCTATCTTCAAGCCTAAAAACTAGTTAACAAAAGATGAGAGTAAAAGCAAAATGTGATCTGGCAATGCTGGTCACTGTATCAGACAAGTTTCTCCTTGTAACAGAATCTCACTGCTGCCAAAGCTTCCTTCCCTTGTCAAAACACAGTCAGGAAATTATTTTAGCTTTTAGACAAGGAAATTAAAAATCCTAGTTAATGAGTGCATCTTTTGCCCAAGTTGCCACAAAGTATGGTTAATTGCACTGTTCCCAGATAATTTATTTTTAAAGCTTTACTGTCCTATTTTTAATTTACAGACTTTAAACAACTTCATAATTAGATACTCAATTTTTAGAGCACAGAACTTAAATTTAAGTCACCTTGTGGCAGAGAAACTCTAGACCAAGTACACTTAATGCACACACATCAGAACGAGTCAGGGAAAGAGACAGGGAAGGAAGGAAGGGGGGGGGGGGGGGGGGAAGAAAAAAAAAAGCCTGGCAATGTGTAGCCTCAAAAACAAGTCCACTTACAACCTTTCAAAACATCCTTATTAAGACTGATCTGTTATGACACCATGTCAGCATTCACAAGATCTCTAGAGACAGTAGTATCCTTTATCCTACTAAACACTGCAGTCCAACTTTTTTTTTTTTATTACTTTGCTTGAATAGCTGTGGAAAACAAAGACCTATAACATTATTTCTAGTTATACTTATGCTCTTGACTATTATTAGACTTCACGAGTGTGTATGTGACAGAGACAGTGTTTATCTTTCCCATTAGCCTGGCAGTAATGGAAGCAATACTATCAAAGTCGAATGCCTATGGTTTCCAAGCTAATATTTTTTAAAGGAACTATGCAACCAGCAGTTTGGAACTTCACTTCACGGACGTCTGCAGCCAGCTGAAGTGCAAACACCTACTCAAGTTGCAAGGGGCTAGCGTTTGGTGAAGTTCAGGCTTGCATTAGTTTTATTTTGTTCTCATCAGTTATGCCATGTCCTGCCATGACAACACAATTTTTCCAGATTGAAGAAATGTATTTGAAGTTAACATTAATTTCTGTGGCATGAAGCTCGATGGCGTGAAAACAAATTAAAATCATCACCATTTTTTTTATAGTAAAGTTTAAATGGTCTTAAACCAATAAAATTCAGCATAATATAAACAGAAAAATAAATATGGTACTCTGGCTCCATATTAACATATTTATTGACACACACACACAGGAGTTTATCTAAACCACCCAAATTGAGGTAAACTTCCTCCTCACATCCATTTTAAAACTTGGGACTCCTGATTGAGCTGTTACTCCTAAAAAGCACGTGGATTCTGTCAGGGCTTGTGACATACAAGCCATACAGAATGGTAAAAAAAAAAAGTTACAGGGTGCAGGAGCACATCGACCCTTTTAGGCAGCAGAAGGCAGCAGGTCCCACTTGGTCCGGCTGCTGGCCCAGATGTGGTGAACGAGGTGAAAGACCTAAATCTCAGTCGAGAGATTTAGAGGCTTCCAACCCGAGACAGGAGCGTCCCAGAGACGGAGAGGGCTGTTACCTGAAGAAGGCAGAAGTGCAATACTGCCTGGTAGGATGGAGAACAGAATTTGACCATACATCCGATAGTTTCAGGTATAGCTACTGAGACACCTCTGCCCAATTTTATTTGATGGAAAATACATTTCAGATTATCTTCACACCAGTTTTGCACTCATCCTCCTGGCTGACAGTAGAGGTATGACCAAGTTACACGGCTGCAAATAAAAGTAGGTTTCCCAACCAAGTTTTGCAAATAATTCTAAGATATCCTGCAGGAAGAATAAATTGTATGTTGATGCCTGTAAGATAGCTGTCAGATCTATATAACCCAGAACCCTAAAATTTAAAATACCACCTGAAAATTTACTGCATGTAATATCTAAGTCATTCTATGCTACAAGTATGAAATTTATATAAATATATACATGTAATAGGAAAAGAACTGCCTACCCCATTTTGGAGGAGAGGGGGGGAAAAAGCGGAGTTAGTTGGAAAGATCTGACCTAATGTGCAGCAAACTATGCTTACATCATTCTAGAGTGACTATAGAGGTAAAATTTGTTTCAACAAGTTAGATTTTTTAAAAAAAAAAAATCCATTTGCTATGTATACACAGATTTTGCTGCACGCAGCTTGTGAAACACTTTGGGAACCTGAGGGTGCTTGGCAAAGTCCTAGTAATACAAGACCTGGATGCAGCCAGGTGGCACCCGTCACAGCGCAGGATGGATCCCCCGGGCCAGCTCAGCCCCAGCGCTGGGTCCGTACCAAACCAACCAAGCCTTGCCCCAGGGCTGGGTCGTGGTGGTGCTTGGAAGCCCCACGCTATTCGGGCTGGCACTGCTCTCACACAGCTGAATGTTTTGGGCAACAACTGCAGTATGACTTAATCTTTATTTTTTTTTATGCCAATACAGATCCTGGCTCTCAATCCTACCCCTATTTGCTTCTCCCAATACACACATAGTTTAGTCGTTTCCAGCTAAATAATGCAACTCTTTTCACTGCAAGGTGGCATCGAAAAAAGTAATCAGGTCATCTGAGTAGCACCATGGCCAATTTAACAAAAACTTGTTATTCACTAACCCCCACCCCCTTCTAATCACAAAGAACTAGCATCAAACCTTCTTCAGCTTTCTTCATTCTTCTAACCTACCAAAGTGATCTGTTGCTATAGCCTCTCATGAAATATTTTTAGAGCAGGAATTGTTGTGTTCTTCATGACAAAGAGTAACACTGAAATTATACTGTAACTGGAAAGCAATATGAAAATCCAGTATTCCAGGTGTTAATTTAAACAAATGATTTGTTTAAAAAACCCAAACCAACCCTATCTCCTTTAAGTATAATCTACATTGATTTTCAAGCTTTTAGTTTTTTACTTTTCAAAATTCTAAAATAAGGATAAGGGCTGCTATTAAGCTGTGTACAATCTCTTACTAATAAATGAAACACTTCCAGCATCAGCAATGCTAGTTCACCTTACTGGGAGGGTTTAAACTTGAAATTGGAGAGGAGATTAGATAAGAAAGCACTTCAGCAGCTCTTTACTGAAAATATTATCACAGACCTCAATTAATACAAAGAAAACAGGTGATTTTAACCAGACAGAATAAGGCCAAGTCTTTCAATTATTTTACGAGCACCCCACCACTAAGCTGGGCCACATTTAACCTAGAAGCAATCGAGAGCTAAGAGGTTCCAATCATTTTTTATTATCTCTTCAGTCATCCTATCCCCTAAATTAGGATGTGTTTAATACAGTTCAACTTTAATTATATATAAAACTGGAACCATAACCTTTTATTGAATCTATTTTCAGCACAAAAGAAACAATGCTATAGGCTAACACATTTTTTTGAAGGTTAATTAAATCAAAACCATTTCAGTAATCTAATTAAACCCATCACACACACACACACACACAAAAACTATAACATTTGATAAGATAAATTAATAATGCTCACCAAACAAAACAAACTTGGTAGTCTTTAGCTCAGGTATAACCCAGAAAGAAAAAGGTAACTGCCCCCCCCCCCATCCTCATCAACGGCCACAGCAGTTGTAATAAATAATAGAGGCCTGATATCACAGGATGCTGTACAAAAAGAATACTAGAAGAAAAAAAAGCCCCAAAGTTGCCACTTCACTCCACATATGAAGAACCAGTAGCAGGACTGGGACCTAAAGCAAGGTCAGCTCAATTTCTGTAACATAGTTTAGTAGAGGAACTACGGTTATAAAAACAGTAATATGATAAGCAGGCACTTTCAGGTACCGAAAAGATGTGCAAGATAAAGCTGTCAGTCGAGATATCAGCAGTTGGAAGAAGGTTCAAGTATCAGTGTTTTACGATGCATAAATTAGCAGCATCAAAGTGTAGTTTATTTGTCAATTTGTATCTTAAGAGGTCAAGGTGAACAGAAATTACCAGAAGACATAATGCATATGCCATAGAGAATTCAGAGCCTCAGCCTACAATATACAAAAGAGGAAGAGAAAGGGAGAGAAAGGGAAGCATTCTCTTATATACATTTTCCACACGCAAAGTTTAAATAAAACACGTCCGATTAAATGAATTTTAAGTTAAGGTACCAAATAATTTTTGCCTTTTCAGATTCTCATTTACTAGACAATACGTCGTAGATGATCTACTGCTTGCAGAAACAGTAGTTGTGTGGACAGCTTTGAAAACAAAAGGAATATAATCATTTTGTAAATCTGTTTAGATGCGTGTTCCAGGAAAGGAAGGTCTTATGGCAAAAACAGTGAAATAAAATGAAAATAGACTGATAAGTCTCCCTAGTGGAATCCAGTGTGGCAAGCAGATAGTAACAACAGAGAGAAAGGAAGCAGAAGGGGAGGATGCTCCAGAGGGGATACAGCTTGCAGAGCCTGATGCCAGGACTAGGAACTTGGTACAGCAAAACAGGGAGCCAGTGCAGGCGGTGACTAAAACTGGTAAAGATGATGAACTTAGAAGCTGAGTTTTGAACGAACCAAGGGCAGTGATGTTGTTTAGAAGGGTCCTGAAGAACATAAAAGAAACTATTATTGTGTTACTACTCAACACACTCAAGAAGTTCAAAAGTTAATTTTTTAACCTCTATTATCGTATTATGCATTTGTTCAAGTATATTTGCAAAGTGAATTTTTCTGTTTCCAGTTAAATACAAATGAAGTCAAAATAAAAAATTAAAAAAAGTTCATTAACATACCAGTTCCATTAACTGTTTTAGTTGACCTATCTCTTCTGGAAGGGAACCTAGCTTATTGTTACTTGCAATTAAGACTTTTAGAGGAAGACCACACAGGCAAGCTGGCAAAGAAGAAAGCTGATTTCGACTGCAACAAAACAAAAAACAACAACCATTAAAACCACCAGTGATGTTCTACTGTATACTCACATAAAGTCTGAGTGTTGTAAAATTCCTTCATTTTCATGGGTCAGATTTTATGCAGATAAAAATCTAAATTTTTGAATGGCAATCATTAAGAAAACACTTGCACATCAAAAATATCTGCATTACTGACTAAATACTGTGGAATGTTTAGTACTGTGGAATTTACCACTCTGGAAAAAAATGCATTATATCAGTTTAATAATATTGTAACAAGACTAGCTGTCACCTAGAACAGCTGTTTCCCTTTCTAACGAATATAGGAAAGCCAACCAAGACAGTATTTTGCAAGTATTTAAACATTCCTATGGTTTCATGTGGCAGTATAGTGGATGTCTTTTGTTCCAACTGAAAGACAAATAAGTAAATTACAGATAAAATGGTTATTTTTTCAATTCCTTTAAAGCACACTTATAGTTGAAGATTACTTGATACTTGTTGTTCTATGATTCTATGATATTAACCCAGGTAAATACAGCAAAAGATTCTGGGACCTTCAATGGTTCGTTTCTTTCCAAGACTCATATTAAGCCATTTTATCTCTTTCTCACTTTTTCCAAAATTGGTAAAACAACTTTAAGTGATTGACATGTGCCATTTTATTCTTCATACCACATTTTGGGGGGGGGGGGGGGGCAGCAGGGAAGAGAGAGAGATTTTCATTTACAGGAGTTGCAAGGAAAGGCAAAATTTGGTAGAAAACTTTCAAGAGATTTAGGTTCTCATTCTAGTAACAATTACTCAAGAAGCTAGAACTTAAAGATGACAAATGCCATGACCCTTTGTGATCTCCAGATGATTAAAAACATTAATTTCTTGTGATTTGTGGATCAATTCCCAGAAGAAACTTTAAGATCAACAGAATAACATGTTAACTACTGTCTTTCCTAGAATACTTGAAGGTTTTCTTAAAATATAACTTTTTCTTTTTTATGGGTATTAACCTGTAGGAAAACAATGAACAGTAACTTAAAGTGGCACCCCAGTAAGAACCATTTAGTTAGCTTCTGCATGACTGTTAAGGCTCTGGAGAACAAACATGCATGACTGAACTCTGAAAACAGATGGCAAAAATTGTCCTGTGTGATTTCAGTAAGAGTTGCAACGCTGAATTGAAACAAAAGGAAACAAACAAACAAAAAAAATCAAAATTCCACAAGTCTCAAAATACTTCTTCTTCAACTGCCAATCCCATAGTCTGCTACAAAGCTGCATATAAAGATGTAAATTCATGCTCAACACAGCAGTCTCAAAACATTTTACAAAGCAAACCATCATCATATCTCTGTTAAACAGGCCAGGAGACAGACAGGTATTAAATAACAAACCCAAGGATATTAAAAATGAGAAATCCAACTGCTAACGAGCAGTAGTTGAAAAAAAAGAATCAATGCTTATTGTGGAGTCAGGTTTCTCAATTCTAGTGTCTTTACAGAAGACCAAGACACAACTTATTCTAAAAAATAAGTAGAAATAATTTTTTAAGTTCTAAAGAACTCAAATTGAGGAAGCCTGGAATGTAAAAAAGTTACACTATGCAGCAGATCAGACACCAAAAAAAAAAAAATTAAGTAAAAATAATTTTTAACTTCTACAGAACTCAGAAGCAACCCACTAAGAGATAAGGAACAACACATAACCAGGGCAAGTAAGTAATAAATCATCATTAGTTTAAAAGTAATTTCTTTAAATGAAACCTGAACAGTATCTACCAAGGCCCAAAGACTATGTATATCTCTTGGCAGCACTTTTTAATTCTATTTAACATATGGGCTTTGCTGGTAACGGGCAGAAAAATATGAATTTTAAATCTATAATATTTTTCTTGCCAAAAAGCAACACGGTTAGAAAGTCAAGGATGTATTTCCTCTGTCTACAGACCGCTTAGTCTGTTCAACTAACAAGGGGGAAGGGCACACCCAAGTGAAGAGGAGATTTTAAACTGAGGGTAATGACCCTACTTAGCAAAACCTGAAAAATTTCCTTTTATTTTGTCTAATTTACTGTGATACGTGATATTAACTCTGTAACTATTCTCATTTTGTGGTGAGTCACACAAATTCCATCACTACATTAAGTTCTAATTGAGTTCATTCTAATTCCTAAATTTACTAAGATGTTTTATGTAAACTTAATAATTTAATCCAGTCTTAATTTCTTTATGTATATCTAACGAACACTATTTCAAAATTTCGGGTCCTATTCCTTCACGTGTGCAGATACTCAGGACACACTATTCTCTTTCGATTTTTAGAGCCAAAATTAGTGTTCCACAGTGGCCAAAACTGCAGTACAATAACAATACAGGCAGGCTTGACAAACATCCTCACTGTTTAGAAAACTGATGACAAGCCTTCATATCTTGAATTTAAAAGCCCAAGAGCCACTTTGCCCCCTGCTGAAACCTCATTCTTACAAAGAACAGATTGTTATATCTTCACTGTTACTGTTTTTACATACTTAACTGCAAAGAAACCTCCACACCTTGTCCCAACTGGGAAAGTGCTGACATGCCCTCTCGCAAAAGCAAATATGCATTCACCTGCACTTTAACCAGTAGAATTCCCTATACTGATTAGTATTCACAGGCACTTTTCATTGAAAAGAGACAAAGGTGCCTAATTCTTTGCCCTTTCCTCCTAAAAAAAGGCAGTAACTATACTTCTTGCACAACCACAGGATACTAGTGATAAAGTATCACGCTTTTCCTCTCCATTCCCCACAAAAACCCAACATTAATCCTCTGTCTCTGTCCCTCCATCTTTTTAACTACAAAAAGTATGTCAAGTTTCACAAAATCTATCATCAGAAGGGAATTACAGGAATCCGACTGTGCTGAGGTGATTAGCATACTGAATTTGCTAGAAGAATAAGGGGAAGAAAGGGATTAATATTACTTGGTCTTTCTTTAAATAATTAGTTTTACATTTTGGCTTTTACAATGCCTTCATACAGAGCTGTATCTATAGCCAATACGTTTTTGCATTACTGCTTCCAATAAAATGAAAAATATAGTCAATTGTTCCAGAAACACATGAAGTACAGACAAAAAAAGCTTTACACATTTGCAAATAAACAAAAAATGTGGCAAAGTTAAACTTACCTCAAATTTAAGTAAGTTAGCATTTGCAAGTTTACTATGGCATCTGGTATAATTTTAATACAATTGTGGTATAGATTTAGTGTTTCCAGTGAAACAAAATGGCACAACTCCGTAGGAACCTCAGTTAATCTATTCTTGGATAAATCTGAGAAAAGAAAAAAAAGAAAGTACGTTTTTTGAACCATCAGAAAGACATACTTTGAAAAGCTACGCTTCTTTATTAAAATGAATGAATAAATGTAATCCTACAGTGAGACAGCAAATTAAGCCAATGTTTTTATTATACAAAATAAAACTAGTGCTAACCTTTACAATCTTGAAATGGAACAGACTGCGTATAAGAGAGCAAACATTCAATTAAAATTTATTTGGTCTAATAAAAAGTAATTATTTGCAGGACTCAATATGATGAGGAAATACTTGCAAAAAGAACCAAGTACAGATTCCAAAGCTCATATAATATACCCAAAGATCTAGCCGATACACAGCTAGACATCTGCAAATAATGATAGTGTTTAGAGAAAACAAACAAGGATTATATCTTTAATTTCTTCAAGCATAAAAAAAAAGTTCTTTGGGTAACTCTTCAGAGCGATCTGTATTTCCTAGATCTCAATCAATTATGAAAGAATGTTACCTATAACAATGGTGAAGACCTTCAGGGATGGATTTGATATAAGCACATACAAGAAAACAATGATGGATTCCAATCCCCCAAGCGAGCGCTTGTAACCACAGAACAAAAGCTTTTGATTTTTGACCAGTTATTCATTCTTTATTTCTAATTTTAAGCACACAGACACAAAGGAAAATCAGTAGGAAGAAAAGTTACTGAGCTTTGTTTCTTAACTACCAGAGTATGAAAAATGAGGTATCATAATACTGATGTGAGCTCGAGTCATAAAATAATAATGCATGCCAGCGTTCAACTGAATTAATTGGGTTTAAAGAAATGTTTAAACAGCGTTGCAGAACAAACATCTCTTATCATCAGAAACCGCACAAATGCCGCCTACCCACACCATCAGATGGAAAACCTGACTTGAAGAATGGTGACCCGTTTTAAGTTGAAGGAACAGGAGTGTACCTAGGCAAAAAGTGATATATCTGACGGGAAGGATACAAGGAAAAAACGCAACTTAGTGATCTCCTCACTTCTTCACTGCTGCTATTTTAAGGCTCCTCCCTGATCCTTCAAAGCTTATTTTGAAGCTTACTTTAAACTGCATAAAGGGAAAAACAGCCAAAGTATAGCAGATACATTTCCAGAGCACTGATGATCCGACTCCTCTTTAGGGCCATAAAGTAATATTTTTGCTTTTGTGAACAAACAGGCAGAAGCCCAAAGATCTTTTTAACTTCCTTTGCAGTTCCAGACTCATCAGTTTGCTGTGCAGAGGCACAGCTTGAGTTCAAAACTATCGTCAGTAGGAAGGTTTTATCATTTTTATTTTTGTTCCTGTCGCCTGCAATGCGAGCTGAAATTCAGCGCGCTCTATTCCCCTTATCAGCTCCCACTTTGCTTCACCTCATTGCTTCCAAGAAGTTGGTTTCATTATTCCATCCTCTACCAAGACAACAGCAACGGCCTATGGATGCAGTCCTGCTGACCCAAACGGCAGCACTGTTGAATTGAGCACCTCAACCAAAATTATTCACTTTTAAGTTACTATACAACAGCAACGCTTGAACTGCTCTGCTTTCTCTTACCCGGCTTTGATGGCAGTTAGATGCTGCATTATCTCAGCTCCTCCTTCCCTTCACTTCTGCCATCAAACTAAAGCATTCCCTATTTGAATGAATGTTATTACTGTTTCAAAGGGGAAGAAAGCTCTTCAGT
This sequence comes from Buteo buteo, assembly GCF_964188355.1. Taxonomy (NCBI): domain Eukaryota; kingdom Metazoa; phylum Chordata; class Aves; order Accipitriformes; family Accipitridae; genus Buteo; species Buteo buteo. Next base: position 30,982,825 of record NC_134184.1, on the reverse strand, counting down.
GTTCCTCTGTTTTAGTGCTTTAATCCTCTACTGTTTTCTATTTATCATGAGAACACTTGTTTACTAACATGGCATTCCAAAAAAATTACCACTGGTCCCCCTCCTGCTGCCTTCCTAGCTATGTTTATTATCAAATATTAACAGAGCACTGCTACGCTATAACTTTTTGAAACGTGCAGGGGACCTTCATACTTTACAATTTGATTGCAAAGAAAACCTTCCCTTTTTTAAACCACGCTTTTCTGCGGTGACATTGCCACCTACGCGCTGCTCGTTTCCTCCTTCGAAGAGGAAGGAGCCGCAAGATCCCAAAGAGTGAGCTCAATTTTAGACCAAGGTGCATGGCACTGGTGGTACACGGAGAGTGACACCTCATCCTTCGTCTGATCCTTCTCAAGTGATACACGGATCAAAAACCGGGAACACAAAAACGTTACTTCTTCTCAAGCTACTAAAACCGCAGCCCGCCACCTTAACTCCATCTGCACGCCTGTTCTCATTTACCTTCACATCGAATAAATCGGACTGTTGCCACAACATCTGACTTACCCTTGAAAAATTCTAGTACCTCAAAAAAAGAGGAACAGCAACTAGACTGACCCTGCTCCTATAGCAGACATTACTATGATGGTAAAATGCTTTTTAATTGTTTTTATTTTGTTACTATCCTTTGCTCTCAAGGACTTTAACTCTGTTAATCTGAAGAAGGACAAAACAAAAAACCCGCAGATGATAACAGATAAATTCCTTCCTGTCATCCTCAGGACCATGGGTTATAGGACACGCTACGTGCACAACAAAGGAATTCAAGAATTAACTTACAGCAAAAGGAAGCCAATTATTTGTTATTGTCTAGTTATCACAGTTTAAGATCACTTCAACACTTGTATCTATTGTTGCTTCCTAAATAACAAAAAAATAATTCTATTCACAGCATAAGGCAAAGGAATAAAAACTATACATTTTATTTAATACCACTGTAACATAAATCAAAAGAAAAAGCAGAGGTTTGCTACTATAGTTCACTGATAAGAGGTATCATTAATACCAAATCTGAATGTCTTTGAGAAACAGAGTACTAGAATGGAATCTGACATACAGAATGCTCATCGTATTTTTGAAGCAGTGGCAATAATTTTTGCCAAAAAAAAAAGACTTCCCTGATCAAATGGAAGCAAAAGAAGAAAAGAGATTGTTTTTATTTAATCCTAGAATGAATGTGAGCCTCTGAACACGATGCAGCTGTGAAGAAAGCCTAGCGGCTTTCAGCTGTCTCTGAAAATTCCATACAGACAAGCACGCCTTCAGAAATGAAAACAGCCTGCATAACAATTTTATACTGTGTCTTAAAAGCATATATAAACATGTACAGAAACCTCTGAAGTTTACATAATTATTTTCATATTACTTTATAGGAAAGTACTTTTGCCTCAAATTACTCCATCTTACAATGAGTCTGTATATACTTCAGGTTTACTCTGATATTTAAGTTCTAGAATAAAATACTAGGGTTAAGCCTTAACGAAACTGCAGAACCTTTTGAACCTACTGAGAAAAACAGTACACATGTATCTTGTTTCTGTCACAATTCAAACTTCCTGAAAAATATTTTGCAAAGGCTTTCTTGGGTTCATTATTTGGGGAAAAAGAATAATGAAGAAACTAAAATTTTACACAACTTCTGAAAATATTTTTAAAATATGGAAATCATTAGTTGGCAGACCTTAACTTTCTTATTGTGATTTTTTAACTCTATGCTTCCCAAATCACTAAGATACACATCCCCCTTGCTTCATTAATTTGAAGACTAATGCTTCAGGTTAATTAATAATAATGAAGTTACTGTACAGACTAGCTTTTGCTACAGAAATGGAAATGAACAGAGGGATGGAATTTGCTGGTGCTTAAAGGACTTTTGATTAATTTGCTTATACTATCTAACACAAAGGAGATGTAACAAATTAATGAATCTGTGATGGCAGAAGTCCATTTCATGGACCATTGCCAGGATGGCATAGGTAGGTTTCACCTGAGGTGACTATTTCCCGTAACTTCCAGTATGAAATAGGTGACAAATATCAACAAATATGGGGGGGAGAGGCCATGCGCTGGAGCGAGCTTTTTGTTTTAAACGCAATATACTATTCATTCATTATTTGTGACATCCAAGACATTTTCAAACTACATCTGGCTTCACTTCAACTTTTCCTGCCAAGAACAAGTTTGCTAAAACTCCAAAATAAAGTAACTGAACAGAAAAAAATAAGCAAGCCAGTTTAGAAAAATATTAGATGGAATCTTGGTCTTTAACAGAGTCAGCACAATTCTGGCCCAACGACATGGCTTTTGTACGAGAAATGTTACTATGCTGGAAGCTAGGCAGGAACTACACAAAATAAGCACTTCCTTAGCTGGGAGCAAACAATAAGAAGCAAAAAGTTCAGACTAGTAAATAAGCATTAACAGAAGACTCCAAGCCTTGTTAGGTGACTGGCACACTGCACGGTCAGGGTCCACGCTGCCGTCACGCCTGTGAAAACTGACCCCATCCACTGGCACTATACATATATACACAGGGTAAAACACTGCCACTGCAGAAACCAAAATGGCACTGTCAAAATAACCAGAATAACACTAGAAGTCATATAGTTACATTTGTTTCAGTAAAGTTACCAAGGTGCTCCACTTTTCCTACCTTCCAGTTATTAATACTTTATTAAATAGTGGTTATTAATACATTATTAAATAAAAATCGCAGACTATTCACAGGAGAGCTAAACAATTTAAGCCTTTAAGTCAGAACAGTAGTTCATTAAATAAATATGCATATGCGCTACTACATCACAAATCTTACCCAAGAATTTTAATGAAAGCAGTTTACTAAAAAGCAGTGATTTAAAATTTTCAGTTTATAGAAAAACTCACTATAAATTGATATTTCTAACATACAAACCTACAACAGATGAAAGTCGGAATTATGCAAGTAAGTATCTATCCACCGTTGAAAAGGAAATTTTATGTGTGTGTGTATATATATATATATATGAATATCTATATTCGATACGGAGTTCTGAAATCAAGAAATTGCAAGGTAAAAAAGCCACCCAAACGACCTTAACTCCAGCCACCAAGTTCCTATTTTTGTATTCTTCAGCACATACTGAATAAAAGACAGGAATTATTTTGAAGAAGCTATTTGCATTTGTACTAAGAAACCATTCAAGGTATTCAAATGAGATGTCTGAATTGGATTTGACAAAGAATTCAAGCAATTCATTGCAGGAGCCTAAAAAAATAGTAAGTTCAACCCTAATTTCACAGGAAAATTATGCAAATAAGAATGCTAGGAAATACATAAAGAAGTCTATATAGGACACGATACAACTGTATGGAGCTTTACCTTTTATACTCTAAGTTACCCATATTTTTGTTAGGCTTTTAGGAAGCCTGTATTTCCATATTAGCTAGGTCTATCTTCACTGATAACTGAAGCCACAAATGGATGGCACTGTATCTCGGACAACTTTTGAAATATCTATTTAAGCGCACTTCAGACCTTTGCCAACACTGTATCCCACCCATACTTGCCTTGGCAAAGGCAGCAAGTGATGTATTATCAATGTAATTGTGCCTATCAGAACCAAATAGTCAGTGCTCTCTAATGAAGCAGTTACTTCATTCTAGCCTTTACCCAATTTTCCCCCAGAAATGGTAGGAAAATGCATCATTCTATAGACAAATGCTACATATTAGTCATGAAAACAGTCATATAGTCATGCAACTATAAAGTGGTATATACTTTTACGATATGCCCTACAACTTGTCATTATCTCGCACAGCAGCATACCTTGTCTTGACTACTTGCCCTCTCTATCTGCCAGTATCGATGAATAATGTCCTGGATGTACAGCAAGCTTTTACTGTAGTCAGCAACTTCTACCGACAGTGATGCTATACGAACAAAAAAGAGGCAGCAAGGACCTCCGCTGACTCCGGCATCAAATGCATTCTGGTTTGTACATGACAATTATGCCACAAAGAATGCATGGCATTTCTTCACTAAGAGACATTTCTATTTATTTAGCAGACAGAAGGACAAGTAACAGAAGACAAAGAATGCCCAATAAAGTAAAAACAATTCTGCTTCTGTATAAGAAAAAAAAAAAGTAACATAATAGTGCATGGACTCAAGGTTTTTCATTCTGAAACTGCAGCTTGTACCAGACTGAGAAAAAAGTAGCTCCAATGCTGATTCCCAAGAAAGTCATCATTACTGATGCAATAACATATAGCAATAACATTTAGACCCTGATCAACACTACGGAGTCTAGATGTACAACTGCTGACTCAAAACATGTAGAAAGTGCATCTATCCCAGGCAGCTGGCCATAAAAATGTACAGATGTTGCAAGAAAAATATTTTGAACAGGTTATGAAGTGACGCTGCTGTTTCACACGCTTGCTAAGCGGTACTTTTTGGAGCACTGTCAGCATATTTTCCTTTTCCATCTGTCTCCCTTTGTTAATTTAAGAATTAACATTAAAAATCTCCACCTCAAAACCACAGACAAATTAAGATTGCACTACAGGTGTAGCAAAATTCAAAGTGATCATACATGTACTTTTGGATCCACTTTTCTTATCATTACTGTGATTTAACACATTAAAAGTTTCTCCTCCTCCACCGTGTACGTGAGTTCTCTGATTCTTCCCTATTCCATGTCTTGACATAGCCTTATAATACATGGGCAAGTTAAAGAGCTAACACCAGTGATACACAACACAATGCCGTCTTCTTACAGCACTGATGGCCAGAATGAACCTAATTTATTACTTGTCATAGTAACAACTGTACTAGTGATCATACATATTCACCACAGTTACCAGAGGGGACCTAAGTGTGAGGTTTAGGGGGAGAAAAAAAAAAAAAACCAACCCAAAACCCAAGGACTGAAGGAGACCCACTGGCTGAGCAGAGGAATCTCGCAGAGGCATCACCACTAGAGGGGGACCTCATCCCACCGACTGGGCCAACACCCTGCCACCATGGTCTTCTTCTGGAGACCATCCGCAGCGTATGAAAAGGACAGAAATAGGCAGGTACACTTTACACACACACCCCCCCAGCACTCCTGTGAACCTATTGCCCACCACAATTTTCAAAATATGACAAACGAGGCTAATCACTTGCAACCATTCCTGCAGGAAGCAAATATATACCCCGATTTCTAACGGGGTCAAGCCCTTACCAAAAAAACCCCTCTATTCTGAAATAGTCACATTGAAGGATTTTTCCCCAACCTTCCCTCGGATGATGTAAGAATCTGAGGTATCTTTGAGCTCTCTGTAGTACAGTAATAGCAACATTTGGCCTATTTCAGACAAAAGTGGAATTAAAAGTTAGATGATACAAAGACCCTGCTCGCAAACCCATTCCACCCCAACAACCCTCATCTACTCCATTTCACCCATCACTCCGTTATGGAATACATCGCTTACTTTGCCACAGTGCCCTGTAACCTCCCGATAAAGCACAGCCAAATGTAAGAAACGTGCATCCTACATTTTGTCTCCAGTAGTGCACTGGCTAGCCTGAAGCAATCCAACAGCATAAGCAAGCTCTTCCAGACACCAACGCTTTGAGCAAACGTCACTTCAGGGTCTTTTAATTCCTGAAATAAGGGTGAGGGAAGAAAGGAGCAAAACGGTAGCATATTCTCATGATTAGTTCTGTGGCACGCTAATTCCAAGGAGACAAAGGAAATTTCTCTGCAAGAAACACGCACAAAACAGTATCATAAGCCTGGGAGAAGAGAAGGTTAATACAGCAGTTTGCCTCATTATTGTACCTGCCTTTAGGTGGCAACATAAACCATCCAAATTTCTCCTTTATCTTCTATTTCTTCCTCTTTAGGACAACAACAGTTTGGGGTTAAGATAGACAGAAAAAGTGGTTCCAGAGGAGGCTCTGTTTACATTCTGAAGATGAACCTGGTGTGGAAGTGCATGAGGCTCCCAGAAAACATACTGTAAAACAACCGGATTCCTCCCGCAGATCTCCATGTAGGTACGAACAGGTCTGGACCGTGGTGGGTCGATCTTGGCTGGCCACCAGGTGCCCACCCAGCTGCTCTGTCACTCCCCTTCCTCAGCAGGATACGGGGGAGAAAACACAGTGAAAAAGCTCGTGGGTGGAGGTAAGGACAGGGAGAGATCACTCACCAATTACTGCCACAGGCGACACAGACTCAACTTGGGGAAATTAATGTGTTGCCTATTAATAACAGAGTAGAAGAGTGAGAAATATAATAAAACTAAAACTGCCTTCCCCCCACAACTGCTGTGTGAGAAAGCATTTTTTTTACCTTTTCTTAACTATGTTATCACAGAGGCGTGACCAGCATCGCTGATGGGCTCAGCTTTGGCCAGCGGCGGGTCCGTCTCGGACCCAGCTAGAACTGGCTGTCGGACACGGGGCAGCTTCTGGTGTCTTCTCACAGAAGCCACCCCTGCAGCCCCCCTGTTCCCAAAATCTTGCCACATAAACCCAAACACTTGTATCATGAGATGGAGGAAAAAAAAAAAAAAAACAAATCAGACAGCAAACACCTTCCATCAACAGAATGGCCTTTAATAACATGTGGTATGAACCCAGTTCATGGGCCATGAAGCATTCCTCCTTCTCCCACGCCTTCCGCACAAGAGGGAGGATACAGGTCATTAATTTTGACTCCGTAATAAACAACCAACCCTAAGAAGGATCAATGGATTGTACCATTCCAATTTTGTACTAGTTGGCCTCAGCAGGACTTAAATATTTCAGGTGTTTTCTCACAGTAGCAGTAAGAAGAAATGTTCGCCCAACTCTAAGAACTTGAATAAGAACAGTTCACCATTTTCAGCCTTTATATTACGTCGATGGAGAGCACTGGAGGAATAAAAACTGAAGTGTTCACATCATACACTATCCAGCTGAACATCTTTACTGTATCAAACTATATTTCAGTCATCTGCCTGAATCGTTCATACTGGCACATGAAAGGAAATTTGATAGTGAACACCCACCCACCATATGAAAGCAGAACCTTCGCTGGGTCCTCTGTGGAAACAAAAACTAAAAGTATACCTTGATACTGAAAGTCCTCAAGATTAGCTTCAGCCATCACAGATACAGTTTAATTATTAGCATGGAATGCTGTGAGATAAGATAAACTGTGGACTGTAAGGGGACTTCCAGGTATATTAGAGACTTCTCACAAGACTTAGACTTGGATTATGAAATTCTTTTCTGAAAGAAGAATAGTGACCACAGCTTCCACCAAATTTGAAACAAAAGTTCAAAAATACGTAAACTGCATACGTGTGTATATAAACACACAAGCACACAACTTGATTTCAGTCAAGCAACTTACTTCCACCTATTGGAGAAGAGGGAAAGATGTGAAACAAAAATGTGAATTACATTCTATCCCAAAGATGGTGCTGGATCCCTGCAAGGACGTACTCTATTGTCTTCTATTATGAATCTCTTGTTTCAGCCACAGAGATCTCCTTTCTTAAAGCTGTCTGTTTTGGAAACCAACACCTTCTACTTCCATGGGGGAATTCCACATGATACGCTCAAAACCAGCAGGATGGAATCTAGTGGTCTACAACCTTCCCCAGCCCACAGACAACACTACTAGAAGGAACAAGCTGAATGCAATGTCAAGGTTTGTTTTTCACTTCATTCTCTATTTTAATGGCTATTCTTATTATTTTTCCTCAGGCTGTGAAGAGAGGACACTATTTATGCTATGCATTATCTCCCCTGGTGACCTGCTCAAAGAGGAGTTACCTCACATTTACCATCTGGTAGAAGCAGCACATAAACCAGTTTCCGTGAAGTAGCTCACTTGCCTGCACTCTGAAAATGATTATTTTTCACACTTGACAGACTAAAATACTAGATTTGTTTATTTTTAATTCATTTTTATACAGGAACTGTCTCATGTTCTGTAAGAAAATTTGCTATGAACAGGGAAATGAACAAAGGTTATTTGACCCTTGGGTATATCAAAGGCATGTGGGCAAAGACATGAAAAAGCTACCTGATGTTAATTCACAGGGACATGGAAAGCAGAGTATTACTCACCTAATCACTTCCCTTTTTGTCAGCCTATCTCCCACAGGTGCCAGGATTAATCTACCTTATCAACATTATTCATGTACTTCTCCCGCAATGAAGTCAGCACAACATAATTGTAACAGTTTATCAACACAAATCTGACTTCTACCATAAAAGCTGAGTTACACTATTGAGTACATCCCTAAACAACAAACTAATTATATGGCCATTATGCAGGAGGTACAACATTTTAAAGAAATGGCTAAGAAATACTTCAGACTTCTAAACAAAACAGGAATCTGTGAAAACATGACCAGAGACTGAGATACCAAGAAAGAAAATCCTGGAATAAACAAACTAAGTTGTACTAAATAACCAAAAATCAAATGGCTATTCCTAGATGGGGAGGGGGGGAAGAAATAATGGAAATATTTCCTTGAACTGAAAGCAAAATAAGCACAGTACATACTGTCGCTATACTTAACCCAACAAACTGAAAACCACCTCGCTGGAACAACTAGAACTATAGACCTGTAATTTTTGTACCAGTATCTCCAGCTTATGTAACTGTTCCCATGGCTCGCTCTTAAGACAACGTTTCTCATCCTTCTCATTTTTCCTTCCTTCAGAATCAAAGAACCTTGCCTTCTTTGGGGAAACCAAAACCAAAACAGTATCTCATCCAACATGCTGCTTGTCGGTCAGGGGAGGGGCTGGGTTTGATGGGTAACACATGCAACTGGTTGGGTTTTTTTACTTGTTTTAACAAGTCATAGTTTACATCAAGATTTTAATCTAACATGTTTATAAGATGAGAGACATCAGATACATTAGACTGCAAAAAGACTGTGGAAGGGAAGTAAAACACACACACACACCCTCTACTTACAAACAACCCAGTGCCTGTGACTGGGCAAGCAGAAACCACCTTACGCTTCCCATTAACGCTTACTGGGACACAGGTGGGAATAAGCCATCAGGCATCGATGGCACTTGTGGGTCAGCCTCCAACCACAGGTAAACATCAGCACTGTTGGTATGTAACAACTGCATGGCAAAGTGCGTTTCACAGGGACAAAAGCATGTTTCCTTCTGGTCTAATTTCCTTCATTTTATTTGGGGGGGGGCGGGGGGGGGGGACGACCACACTTCACAGACAGTCTTCTGAAATGCACAAAATGACTAATGCTCATCTACAAAGCTTCCTGACCCTGGCCTACAATTTCTGCTTCTGGTGCAGATTCATTTCTATTTTCTTACTCATTTTCTTTTCAAACTACCTTTCAGGAGGTCTAATTTCCATCTTACATGCTAAGTATTACAGTGCTTATTTTTCCATAAGAATCATTTTGGACTGAGCTCTCTTTCTGAAGGAATTCTGTTCTGCTTTTTTGTCTATCTTACCTTGCATCTTCCTCTTTATTTGATGGCTAATGTGTTCTTAATGTGGTAGCGATGGGTTAGCACGGACACAGAACAGGTTGCATATAAAGCAGGAAAGGGACAGGAAAGTGTTAATTTGCTATGCCCTCCCCATCAAGAATTAAAACAAAATGTAAAGAACTCCCTACTCTGTGGTTTAATCCTGAAGAGGCTACAAGGGCTAGTTTATTCAGGCCCAAACGAGACCCCTACAGGTAGATAATAAGGAGTCCTGTGAAGAGCAGATAGACAGCATTATTTCCCTTTAGTTATTGTAGCCTGATGGGCAGAAGGAAAGTGTAAGCCAGATCTATTAGATCTTAGATTTAAGCAGTCCAGCAACTGCAGTGCACACTATTATTTAAAAAAAAAAAAAAATTTTACTCAGTCTGCTTTCTTCCAGCTGATAAAATTCAATAATGCTTTAATGAAACAGTTGGGGTTAAATTACCATTGCTGGAAGAAAGAAAGTCTTTGCTGTACAACCTGTGAACCTGCTCAAATCAGTGACAAAAAGCAGTTTGATACACCTACTGCTGCAATCCAGGTCAGATTTTGTGAAAAGAGGAATCAAGCTAAAAAGCTTCAGGACTAGAACTTGGGAGATTTGGGGAGTACACCTTCAACTGTGGCAGTAGAAAGCATAAAAGATTTTTAAAAGTACTTAACTTCTTGGTTTGTTTCTATTATCCAGCATATACACTTTAAAATCTTTACTATGAGATGAATTGTTCATTTTCAATAGTTTTCCACTAGTGGGGGTGCTGAGCCTGGTTGTTCAGGATGCTGAACCTGCTAACCTTGTACTACTGCTGTATTATTCAGTGGCTGAACTTCCTCTGATATCGCAAACTCCAAGTCAGCAATTTCGAGTTAATTCAGTTTTGAAGTTGTTAATGCACTGCAAAACTCACTGATTCAGTAACTGATACTTTTAACTGTACCCCCTAAACATTCTGACTCGGTAACTGGTTTTTGGGGTTTTTTTAAGTGTACCCTCCACAAGTTCATTAATATACAGTAGTTAAAGTGACCTACTGGTGATTTAGCCGGTTTTGTCACCTTTCAGACAATATTAAAACTACTCCTGTCAGGACTCTGACTTACCAAATGCACTCTCATGACTCAGTATTTGAGTGTCAAGTACTTTAGTCATGCCCAGTAAGAAGAGGCTATACCTAAAGAGAGAACTGTGGTTTTAACCAAAAAACTGCATGGCATTCTGCTCAGATTACATTTTCTTTTCTGCATAATAAAAAGCAACGATCTTGCATTCTTATTTAACTCACTCCCAATTCAGCCTTTTTTTACTCAAAAAAAAAAAAAAAAAAAGCCCAAGAGTTCAGAAGAACCTCTAAAATTTTCATTTGGACTTCTTCCAAAACTGGGTATTCTTTGTGACTGATGCATATACTTCTCAGCTCTTGTCCCTTCTCCCTCTCCCCCTGCCTCTTCAAAAACTTGGATAGGAAATTCATTCTTTTGGGAAGAACTCTAAAGAGATTCACTAGCAAATATACAATTATAAATACATTTTTTCGGGGAAAAAAAAAAAGGCTCTGATTATCCAGAAATTATGAATCATTTCAACCAGCAATTCGTTCTCTGAAGATACGGCATTACCACATACCCCCATGTGTTTCCTATGCTTACTTAATGAAAGTCTCATGTCTGAAGTTTGTTTATTCAAGACTGCCACAGATAGCAGAAAATCAACTCTCACACAAAAAGCCTCTAATGTGGCTCCTGCTGAGCCCTCTGCCAGCACACCTGCAGATATATATACTGTGCAAGATGCTACACAACTGTTGTGCTATAAATTACCATTGATCTGTTTTCTGTATACAACAGTATTTGATTTCACAGAAAGCTAATTTTAACCGTTGACTGAGAACAGAAATATCTATTATATACCATGCTCTTCTAACAAATGGAAAAGGTTAAAAGGTTGGCAAAACTTTCTTAAAAGGTTAGTTTATGCTTTTAAATCAAGCATCTCAAGATTTTAAAATGCCAGAATGCCAGCAAGCTTAAGATATATTCTGTCAAGATCTGCTATATCATCCAAAGCCTTTTGCCAGAAACATTTGTAGATAACGAATTCTCCTATAGCTCTCTCCAATGCCTTACATGCAAGAGGTTTTTTTCTTACTCTGCAGCCCGCTTTCTGTATGAAAATCCACATGAATATGTAAGGCTAAGGATGAAGACTGCCCTTTTAATAGTTCGTCCCCCCACCATTTTTCCTGTGATACATTCGTGAGAACAATATCCTCCCCCAGTCACTCTTCTGCAAGACTAATGAACAAGCTAGATTCTTCTAGTTCCCTCTTATTACAGTTTTCCTGACCATCCAAGCAGACTTTTTCTGCACCTGTTTCAGTCTCAAGTCATCTTCCTCGAACATGAACAGGACATAACCCTCTACAGGAGGATTACATTACACCATTGCCATGCGTAACATCATGAAGAATTTCTAGTCCCTATTGAAATACATCTTCTGATACAGTCTCAGGACAAAATCAGATGTTTGTCATACTGGCAGCCTGTGACCATCTTTACAAGCATCATATCCAGGTTTTCTTCCTTTACTAATTACAGGTGATGAACTCACAACTTAGAGCAGACACTTCGCTTACTGACTCTTTAAATTTTCAGCTGCCTTTCTTCTGGACCATTCTTCATAGAGCAATGAATGTTTCCAACACTAAATATACCCTGACTGTTGTTATAAGTCTGTGTTCTCACCACAAAAAAATAAGATTGCTTAAGAAACACAACACTGGGTGAAAGAAAATTGGCACTAGAAAATACTTTGTTTCTATAACAAAGTTTCCTGTCTCAGAAATAAGTTAACTACTTCAGCTGAAATCGAAGAAATTAGAGAAACACCCACCAAAAAAAAAAAAAAAAAAAACCAACCAAAAAACCACCCAACCCAAAAAACAAACCAAACAAACCAAGTTTTTGCTCACAAGAAAACTGTAAGCAACAGCAGTTTCTATTACAGGTTCATAACAGTGAAGTGTTACGCAAGCTTAAGTGTATCTGGCATTACAATGCTCAATTGTAATTCCAAAGATAAAAGCTATAATGCTTTAGTAAATTAAGCCAATAACCAGACCACCTTTACCAATTGATTATTTGAAAGCATATGCTTATTGCCATTTGTTACCAAGTTCTCCTAGGTCTGCTTTTGTCAAGCCTGTGAAATCCTTCCATTTCAGTAGGTTTTTTAAGACTTTATTCTCCTATATTATTTTGTGCTACTGATAGCAGAGGGAAAAAATGCAAAGTCACCACCATCCATTTTCCAGGTTTTGAATGCTGGAAGACAATGTCTTAAAATTGAAAGTAGTATTTACTTCTAATGGATTAGTAATACGGTGGCCTAGGATCACAGTGTAAACAGCGCCTGTTTTAGGGGAAACCTGAACAAATTAAGATTCCAACATACAGATATGTTTTAGAAAAAACAAACTACTTGTACAAATAAGGCTGCACTATTTTAAATAGCTATGAAAAGGTTGGTCTAAGGTGGTTTTTTAAAATAATTTTAATTATTATACTTTTTGTACAGTAGACATTACCATAGTCTAAACGTACCCAAATGGCTTTGGTCTTCTTTAAAAGAAAGTAAATTTCAATTCAGGTATTACATGACTGTTACAAGAACAGCTCTTCACTGACTGGAACAAGAAAATAGGGAAGAGGAAATCTCAATCCTTGCATATGCTACACTTATAAACAAACACGGGTAAAAAACCTTCTCAAAAGCACCAGTGTCACTAACATACTAACTCTTTAGACTACAATATTCTAAGTATTATTATTACACATGTAATAATACATGTATTTAAGAGATCGCATGGAAAAAAATCTCCTTAAGCACAGAAATAATTACTTGAAGTCTCTGTTAATACGTATTTCATTTCTTTTCTTTTGGCACACGAACATAAAGCAACTCATAAAAAGCATATCACTGAGTTGCCTCAAGCTGCTTCTAGTTGTAGACAACGGAATTTATTGCCAGCTGGAGCAGTCTACATTTTTTAAATTGTTTCTGCATTCTCCGTATACAGATTGTCAAATTATTTGCATGTGGTAGACTCATGTCATTTCCAGCTGCTCTTTGGTCCTTACTGTTTTGCACCAACATATAACAACTTTCAGTATAGCTTACTGAAACTTGGCCACTGAGCAACAGTATCTTCCAAAACCACAACGAAACATGCAAAACCTCTCTCCCAGTCATTAAAAGGTATAACAAATAAGAAAAACAGCCTTTCTTTGACAGCCAAAGCAAACAACTCAGTAGCTTTCATTCACTGTTCTTCAGTAGCTTTCACGGCCCAATTCTGACAGGCTAAAAGTCTCTTTTAAGCCTTTAAGTTCACTTCAATTAAGCAGAAATGAGATTTCTATGAGTCCTTAATATATTTTAAGCAAGTCATATACTGATTTTCAGAAGTATTATAATCAAAGACTTGTAACTGATACACAAACTTCAATGCCTACAGTTTCTACTCGTAAGACTCTGCACTACAAAGGCAGCTGGTGAAAGTTTGTCAGATCCCCTCAAAATTTATTTCCAGACTTAAATATAAATTTTTTAGGTGTTTCTAGAAGCTTTCCAGTCTTAAGTATTTCCAAGAAAATACAGCTGAACACGGAACTATACCCTTTGCTTTCACATGGGTTTCCAACACCAACTTTGCAACATGACTAATCTTGCACTGAATTGTGAAAATGGTGTTCAAGTAACTTGTATTCTGATTACAAATCTTAAAGATCAGTTTTCAGTGTGCTAAGTTTAGTGAACTATGAAGTTCCCCAACTCCACTGTAATGCTCAGTGAACTGTAAAGTTCACTAAAAAGTTAACCAAATCACTATCTGGGTAATATGAACATGAAAAGGATCACACAGATTGACAGGTAATTCATACAGTACTCAAATTAAGAGTTCGATCAAGAACTCATGAAACAAGGGGGAAAATACTCCTGATTTTAGACCAGGCTCTAAATTATTATCCTTTTTGCATGATATGGATAAAGTGGTGGTTAGCCTCTTTGCAGGACATGGATGAGGTAAAAAACATTCTAATTAGGAATCTAGAACACTTTTCACAAGTCAGAAAAAGTGTTGTGACTTCACACTGTCTTTCAGAATTAAAAAAGCTTTCTTCTCAAATTCAGTTATACTGACCACAGCACCTGCTCATCCAAATTTCTACACAAACCCTCTCCAGTTTGCTTTGGCTAGATTCCTTGGCTGTACCCTCTTGACCGAGGTTATCTGACCCCTAGTACTATCCCCGTCATAGCAACTTCCCAAATATGCCAAGCGAGAGACTTTTGCTCCCTAGGTTTTCCTACCAGCCACCCAAACTGTTATTAATAAAATTAATTCATTCAATTTGAATTCCCATATAACTTTTGGCCTATTTTCTGCTGAGAGAGAATTATCCACCTTTTCAGTAATGAAACTAGTAATTTAAAGTTTTGCTTTACTGAATTCAAGATTTAGAAGTTATTTATTTTTTAATTTCTTAACGGGAATTTTAGATGTGTGCATTAACTAAAAAAAAAAAAACACCCAAATGACTGAAATGATTTGGAAAGGCCAAGGAATTGTAAAGGTAAATGTATCCTCTTCAAGCCCAATGTGTAGCTCACAGGATTTATTTTTCAGACTTAGTTTGTCATTTGGTCTGGAACTCTGATATCCCCCTACCATGCAGGGACACACATGCCAGGGCAAGAGGTCAAAGGACTTTCATTCCACTCTTGGTCTCAGCAAAATCTGCATTTTGATATATACGTGACTGCAGATTACAGCCCTCCATTTTCTATTTCAAACCAGCCTTGTACTGACTGATTCCTCCCCAGGCCAGTTTTCTAACTCACCAGCAATTACCCAAACATTTTCAATAGAGCAGCCTGTCTTCTTCCACCTTTTATCAGCAAAAATAAAACTTCACAACTGTGCTATTTTATGGCTCCAGGAACAGCTAAATCATATGCAGATGAAAGTGACTGCCCATCTGAACACAATGTACAAAGTTCAGGAGGAGTTTAAATGCCTTCACTTTAGATCACAATCAGTAGCTGATTTACAAGAATGAAAATAAGACTGTTATGATACATAGTTTTCAACTCTAAAACTTCTGAACTTCTTGTGCAAGTCTATTCAAAAGTGGTGAGTATATGAGGGAAAAATGTTAACTGTGCTATTATTAGTAATACTGTAAATACATTTATTCACAGACAATTGAACTGTCTCAGCTGTTGCTTTGAATGCTTAAGCATACAATCTATAGCAAACACTTATGGCAAATCAACAACTCAAGAGAAATAAAGACGACGGAAGTTCCTGACACTGCTTAAATTCAGTAGAAGCAAAGTAAAAACAAAACAAAACAAAAAAGACATCTGGAACTTAGTAATACGCAACAGAAGTTTAGCTTTATTTTTATACCACTGTTTCCACAGTACTGCAAGTTCATTTAGTAAAGTGTACTGTGTATACCCAAAATATACTGCTTTTTACTCTACACTGAACAAAGAACTTAGTAAATAAAAACTGTAACGTACTATTTATTCCCTGTAGAAAATAAACTTTAGTGTCCCTACCCTTGCTGGCAGGAGCTGTGAAATTGTTTAGACATAGTACCTATTACAACTGACTCCAGCAGAATGAATTCAAACTATATTGGCATCAAATGTGCCCAACCATCTAAACTGCTTTAACTGGGAGTCCCAAAAAGAACGTCTGAGTTACTGTATTGTCTATGTAAAGCTGAAACTTTACTTACACTGTACTGAAATGAAAAAAACCAACAATCACAGAAATGTAATACAAATTGCTCTGCAGGGGTTTAAGAATCTAAATTAAGAAATAAAACAAACTTAAAAAGCGTTATGTGAAGAAACTGCACATAATACTGCTTTTTATCATTCCAGCTCAGACTAATCTTACAATTGAAAAGTTCCCACCTACACCATTTCCAGCAATGTCTTTTACCACTGTATTAAAAAGAGTTTGTTTATCCACCATGAATTTAGTTACAAAACAGTGAAAAGCTAGGACTGCCTCAACATTCCCCTTATTTGAAATCATTCAAATTGGTAAGAGGATTTTGTGCGTGCATGCATGCAAGTCGATAGAAGAGCAGATCACTAGGCCTTCGGTTTTATTCCTCTAGAACTACGAGATGAAGAAAGGGCATTAGTTGAATGAGAAGAAGGTATGATAAAGTTATCAGGGTCAGATCGAAGAGGTTTTAGAAGCTTTTATCTTTCTAAACAAGCTCAGCTTTTAACATTCATTTTGCAAGCTGTAAAGTAATTCTACCCTGATCAAAGGGAGAACTTAAGAGCAGCTGTTCAACTGTACATATGTATCTATATTCTTGGTAAGTCAATAATGCTGTTTGCATTCTGTACGTCAAATAGTGGCCTGCTAGATCATGACCTAGTTAAGCATTACAACTATACAGTTCATAATACTACACTTCTCATGGCTGTAAAGACAAAGGCCAAGTGAAGTGTTGTCAAATGACATTGTGACACTGGAGGAACCTGTGCTACACAGGAAGATGAATGAAGCATAAAAATACTGCATATGGTGGGTGGGAATCTAATTTAACATATCAAATAATGGGTTTTAAGCATGGGAATATAAAATCTTCATCCAACCATGCAGGATATGAGAGTGGAATATAAAGCTCCCAGAAAAATGGGAGGTATTGTTAGAACATTTGCACTGTTTGCAATATGCTTAATATGCTTTTCCATACCCTAAAAAGAGGCATTCAGTAAGCAAAGCTGGATGACACTTTTCCCCTTTTTTCTGAATTGTATGTTACTTCAGAGGATAGAGATTTTGAGTTATAATAGGTTTATGAAAGAGCAGCACAGTGCTCAATATCAATTGTAAAATTAATTGAAATATTCAGAAAAGCAAGCAAGGAAGGAAGCACAGACTAAATAGCAAACAACTATGCCACCACATAAATCCATGGATCATTCTATTTTGAAGACTGCACATGGGTCTAGGAGCCCCTTTACCAAAAGAATACGGCCAGAACTAAAAAGGCCAAAGAGGAGTATAAAATAATACTAGAAGTTTTGGAACACTTTCCATAAAAAGCAAGATTGAGTTGTTTAAGATTCTTCAGGCTGGAGATAACCTAGTGGAAGGGATATGAGAGCCAAGGTCAGGACTGGAACCAACAGAGTCAGTAGGGAATGATAATTCAACTGTCTCTGTAATACAAGGAAAAAAACCAAAACAAAACATGGAACTCCTTACAAGAGTTTACTGGGTTTCAAAAAGGAACTACACAAACTGTCTGAAAGAACTACCCACTGAGGACTTAAAAACAAAGGCAACACTTCTGCCTCATGAAGTCCCTCAGTTGCTGAATTTTGAAAATTGCCCATGTGTTCTGGGGAGGTAAGAACACACATTAGACTAGTCAGTACTCTTCCCTACACACAGCCTATGGGCTACTGAGACAGGCCACTGGGCTAAGCAACAGCTACTGCTACAAGCTCTTCTCTTTCACTGGGATATAAAAAGCTCACATGAAGTTAAAGCCTGCAAAAATTCAGGGCAATGGCTTTGTTAGAACTGCCAATTGACAGTAGTACATTATGATTAGTGACTAAAGTTCATTGATTTACCATAGTCCCTTAGCTGCACAACAATAGAAAGTAAAGCTATTACTTGTCATTTCATTCCACAAATCATATTTTTGCCATTTCACTGTGCCATCTGCACAGCAAACCTGGCATACAGCACTTTTTAATTCAATGTCAAAAATTTTTTAAGGTTAAAGTAGACATTTAATATGCCTCAATATACTTCAAGATTTTTAACACAGTAAGTTTTGTATGCATGACAGCTTGATATTTTAAGATGACAGATAAATGAAAAGAAATAGGACTTCTAATGGAAAATGGTTGCAGCCACTCTGTCAACATAATGATAGCTTTTGGTTTCGAATATATATGCAGTCTCCTAAAAATAGATTGGAAAAAGAGCTGCTTCATATCCCAGCAATATGCTCATTTAGTAAGATAAAAAACAGTATTGTTTTAGGGGCACATGAGTATAAAAAAAAAAGCTACATCCACATATAGAAGAACTGTTAACTTTATATGAATAAATAACATACGTGTTATGCAAAGAACAAAGTCATCTCTTCTCTGAAAAGTTCTTAAATCTAGAGGTAGACAACTACACGTAGCAGATGTGTAACATGCAGAAGTTCACAGGCGCAGCTCTCTAGTAGACTTCACTGAATTCTACATGAATGATACTTTCCAATAATAAATAATAATCATCATCATCCAGTGTTCCATTCAGAATGTCACTAAGTTACGCAATACTGGATTTACGGGCAGACAACTAGAACCATACCAAAAGAAGGAAATGTGACCCACCTGCTAGAATTATTTTTTCCACCAGATAATGAAGGTCAGGCAACAAAAAGTGCTAAATAAGACACCTTTCTGACAGGACTTCTGTTCAAAACATCTGACAATATATGAAGTCATATGCTAAAATTCCCAACTTTGTGGGATTCAAGCACAGGACTGCAGTTGAGACAAAAAAACACTTACATTGCTTGAATCTCTGGTTGAGCGGTTGAGGAGCTTTCTCCAAAATTCTCCTTAAATTTCATGTGATAAAGCAAAACACATTTTATTCAATTAATCCAGCAACTGCACCCATGAACGTGATGAACCTGTATCTAACACTTAAAGACGCACTGGTTTTCAAGCACAATGCTGACTGAATTTAACAGATGAAATCTGAGCTCCTATGAAGAAGCAAAGGTGCCTTGATTTCATTACATCTGAGATTTGTGCCTCAATGACTATATTTCACAGCAACCACATTAGAATGTATATTCACCATTCTACAAACATGAGAGCTCAAGTGTAACTATTGCCATTTGCTTCCTCCTTTAGCTGGAACGTTATGATAACTTAGTCAAATGATGCTCTTCGGTCTGGGAAATCATGACCTAGATAGAAGAAATTGGTTTGATAGAAGACCGCTTGGTAATTTTGGGCAAAGTCAATCAAACCCCTGCAGCAATTTTTTCAGCAACAAGTGACAAAAATTTATACCTTACAACAGCCCTAAGAAGGCTGATGAATTTTTGTAAAGCTTTTCGAGAGAAAAGAGTTAGTAAAAACTTAAAGCATTAAAATCAGGAACAGTTTTCAGCAAGGTCACCTACTGACAACGGCTGAAATAATTTAAACGCAACTGTTGCCAAATCTATTTTTAAGTAAAATGTTGCCTAGCATGTATCTGTAATATTTATTTTTAAGCATAATGACGTTATTGCAGATTGACAGAAGAAAATGCTTAACAGAGTAAAACTAAGTCTACCTGGCATGCAACTTGATCAATCTGGAAAAAATAACTCCAAGCCAGATGTCAATTGTCTTTTTACTCACAAAACACATAGTGTTGCCTAAGAGATGTAAAAAGAAAGTATATCACATATAAAGACAGTATGAATAAAATGTTTTATGGAAATAAGTAAATTATGCGTTTAGGTGAAATGTAACCATTTCAAACCCACTTACAAACATGGCATAATATTAAACAAAGACAGGATTTCATGATTTCGTATCTATCACCTCCACGTGTTGCATAAAATCAGTGACTAATTTAGACTGGAAAGGACTTCTGGAGTCACCTGGTCCAACCTCCAGCTTAAAGCAAGGCCAACTGTATCATATTATACAGGGCCCTGAGCTAAAGCGTTTTGAGTATCTCCATGGATGGAGGTATCACGGTATTGCTGGGCTACCTGCTCCAAGGACTGACTGCCCTCACAGCCACTGGAATTTCTCATTACAATTTGTATTCATGTGCCTCTTGCTCCCTCACTGTACACCTCTGGGAAAAGGTGGCTCCATCTTTTTGTATCCCACCACCAAGGAGATGTAGAGAGCAATAAGATCCCCCACCCCAGCCTTCTCTTGCAAAGTCTGTAGAAACCCCATTCTCCCACCTTCTCCTCAAACATCATGGACTTAAGCTCACCAGCCATCCTGGTAGCCCTCAAGACTCACTCCAGCATGTCAGTATTTCTCTTATGCTGATCAAAATCAATACAGTACTCAAGAAGCAACCTAAGTGCCAAATAAAAACACTTCCCTCAACCAACCCAAAATACCTTTGTCTCTGGGCACAGAGACAAAACCTTAAACTACTGGAACAACAGCATGAAACAATATATACAGTGGTCAAATCCAAGTAAACTTACAGGCTGCAAACATGTTGCCTCTGTAGGATGGAAAAATCTATTAAAAGAGATAGAATTTATTGACTCCTTTTTTTTAAAAGCAATTTATCCAATTATCTTGACAACATAACAGGTTTGAAAGTTTCTGAAAATTTTTTAAGTCCTGAAAATTTGTTAAGCATATAGGCACCTAGCTTACTGATTTTAATCAATGCCAAAACTTCTGAAGTTGTGGGCCTAGGTATTTTAGAAGACCAAGTTCCACTTCCATGATTTCAAAGCCTAAGATTACTCAAAGAGGATATATGGTGCTTTGAAAAAGTCTACCTACATGTATAAGCAATTACAATATAAATACAACAGTCCAAAGGCTTTCAAATCACGGCAATCTCTATTTAACTCGGCATGTACGAACACTTTGCATATTAAGGCACAGGGGAAGAGAAACCCCAGTAGATTATTTCAGTAATTCATTCCTGACTTACAACATCAAAAGAAGGACACAAAAGCTGTGTGCTTAACTAAGAGGTTCTGAAATCAGTCTGTTATAAAAACATTTCTGGAGGAGCAAAATGGACTAAACCATTTTAACAGAGCCAGATCCATGACCCAGATTTTACATTATTGAAAAACTTGGGTATAAAATAACCACAGGAAGAGAGACCTACACTATCCACTAACAACTTGGAATATAGTACCTTAGAAGCAACACACTTAACATGCTAACAAACAAGGTCTCACAACAGAACTGCAGATGAAGATGTTACTTCTAACTGCAGGTGGGAAACTGTGAGTAGGGTTCGATCACCACAGCTATAACTGGCCTCAGACAGGTAAAATTACAAAATAACCTTCTTCCCCTGTACATAATGCTTTAGACAAAGTTAAATTGTAAGATATACACAAGGATGTATTAAGGACGCACCACAAATTTACAATTTAGTATATTTAAAGAAAAAAATCACATAAGCACAGAAGGCTAAACAAGAAAAGACACAGTATTAATAATCTGATAAATTGGTAACACAACAATTTCATGTTCCATGCAGACAACACCATGCTAAGGTTAGTATCAACGAGAGGGCACCCACATGGCCCATCCTTAGCAAATGGCCTGGATGACACCACTTGGAAAGCCAGAAACAAAAGCGTAAACGGCGTGAGACTGGAACATCCAAAACTATCTGAGAGAACGTTTTGTGAAAAAGATGGTAACTCTAAAAAGACAACCCTGAAAAGTATTGAACAAACAGTAACTGTGGAATTACAAAGAGACTTTTGAAACAAAGGAAGAGTCAGCTTGAAAAGAAGGACAAACATTCATGCTTTGTTGATAATGGAGGAAAGGAACCTTATGATGGCAACAGAGCAATCACCAAAGCCTGACCAGACAACGCAGGAATCACCCCACCAGCATCGCGACCTCCTCCGTGCCTTGGGGAGAGGGGCAGCCGCACCCCAACCAGCACAGTGGCGGTTTGGGGTGCGGCGGGTGGGGGGATCCGCGGCTTGGGTGGGCTGTGTGACGTGGGGGAGTGGGGACTTGACCGCTGGCCTGCGGATCAGCAGATTGTAGGGAGCGGCCCTGGTATAAAGCTGGAACATCCATATCCCCAGGAAGAGGTTTGCGTGCCAACTGGGTGAACTCGCAGTCCTGGAAGAGCAAGCGTTGGTTGTAACCCACACTGACCATGGAGCTGTGTGTCAATAACTGTGTGGGGGAAGAGGGGAATTAGAACCACTCATGATTAGTTATGAAAAGTGTTTAGATATTTGTAGATGTTTCTTAAATTTTTTAATGGTCCCACACTCTGGTTTACCTGTTCTATTCCTGATATCAATCCTAAGCATACCATTCCCTGATTTCAGGTTACATCACGTTAACAAACCAATAAATTGCTTTTTGTGGTTTAAACTACATGACCTGAGCAGTTCTGCCCTGCAACAGTCAACAATATGACTCTCTGAATATATAAATCTTTACATTCATTTCTAATGTTCCTTAGCAGTTGTGCATACATATTACAGAACAAACATGCTTTTTAGTAGGAAAAAAAAACCCCAACCCAAAACATTTCCTTGGAGAAGATTCATTATTCAGCTGCATCCATTTAACTCAAAAGATACATCCTTTAACAAGGCTTGGACTGAGGAATATGACCCTAAAGAGGCATTCAGTACCTTTATGAACTCTCCAAATTCCTTCACCTCTGATCAAATTCGAAGTGGGCCTCTCCATCAGTTAAGTCTTTTAAAATCTTATGCTAGCCTGCTTTCACAGGATGACATTACTTCCAGCAAAATCAGAAATCCCACACATATGCATGTTAATTAAAAACAGATCTAAAAGAAAGGGAAAATTATATTGAAAATGACTAGACAACAGCCATGTAACTTTGCTTCACACTGCAGAATAACAGCTCATAGATACAAATGAAGAAACAGGCAAGGTTAAAAACACTTGCATTTTAACAAGTTAATTCCAAGCTGTTTTTACAGCCACAAGTTTTCAGGTTTGTTCGGCACTGCTGAGTAAGGTAAAAAACTTTTTACCTCTAGGGAAACTAAAGACAAGGTCAGTCTCAGACAGAGATACAGGTCTTGCCTCAGCAAGTTTACCTCAGCAAAACAGAAATACCTTGTCCTCACTGTTCTGCCAGCACTGCCCACGCACAGTTACCATGGTTAAAAAAAATCCAAACTCATGCCACTCCCGCTACTATTTTTCTCTTTCAATTGTGAAAACGAAGCCTCAGTCTGGCCAGATGGCTTCAGGTCTCCTGAATCAAAGTATCTCTCCCCTGAATAATGACTTCATTATACACATATCAGAAGAGAAACAAGCATGAAAAAATTTCAATCATGTAGAAAAATGATTTATGATCCTTCACATCACCTTTACTCAATTACCACCTTCATAAATGGAAATTTGGCGATGCAAGCAAAGCAGACTGTTGCACAATCCACGCCTCCCAGATCACACAAGGCTTTCTCACAGTCACCTACCTCAGAAGCGTCTGGCAGGAACAGAGAGTGTTCAAAATTATACCAAAAATTATATGCAAAAACCATCATGACTCACATACAGGAACAAATCCTCATCTAGAGAAAGAGATAGTAGGTGACCATGTTATCACAGGAGTCATCAATATTCTCTGCACTTTGTACTGCGTGGTCCATCTTACAAACAAAACTAAAGCAGCAGCAGAACAAATAAGCCCCGGGTTACTATTGGCTTTGTATCTCTGGTTCAAGTACAATGCTCAACCTCGCCTCATATCCCATCAAGGCAGTTTCTTTGAGATTAGAAAAAATTATAGGTATCAAAGTCAAAAGCCATACTCCACTAACAAGCAGCTCTCTAATGCAAAAATTTTAAATGCATGAGACTTGAATAACAGCCCAGCTTCCTTGTGAATCCCCTCTTAGTACTTCTAACATTACAGTCCTACAAGCTCAGCTGTTTCAAAATCCTTTCCAAAAAGGCTATACCTGGATTTCTAACATGAAGACTGAAGGGCAGGGGGATGAAATCATTCAAGGCAGAAGTACAGAGGTGCTCCCAAATTTTACATTAGATTGGATAAACTAAAGAAACAAAAAGAAAGTGAGCAGCCACTGTACGCTATTAACAGTTTACAAATTCGGATTTTGAAATAATTACTGGAGTAAGCAATTAGTTGAGAGAAAACACAGGAAGTAGTTTATACTGCACAAAAAGTGCAGTATTTAATCTGACAACATAACTACTTTGCAAATCTGTAAGAAGCACGTAAAATCTAGGTGTATAATCCATTAAAATACATATGCGGTATTTTGTTTTACAGTTGGGGTGTGACTTGTACACCTAAAAATGTTGACTTTTTCCTTCAACTCTTTGCAACTAGTGCAACTAGCTCCCTGCAAACTGTCTGAACTTAAACCAGGCGGCCTCAGTGACAGTGCTAGTTAAAAAAACCAACCAAACAAAACCCATTCCTTCTTGCTCAAACATTGCTGTATAACAAACAAAACATAGCTGTACAACAAACATACTTAAGGCTTTGGAATTCTAGGATTTGTGCGAGGTAAAAGAAGTTGAAAGTCATGATTTAGTTCTTTTGTATTTGACCTCATTGCAAGTATAAGAATCTCATTTCCTGAGGAATGTAACTAAGTTGTGGAATTCTTGTATCACAGCAGAATGACTTGAGTTAACAGAATTAAAACAAAACTGAATAAATGATTTAAAAAAAATAATATAGTACTGCAAAAATTTACAAGCATTTTTGAAACTATGTTAAAAATAGCTGCATGCCAAATATTAAACAGGAATCAAATTCAGTAGTGATTTCCATTTTCAGCCCTGGAAGTTAGAGACAAATTGCTCTTGCCAATTGCAGAAGATACAGTATCCTGGAGTTTCCATAGGGAAAAAATAAACACTGAAAAGCAGAAACAAAAACCCTAAGATTTACCATACAAGGAGCTCATAACAATCATTATACATTGCAAAACAGTCCTGCAGACTAAGAGTTCTATCACTGTTATGAACAAACTTCTTTAAAATTAATTTCTTAAAAATCTGAGAGTATGCGTAGCTATTCTGAAAACTATATTTGCAATTCCTCAGAAATTCCCTGTTTAATCTCCCCATTAGAGAGAAAAGTCACAAAGAATCTGTGGTATGCCATAGAAATGTACAATTTACATAGCACAAAACAATCAAGCCAGTAGTTTCTAGGGTGCCCTGCGGGCTGTGGATAATTTTTTTTTCTTTATTTCTACAGAAAAAGTGGTTATGGCTTTGTTCTGATCAAATTAAAATATACTTTTAAAATTCTGGGGCATACAAAAGTAAAACAAACTATATTCTAGCAAAATAAAATTTAGATTTTTGTGCCAGTAATTCTGACTCTGAAGTTCCAACTGAATCAACAGACTTCTGTTTTGCTAAGTAAAAAAAAGATGACATGATAACAATATGACTATTCCAAAAAACATGGGGAATATTACAAAAAGGATCATCACCGTGGCAGGAAAACCAGAGTCACTCATTCATCAGAATTTTAAGTCTTTTCAAAGTACAACTGAACAAGGTACAATACACCCACAAAATTTATTTTTAAGAGGTCAGTAGGGTTGCTTGTTCTATTACTGATTGTCTTTGCTAACTATTCAATAAAGAAAATATGTTGAGAACATTAAACGTGTAAGGTAGACAATAAAATGCAATATATACAACATACCCACAGGAAACGCCAATGGGAAACAAACTGCCTAATTCTTGGTATTTTGCAACTATCTCTGCAAACATACTATTAAGTCACTAAGATAAGTAAAACCATCAATCACACTCCCCTAGTTACACTAACAGGCTTGCCTCTATAGTAGTTCATACTCACTACATAATTTAGTTGCATTAAACTATTCAGTAATCTCATAACACAAGCAATATACTTAAGTCAAGGGATACACAAATTTTACATCCCATGTTCACTTTCTATAGACTCCTAAATGTTCTTCCATCTGACAAAACATCACACTTTTTCACTTTACACTTTAGTAACATGCGCCCCCCCCCCCCCCCCCCCCGAAAAACTTTGGAAGATCTGGCAGGGCCTTAAGGCAATGCTGGTATTGCAACGCTGTGGACTTCCAAAAAAAACCCAAATAAAAACCGGTAGCGCATTAAAAAATAACCTATTATTTTCAAACATGTTTGCTCCTGAACATACAAGCGTAATCTGAGTTTCCCCATTTACCTGTAGTATATGACAGTAGCATTCCTTTCTCCATCTCAAAATGGGGCATTAATAGGAAAAACTTAGTTTTGGAAAACTTCCGGCCTTTACGTCACGAGTGGCACAACATTATGAATAAAACCAGTGTCTTCCTTTGAAGCAACAGCACACACCATGCTTCTGATGTGCGTACATTGTTTTATTTTTGTTGGCTGCAATTCCAACAACCAACCAAAAATCAACATTACCTAATATCTGGAAAAGGATGACCAAATATAACAATTTGGTCTTAAACAGCTACCGTTCTGAAACCACTAAAGAACATGCAGAAAATGTAAAAGTATTATGAAAAAATAATTTCATTATGAACTACTATAATTAATTTCCCTTAGGAAAATTCATTTAGTTTGATTCTCAACTCATTTTCAAGCTGGGGGGTCCAATATTTGATATATTTCCTTGTTTACCCTAACTCCACAAATGCCCCACAACTGCAGCTCAGAAAAACTGGGGTGCCATAGGGAGAAGCTAAGAAAAACCACACATGCAGCACAACAATATGCACAATGGAACTAATGGTGGTCTTTGAACTGGGTCCAGAAAAGACCCTTCCAGAGGTATTGCAAGAGATTATGGTATTAAGTTAAGAGAGACAGTTTGTTGATCAGACTGGGAACTAAAACCCTTCCCTCTAAAAAGTCCAGGATAAAAAAAAAAAAAAAAAAAAAAATTAAACCAGCTAGTCACCACACATTTTCTCATCTGCATTCACTGCAGATTTAGTGATCTCTAGCCTGTTTTCTCCTTCAAAAACTATCTACTCAAAGCATCCATCCACAAGCTATATTTAGGTTTCTTTGGTAAGAAATGTTATTATTAGACATGTAACAGCCCTATAGTAAATAATGGTTTAAAGCAAATGATCAAGTACAAGTTTGTGTAGCATACTTAACATTGCTGCTTTTATAGTTCCTTAGTAATAATACTTCTGTTGTTATTAACAATAAATTTGATTATTAATAAAATAGGTTTTTAATATTTTAATAACAGCCTCTTCATTCAGAGCATACCATATTCAAGATGGTTTAGGTAGGTGCAATTATCACAAACCAAGGGTTGGATTGATGTGCCCAAACAATTTCCCTTCTAGAATCTCCCACTCCTTTTAGCAAAAAATAGTTTAAATAAAACTGCACAGTCACTATTTCAATGCTTCTAAAAGCTTGTCCTTTGACATTATTAAAGAAGTCAGTAACTACTACAGACTTGAATAACTACATGACCTTTACTGTTCTTTGCTAAACAGAAGATCCATCAATCCATAAAACATTTATGCACTTGTCAAAACAGCATGCATATGTGCAGTAAAAACTAAAAGAGGATCTCCTAATCTTTTTCTAATTTTCCAAAAATCAATTTCTATTTTAAACTTATCAAAGAGTCCCAGAAATACATTCCTTCAGCTGACACAGATTCCCATCACCTGGCTGAACTATAAATTTAACACTGTCTTTGGAATAAACCAGCAGCACCTTACTGTTATGGAATGAAGTCCAAGAACTGCTTTATACCTAGCAAATGCTACAAAAAAGGGTGGCCAATACTAGTCAGAAATGAGATCAGACTTTGGGCTTATGTACCTGCTAGAAGACAAGAAATTCCAGAGAGAAAAACCTAAGGCAAGGCTGAAACTCATGAACTACATGCTAACGAAGCTGAGTTCACGAAGTGCAGTGTAACTGCACGAACTACAGGAAGGCTAAATTGCAGCCTCAGGTAAAAAGATGCTCGGATGAGTGCATTTTTTTCGGAAGAGAAGAGGAGCAGCTAGAACTGTGCATTGCTGTCTGTGCCAACAACTAATACCGCTGCGCAAGAACCTGGTGAAAAGTCAAGTTCACTTTTATTAAGAGGTTTTTTCTCAATATGGCAACAAGGGTCAGCTTGACTGAAATTTTCTTTTTTCCTCAATGCCTTTTTGGGCCCTGTTTTTTCAGCCAGCTGGCCAGACAGCAGTCACTTCCAGGGTAACTGAACCACCACAGTTTGTCTTCCATCAGCTGTTTCCTAACATAAGGATTATGCTGTGGGTGCCTATAAAAACTGCTGCATCTACTGCTTTATTGCTGATCCTATGGCTTATATATTAGTCTTTTTAAGACCTAAGAATTTTGTATCTTTTACTACTAGTCAGTTTTCACACTCTTTATACAGCAAGTTAAGAGAAAGTGATTGAAATGATCAATCTAACAACTTCAAATGGTCCAGCTGGCACACAACAGAAATATTTTGAACAAGTGTAGAAGTGGCAGACTACACAATCCCCCCAGCGTTTTTTTTTTTTTACCTGCATTCACGCACAGTCTTTCAAAGTCATTACTGGCACTGTGTAATATGTCCTTTTCTTCATCAGGCAGGGATCAGGGTGGTAAGCAATACAAGCCTAGGTAAATGATCATGCTTATTGCTGGTAAAATGTTGCCAAACAATGAAGTTGCATCTCATACAGAACCATAGGAACACTGATAATTTCAACCTAATTGATACCAACACCAAGATTTTTATTGCTTTTTTTTTTTATTTTCACAAACCTCTAAAAATTGCTTCAAGACTACAGAGGGATCCTCCCATAAATACGAAATAGAACACAACCATCCATTCAGAGTGGTTCCAAACAAGTTCTTTGAAAAACTTGGCTTTGAGCTGCAAGCAGCAGATTATTGTAAAAGATGCCATCACTGTTAGAAGGAGTTGCCTTAAATCAGTAAAGCGCAAAGAAGAGGCTATGTATCTTGGCAGTCAGATACTTCTACAATGTTTGTAGATCACATTTA
This sequence comes from Buteo buteo, assembly GCF_964188355.1. Classification (NCBI taxonomy): domain Eukaryota; kingdom Metazoa; phylum Chordata; class Aves; order Accipitriformes; family Accipitridae; genus Buteo; species Buteo buteo. Next base: position 30,953,462 of record NC_134184.1, on the reverse strand, counting down.
CTCTCTCTGTCACATCTATAACAAACAATGTTTTATGTCTTAACTAGAGCTGGTAAAACTTGTATGTCTTGCAATAGTACTTGGCAAAGTTGTATCACTTTGTTTATTAAGGGCGTCTAAAACCAGAGGAAGCAACCTGGTGCCACGCATACTATCCAGTCATGGTATACAACAAAAATGTTACTTAATGAATCTTGAGATGACAAATGAATTAATCTTTCGTTACTGCATGATAACCCAACACTGAGTCAACAAAGAGAAAGTAAACAGTAAAACGGAGCAGGAGAGCATTACATTTTAAGCTAGAGAAGGAGCAAATGACTAAGTATTCTAAGAATTCAGAACCAGCTTTCTAGCAATACTGGTTTGCATAAAGCTGGTATAAAACAAACTGCCCAGACTTCTGAGATAAAAATCATGTTATAGAAGCTCTCTACTTCAGCCACTGGGTTTATTAACAAAACTAATCAGGACCGTAAATCTACCAGGAAAGTTTTGTTAAAATAAAGCCAGAACATAATAAGCAGCAATGCCTTCTGAAATTCATACTACACTACTTCTAATCACATCCTGTACTGTGGAGGCAAGCTTTTCTCACACAAAGAATTTCTCCTATTTTCAGAAATGTTTACAACAAAATAAATGTAAAAATATGAAATTATCATGGCTATTTCCTCTTCAGAGAAAACTGATTTTCAGAGATGCCCCTGAAGAATCCAACTATAAAACCATGAGAACCATAAAAACCCCTCATATCCATTTACATCTTGCAGATTTGCTTTCCCCTGATATACGTGGTGCTTCATGAATCAGCTGTATAGCAGGTTAGTCCCTTTGGATGGCTGAGTTCATCAGCTGGCCGCCTCTGGGTGAAGCGATAACTGAACTGGGATTGCAAGGAAGACACGCATATGCAACAGAAAACTTATTTCCTGCAGTCTTCATTAGAAAACAAGTTTTATATTAACAGGACTTCTGGAAACGGTTGGGAAGTAAGGGCTAGGAATAGGAGTAATCCTAAGACACATCTTATCTACTCATGTTTACACATTTACCAGTGTTTGTGTTAAAGCAGTTTTGCAATAGTTTTGCATATGCTCTTGCCTAAAAATCACTCAACCTCTCTGCCCCTCATCATCACTTTCTATTTGTTTCTATTAAGTAATTTTACAGCAATAACAGAGGACTACTAAAAAAACCCCACAGAATACTTAGCTGTTGTGCTAAAAGATACAGCATACACTTAAATCAGTAACAGTGTTTATTTACTGTTACGGAGAGAAAGTTGTTAGGACTGAACACATTAAAATCCAAAAGTGAAAGTACCCTAACTTTCAGAGGTGATAATCACCCAAAGGGCATATCAAATTCCAACAGAGTTCAGGGTGTTAACCATTTTTTGAATACCAGGACTCCAACATCGAAAATTTTGTTCTGCACTGTTGGGTACAATCCTGATACAGAAAACTTGCCTTGAGAGCAGCATCAAACACGGCAAAGGATCCCTCAGAGATAACTAACAACTGAAGAAGCAAAAAGCTTATTTCTTAGGGGTAGCCAAATACGGTATACTGAGGGACTCCGGGATTCCTTCCTCTCCTGGCCTGGTCAATAAGAGCTGCTGCTCCCTAACATCTTTTTAAGTAGCAAGGCGGAGCAGTAATTCCAAAGGAACAGAGACACACCTTACAGATAACACAGCTCACCACAAACACGTAAGATGAATAGAAGGGGCCGGTACTGCATTGAACACCCACACAAACACAGACAGCACAGATAGGTTCATCCTGTTGCTAAGGATCAATGCTCAGAGATAAAAAAGCCTTCACTAGTGTCTGCAATAGCTACCTCCCAAAACTTCAGTCCCTCTACCATCTATCTCTCAGACCCTTGTCCTGCTTGCCGCTAGTCCAGCTTGAAGTCTGCTAGCAGATCACACGCACATCCTAGACAGACATTCACAGGAGGAAAAAAAAAAAAAAAGAAAAAACAGTTCAGTAGGATAGGATAAGCCAGGGTGATCAGGCAACAGGGCTTTGCCAGGCAAATGTACTAACCAGCTGCCTGGTTAAATGCAGCTGGCCCCTTTTATTCCTTCCTTCTCTCCTTTTTCCCTCATACTCGTTCCTCCCCACTTCAACTTTGATCCTTCTCTTCTCTGCCTCTTGTCCTTGCCTTAAACATCCCATAGCAGATCTGTACAATCCCCAAATTCTTTTGTTCAGTCCCCAATTCCACCCCTTCAGCACTCTGATACATCCTATGGGCCTTTATTCAACAGCTCCCCCTCCCCAGTTTGCCTGGCATTCCAGAGAATCTTCCAGTGAATCACCCGAGCAGGTTTTGCAACAGGGACAATGGCTTCATTGGTCACCTTTGCTGGTTTTAGGAGCAGCTGATTCAGAGAGATTAAGTTGGCTCAGTTCTCCACCTTGTCACTATTCCTCTGGTCATTAGCTGCCTATCTCAATAGCCATTAGCCAGATATCCTTACACATCTGATCTCAAAAGGCAACAAGCTTTTGAGACACCTTAGTTATTATTTCACCAACATTTTAGCATTTTTATTGTATTATTTAGTTCTATTTTTTATTTAAAAGCACTTAAGCATGATTAAATAAATACATTTTTCAGTATACTGTAGTCATTAAAAAATCAAAAATAAGAGGTGAAGAGAAAAACTTAATGATAGTTTAATGCAGCGGCAAATTATACTGAACTGTTAAAACAGCTGGTGGTGAGGGGCAATGCTACTCTTCCCTACTATAATACAACCAATCTTGCCCTTAACTCCTAGTTCCAGCCTTCCTTCCATCTTTCCCCATTCATTCCAGCACTTGTTCTTGTATCCTGCTGACACATTTTCATGAGTCCCGAGATATCGGTGTATCCCCCTTTACCACACTTTCTCTTACCATACTTCTTCCAGGTAAAAATTACTGTTACGTCTATCTTACAAGACAGGGATTGGAGACACAGCGACTATCCAACTGACTTGAAATTAGTTTTTCAAAGATACCACACATTATTTGCTTCAAGTGCGGGGGGGGGGGGGGGGGTGTATTATCCATATTTAATAAGTAACACAAACCAGCAAGGCCAGACTAATAGGAAAAAGCCAGATTTGTCTGTCTTACCTCAGATGTATGTTCCAAGATGACATCTTATTTTCCTAAGAGAAAATTATCAGGCAGAGAGGCTGTAAAAGGATTCAGAGGAAGAAAAAAGTGCACAGTAATACTGCTGAAAGTGGCAGAGAAGGGGTGAAAGAGAGAGACGGAGAATCTCCCTGTCTTTACCATACACAAACGCTGCTCTAAGCACCACGGTAGGTAGCCAGCTTTTGCCTGAAGAATCCAAGACACTTCAAGGGGTTTTTTGGTTTTGCTGAAGACTGAAGAGTTACACTGCCCAGCATTTACTAAATGTAAACATTAAGATTCAGAAAAAACACCTACATCAGCGAAGTTCAGATTCCTAGTTTGTACTGGTTCGGTGCCTTTACAATAGTAACAGTGTAGACCATAAACTAGTGCCAATATGGATACTTCTGCTATGTCTAATATACAAAGTTAGGATATAAACAATATCCTTGCTTAGCTTTCACTATCAGTTCCAACAGAGAATTTTCACCCCATTTTTAAATAAGGCCAAAAAGTTTTAAGGTAATTATATTTTATTCACTATTTCTTTCACAATTAAAAAGTGGTTTGCATTGCTTTACATATAAGCAAAGGCTAGGCGTTCATTTAATTAACCAAAATGCTTTTTTCTCTGCTTTTCTGGTATGTTCTTAAATAGCAGCTATCTTCAACAATAAAAAAGGCTCAGTTCTACTGAGAATTTAGATATCACACAGAACAATCACATCAGAAAAATGGATTTATTTTAGCTTTGGCTAGCAACATCATCCAAAAACTGTTTCTATACTGTGGTTAGTCTATTCATTATGCTCAGCCACAGGATACTAATTTGCTATGTTATTTGAAGGTCTTGTTGTATTTTTTAATGTATGCCTTATTTGCTTTTTCCTCTTTCCCCAGTGGTCTCATCTTCATTCATATTTGTTTCAGACAATTCCGCAAGGAAACCACAAGCACTGCCACAGTCCAGGACCTCAGCATAACCCTTAAGAACCTAACTTCTTTCCTACTTTTGTTCAAAACCTTGCAAACTAAGCATCTCAACTGTCAAGGCACAGAAGTCATCCTGATAAGCCACAATCAAAAAAAAAGCAAGCAAGAAAAGGATTTTAAACTTGTTTCTAGTTCTCAAATAAAAAGTCCATCTGAAATATTTCCAAACTTATTGTAAAAATATACTCTACTTCTAAATTAACACAGAGTAATTCTGAACTTGAATATAAACCAGTATTTAAATCAAGTATCTTTTCTGAGAGTCTAGCATATTCATATAAAGAGTAAAAAAAATTATGCAGACAGATAAAGCTGTTACATTAACGATACTGTGGTACCAAGACACTCCTCTCTTTGTACAGTCAAATGACATCACTTTCACTATAAATAAAATACCTCTAGTAAAACAAACTAACTAAACCTTTTAGGTGAATCTACTCTGCTCAATATGCTTCAACTATTATCACCAGCCATAAAATGTCTTATACAGTTTTGAAATCGAGCATATTTATCTAAGATTTGCCACCACAAAAATAAAGGTACTTAAAAAAATACCACAGTTCACTACTAAATTAATGGAACTTAAATGACAAATTCCCTGGTGACAAGATGCATGGATTTTTAAAACCATTTCAAAATTTAAATTAACTGAGGAAGTGCCAGGGAGATTTTAATATGCTTAGATTACAGAAAGTCAAGCCAATATTAAAATGGCTTACCATCTTGTTTAACCATGAGAAGACCCCGTACAATATTACTCCAGACAAACATCCTAACAAATATTCTGAGTTTTGTCCAAAGCAATAAAATAAACTGAAATTAATGATCTGAAAACACATCTAAACAGTGTAAGATTTATAATGATTGATTGCTTTTACATATGTGCAGAGAATTTGAGTGGACAAGACTCTATGACAAGAAAAAAAACCAAATGTGTAACACTGTCCTCGTATTGGCTGGGATAGAGTTAATTTTCTTTCTAGTAGCTGGTATAGTGTTATGCCTTGGATTCAGTATGAGAAGAATGTTGATAACACACGGATGTTTTCAGTTGTTGCTAAGTGATGTTTAGACTAAGTCAAGGATTTTTCAGCTTCTCATGCTCAGCCAGCAAGAAGGCTGGAGGGGCACAAGGAGTTGGGAGGGGACACAGCCAGGCAAACTGGCCAAAGGGGTATTCCAGACCATGTGATGTCATGCCCAGTATGTAAACTGGGGGAAGTGGGGCTGGCAGGAATCACCAGTTGGGAACTAACTGGGCATTGGTCGGGGGGTGGCAAGCAATTGTATTGTGCATCACTTGCATATTCCAATTCTTTTATTATTATTATTATTGTCATTTTAATATTGTTATTATTATCATTATTAGTTTCTTCCTTTCTGTTCTATTAAACAGTTCTTATCTCAACCCACGAGTTTTACTTTTTTTTTTTCCCAATTCTCTCCCCCATCCCACTGGGGGCAGGGGGAGTGAGTGAGCAGCTGTGTGGTGCTTAGCTGCTGGCTGGGGTTAAACCACAACACACTTAATCACACTAACAAAAATGCTTATGAGCTGTGAAAAGAAAATATTCAGAATTACAAATTGCTCTTTTCTTAAAAAACAATAGTGCCTCATGGTGTAAGATAAAACTGCTTCCAATGTGTATAAATACACGTATGTAAGAAATCACTTATACAATTCCAAAGCTAGTCACAACTCAGTATTCCTACCTCACAGTCCTGGATAGCAAGTTTCTTAAGTTCCTTCTAACACAGAAGAGTTGGACCCGTTTCATTTGCTTATCTCCACTTTGAAAACATAACGTATTTACCCCTATTTAAAAACCATCCTTGGTTAAATTAATCTGGTTACATTAAGCCTCCCAAGTTCCTCCTGCTTCTCTCACAAAAGCCATGTGCCTTCCTCAATTTTCTTTGTTCCCTCAAGCTTGTTTACTGCTACATAAATAATTCTGAGAAAATTACTGCTGAAATTATCCTCTTCTGTTACTAGGAATAATAATAAACAGGTCACTTGAGTTCTGAGGTTAATGAAAAGTTCTCTCAACTCTCAAGTCCAGCTAAGATACAACTGTAATCTTCAAACTCTCAACATACACAAAAGGCATCTATATTTACTGATTCTTAGCTATTAATTAGGGACTTAAAGGAAGCAGTAACATTCCTGCAGGGACAAGCACTACCACTGCTATTCCAGATGAAATTCATGTAACTTCAACTTTTATGAACAAATTACATTCAGTTATTGGTAGGGGAAAGGTAGTCCTGCAGCAAAAGATGTTCCAGATTTTTTTAAAACCGACACTACCAGGGGCTTGAGGCATTTTTGGAAAGGTTCAACCACCGCTGCAGAGACAATCATTCTCAGAACCAATCCATCACAGGACTTCTCTTTTCGCGAGAGACTTCTTTCATCAGTTATGAAAAACAGGCAGTTTTGTGTCATGTTCCTCATCTGTGGACCACAGTGAGCCCATATTACCACCTCTGACCTTTAAATTGATAGAGATGTCTTTCTTTTCTTCCAGAAATGTTTTGCTTGCTTACTACCTTTCTCCTGTACATGCTTTCCACAAGCTTATCTCCTTGGAAGTTCAGTTGCAATTCTGCAAGAAGCAAGCCTTGCAAAACCCTGCAACAATAGTCAGCCTTCTACAGGAAGAAGGGAAAACTGCAATTCTAGATGAGTACAGAGAAGCACTCCTGCTCAGCTGGTTTAAACAAAATGTAAGAAGGAATAAAGGTATATACAGTCAAAGCACTCAAAGTTTTTTCACCCCTTCAGAAAGAGCACAGATTTGCTACTTAAAATGTAAACTTTGTTCAGAAATCTGCAGAGCTGTTATCAAGTCTAACTTTTCTTTAAAAACTGGGAATTGACATCTTTACTACTTGCTCATGTAACTTTCATAAAAACTTTATTCTTCTACAACTCTTCAATTCTACCTGGATAAACTTAATCCTCCTATACCCAGGGTTCATCAACTGCTTTTACATTCATCTGTGAAGACCATCTGAAATGGGCAAGACCGGGAAGAGTCCCGTTATTAAACAAGAATTTTCATTCCAGAATCTCTGGATTAGGCAGTCTAGCTCTCCTTTGGAAAACAGTTTAGTACTCAGAGTTTGGTTTTGTTTCTGACTATTGCTTGTATTTTCAGTAGTCATAAAGGAAAGAGGATGTTCTTTCAGGAAATCCTCAGGTTTCGTGTCAAAGATCGGTAAACAGTTTGAGTGGAATAGCACTTTCAAGGTTTTATGTAATTAATATTCTTCACTTTGGAAACTACTGTTGCAGAGAAACTGTCCGAAGTGAAAATCAGTGCAAGATCTCTTCCGCCTCCAATTCCAACAGATCCAAAACACTTACAAAAAGTCCTTCTGACATGGAAGGTTCAGCAACACAAGTTCAGAGGGAAAGGTTTTCCATACCTTTGTTTCAGTAAGAATTTATAAAGAATACCTCAGTGACCTTTTACACACACTTGAATGTTATGTATCCAATAAGACTGTTTAATGTTTTGCCCACCTTAGTCTACACCGAAGGCTTTTCCTTCAAGTTGTGTAGTCTACATACATCTTGATTTTACAAAGCCACCGGGATACCCTGGCTATTGCAGTGGTCCCCATTCCTGCAGCTCCAAAACATCAGACTTTAATCATATACAGCCACCACAGTTAGGGATGCACCTGTATCAGCATTATATTACTCTGATTTTCAGCAACCCTTGTAATACTTTGTTAGATGATATTTAAAAAACAGAGACTGAAAGTCCCGTAACTAAGGGTCTGGGTTGATCTTTGCCAGCACTCATACGCCCACACATCCCACACTCACTCCAGGCACTGGCACCAGACACAGGGGCCTCTGAACACCAGTCCCACTCCAGCGGCCAGCACTTGGTTTCACTCACTCCAGTCTCTCCAGTCACTGGCACCACAGACCCTGTGACCTGTAATCCCACTCTGGTTGCTGGCACTGAAGTCCATTCAGTCCAGTCTCTCCATTTGCTGGCACCACGGACAGACAGGCCCTCCAACTCATGGTCCAACTCCAGCTGCTGGCCCTCTGCTCCCCCTTCACACCCATGTGCACAGAATAGGGAGTCCCTCACCCAGGAAATGAGTTAAAAAGGAATTTAATAAGATGATACAGACTGGACTGATTAGGTGCAAGGCACAGTCAGACAAGCGTACTGACCAGCAAATTATTTACAAGTGACTGGCCTTTTATATCACCTAACTACCCCTCTTTTCCCATACACGTTCCTCCTCAAATCACTTAAATCACTCTCTTTCTCAGTCTTTGGTTTATCTCCAAAGCATGCCATAATAAATCCAGTGCAATCCCAAAACGTTCCTCCCCTGCAGCCCACAGTGTGCCCCATACCCCAGGGCAGGACCCCTCTCAGTCTAAAAGCTGCTCCAGCCTTGACTCATCCTGATGGGTCTCACACCTGGATAATGGGGCTGAGGCTTTCTGGGAGAGCATCTCTTCCTTCAAGTCCTTAATCTGTGTTCCTCGACTGCCTTTGTGGCTCTGTGCTCCTCTGGGCTTGTGGAGGTGGGCCTTGGATGGGCTGATGGCTGCTGTGATGGGCCTGTAGTAGCCGGGGCAGGGTATTATTTGGGTTCCCCCTCTTGCACTATCTCTCTGTGCTCCTCCGTGGGGCTGCAGCTGAGCTTTTATCACTTCACCTAAAAAAAAGGAGGCACAGCTATGCTAAAAGGAGATGTTAATTAAAACATTCTTGCAACTTTATCAACTAACTCATAACACAGATTTCCACATGGCATCAGATCAAAAACTCATCCAAAATTACAAGAATTAGAAGTATGTCTATCTTTTTAAAGCAAAAGCTAGGCTCCAAATATTACCTTTAAAAAAGGTGATTATGATACAGTATAGTTTTACATGATAATTTTCCTAATGTAAATTAGCTTTTTGCCTATGTCCGATTAATTAAAAAAACAAAATCTCAGTCTCTATTCTAGCTCATATTAAATCATCAAATGTTAATTTCTCTTATCCTATCAATTTAACTTTCAAAACAAGGTCAGCCTTATTTAAAGTCTGTTGAACTGGAAAAACCTGATTTTATTACCTCTTTCTGAATTCATGTACAAGAAATAGAGAAGGTCATCCCAAATAGTACTAGTTATTAAAACAAAATTTGGACAACGGCCAAATGTAAGCCACTTAAGTGCAGCTCTAAAAGCATTAGATACTGTCATCTTTCAAAGTGCAATATACGATCAGAATTATTCTAGGCATTCTGTCCCTCAAAGCAGCGACAGAGATACTAACCTTCCTGTTTCAGCAGAATAGGAAGTTATTTTCCTTGTATGCTTGACACAATACTTTGAAAGCAACATCTTTTATAAGCATCCTCCTGTTATTCTAAATAGAGTGCCAGAAAAAAATTCAGATTGTTGAAAATACACTGAGTGTGTCTACAGCAGCATTTTAGTTCAGATCAAGCACGGTAGTACAATTCAGAAATACTCAAAGAATATCACTATAGATTTGTAATCAGTTAAGAATCAGGTAATGTGAAAGAATATTAACTTTAGATTAGAAAAAAAAAAAAAAATCAGTATTTTGGCGAGAAGTGCTGCACTACTCCTGTCAGTTTCCATATCTTTGTACATTTGGCTTCCTAGAGAAAATATATCGCAGTTCATATAAATATCAGAAGATAATTTTCTAACAATCAGATACAGGACTATAAGAACAAATTCTCCTAATATTTTATTATTTACATTACCACTACAGTTTCCCCAAGACAGTCTGAAAGTAAAAATTAAAAGCAAGGCGTAGCATGCAAGACCATAGCTAGTAAGCAAGAATAACTCTCTTTCAACAGCTGTAATTGCAAAGTCACACTGTATACAGACATCTATACTACTACAGTCACAGTGACACATACTGAAACTCCTTTTGAACAATAACCAAGACCACCACATTCTCTTTTAAAGCGTTGTAAAAGCACTTCCAAAATGCATTAACCTAAGTCCTTTCTTCAGTATTCCCTAGACAGACTAACAACAAGAGTCTGCCTTTGCTAACAGATGCAAAGTACGTCAGAATTTATGTCAATACACAACTGGAGCAAAACTCTACAAGTAGGTTTATGGATAAATATGGCAGCAGACAAAAGGTGTCTGAGTAGTATATTTTGCATAGATGCAAAGCAAGGTTGTAAAAAAAACTTAATCACCTTGGGTATTCTTTCACCAAGAAAAAGTTGGGAATTCACAACAGGAGGAATACCTGGGAGTTCAAGATACCTGACAAGAACAGATCGAACAGGTTCATACTTGACCCAGCTTTGCACAGATGGTTGGACTAGATGACCTCCAGTGGTCCCTTGCATCCTAAGTTATCCTATGATCCCATGAAATTTAGATACAAGGTTAGAAAAAGGCTTTTACTGAATTAACTGCATATTTTAATTGATACTTGCCTTTTTGTTTACAAATAAATATTCTGTTTCAAGAAGCTAGTTTTGTGAAGCTGTAATTAGATCTTAACCAAGAGTTTCCAAAGGGAAAAGTTACCACTAAAATCAAATACTAGTTGAACCAAAATTATCCTAAGTGAGAGAAAATCATAGATAAGAGATTCAAAAGAAGACAACAACACAGCTTTGCCATCTAAGAAAGGCAATTGAAGGGGTATGTAGTAGAAAGATCACAAAATGATCTAAAGTGGAACCTACACTGCAATCATTTAGAAAATTTAAAATGGTATAGGTAAAAATCCAAACCACCTACTACTCTATTTTTATTGCCTTAGATATGATCACCTGGACATCAATACCACCAATTCACCTTAAACAGTAAGACTGCTTAGCATGCAATTCCTTTTATGTCACTGACACTTCTAAAGCTGGTCTTTATGTACTGGCTGGATCACCAGTATATAAAAAAATCTGATGTCATCTGCATTCCACCAAGGGTGGAGGCAGACAAACACTTTCTCAAAATGAGTTCCCAAGAAATCCACATTTCATAAAACCAAAACATCCTGTTTCTATAAACAGAATTGTCAAGCAATCCATTCTAGAATGGATACTCAAGGAGAAATTCTTAATTAAAAAGCGACTTTTCCTGTATTTGATTTAAAACCGTCTTCAACATCAGAAATAACCTTCATTTTTATGTCCCTAATTCATATAGCAGAACACCAAAGAAGACACAAGTATAAAACTATTGCAAGGAAAAAAAAAATACTTTGATATCTTCAAAAAAGTACCATCAGAAGCTAAAACTTATATAAATCACATTCTATAATTTCATATCAATATACTGTCTACTAGAAGAGCCTTTTTCGTTTGTTCATACTGGAACATCGGTCATTTTGATTTGGCTGTAGAGTGTGAACCTGACATCTACTGAGAGAAACCGAACAGTATCCCCAAGGAAGTCATTAAGCACCTCATATGAGAACATTTTTAGATGTATCTCTTCACAACCCAACGTATCAGTCAAGATTTTTGAGACTTTCCCCCCTAGAATACAAAACCATTGCTGACAAAATCTGCAACCTGCCATCTTGCAACGTTCACTACAGCAATGTAAGATATTAGCATTCTACCTTCCCTAGAACAGGGGCAGCAGGTGGAACCACGTGCCAGCTTCTCAACACCACAGTTCAGAGCCTGTCCTGTTAGTTTAAATCCACCTTCATCACCATTTAGCCTGGTCACCCTAGTTAGATAGGCAGTACCTTTCAGTAAGAAGCTAGATGGACAACTGCAGTAGCATCTTAAATTAGAGTAAGAGGAAATACCCCTCATTAATCAAAGCTCTTAGTTTATTAAAGACAAAGGTAAAAAAATAAATTTATAAACAACTGCAGAAGAGTGAATGTCTGATATAGTGGAATAGCTGATCTAGTAGTTAAAGAAAACAAGAACAAATGACCAGAAGTTGAAGCTAAAATACAAAACAGTATGTGTAATTTCTTTTATTTATTTGCAAAGGAAATATATAACTAATCATACTATTATCACTGGCGTACTTTAAAATCGAGACAGTATGTATGAGCCATGAATTTCTGATCTAGATACAAAGACTCAAGAAAATTTATCGCCAGTATTACACAGAGGGTCAAACTGTACCAACATAAAAGTCTCTTTTAGTATTAAGACATATCAATTATTCCATGGTTCAACAAGTACAGTCCACTAGCCCCAGAATGAAAACAGTAGCATGAAATAAAGTGAGATACATCTGCTAAAGAATGACAGAAGTGACTAAATATTCTTGAAGTATTAGAGAAATTTCTCTAAAAGAAAGCAGCTTCTGCTAATGAAACAAAAAACCTTAACAGCTTATTGCTCTCTAACATTTTCTTTTTTGTAACCGTGCTTCACATGGATTTAATTACACTATTCCACAGGAAAGACATAGAGTGGTTATGCTCACATAACCTTAATTTAATAACTTAATTGTAATACTTGCCAATAAAGTAACATTTTAATATTATTAATGATTATTATTAATCATAATAGTTACCAATAAAGTAATATATTTCTCCCTATGTCCCAACTTCTTTCACAGATCTTGACTGGCCTATCCTCAGGCTATACCTATTTCATGCATCAAGGAAGGACATAATTTTTTTTTTCATGTTTCTATATAATGCATTTAATATATTTAATACACATGCAATGACATAATGTAAACTGACTAAGACTGAGCACAAAAGTTACCTGGGTTTTTTTCCAAGCCGAATCAATTACAAGCTGAGGAATACCTTCTAACTGCAAATATTTTTATTTTTCTATGATAAGAACGTTGAAAAATAAAATAGCTTTGTTAGAGACAAGGAAGGAAAATTTTTTAGAGGCAGTCTAATTCCTTCAAATACTGTTAACTGAGAAGGTGGTTTATCTTCAGTAAGTACCATATCAAAAATAATTTTTACAAATAGCAAACATTCTATAAAACTACTGGGCTAGAGACTGTTAAAAGTAAGAAATGTAAACAGCTTAGACTAGCTAGCCATCAAAACATGAAATAAAAGATTCTGGTTTAGAGGGACAGCTGTATTTAGGACAACTGGCAAGGTTTCTGATTAGTCCAGGTAAGTAAAATTCAACCTTTCTGCAGATTGAGCCCAGGTATCCTACTGAAGCTGAACTTTCTTTTTCATAAATGGTTTAGAACAAAAGCATTTGCATTTTAGAAACAGTAATTTTGGAGGCAGATAGCTCTCAAACAGTAGCACTGATACAGAATTAATAGTCTTTGCAGAGTCATTCACTAGTCTGGCAACCTCAAATTTGTGTGATCACAAAGTCGATCAGAAGTAATTTTATTTGGGCCATATTTCCAGACTACTGTGTTAACGAAGTCTTACACTGCAAATTTAGAACACAAAAAACCAATTCTGATTTCTCAGGAGATTTTAGAATAAGTGTTTTATGGATATTTATGAGCGCTGTCTAGAGCAACACAGATTCTCATGCAGAATTTGTCCATGCTGACTTCACCCATAAAAAAATTGATATAACTGTATTTTTATACAAATTCTAGTCAGAAAAGCTTTCCTTTCCTGCAGCACCATGCATTATTCCCACTTGTTCCAATAAAAAATTGTGGGAAAAAGCTAACAGATTTGGAAGGGATGTAGACGGAAGCAATATCCAGCCTTCTCATACCTTTTACTGGTGTTAAGATTTTTCAGATTTAAATAGTTAGCCTCTCATCATTCTCCTGACTATTCCAAACTCCTGGTTATGTAATCATCCAAACTATTCAGAAATCGTTCAGAAGCCTACATTTATTACAAGCACACATTCGCACGTAGGACCTGGTGTACTTGTTTCTTGGCAGAGGGATGACAGTGTGTGTTTGTTTGTTGTGTTGGGGTTTTTTCACTTTTAAAGGTAAATCCTACTATACTGGATAGAAACATAAGGAAACTTCACAGACTTGTTCTATTCCCCACATGTATAGTCTCAACTGCAATGCTCGTGCTTCACTATTCCCATAGCAATACCATGATTTATTTCTTCATTTTAGAGCCTTTCCCCACAGAGGCTAAACCTTACACTCATTCTTACTTTCCTTTAATGAGTACTTGTACAAAAGCCTCTTTTTTTTCAGGCTACCATTGCTTCATAGATAAACATGGCTGAAATTTTTCTGATAAACTGAATGTTGGAAGGATAGCATGGCCACATTTCCCACAGCTTAACATCTAAGTGCATAACTAAAATGCTTCAGTGAGACTACCAATTACTGTAGTTATGTTACTACCGCACAGAACTGTTCAACACCAAACTGAGCTATAAGATTCCAGAAGCCATTTTTAGCCTTGGGCACTAGGCCAAAAATAACCTTTTCAGTTCTCTAGGAAGCCAAATGCACAAAGATATGAAAACCGACAGGAGTAGTGCAGCACTTCTCGCCAAAATACTGATTTATTTTTTTTCTAAAGTTAATATTCTTTCACATTACCTGATTCTTAACTGATTACAAATCTATAGTGATATTCTTTTAGAGACTGAGTATTTCTGAATCGTACTACCATGCTTCTGTGCCAAATGCCACTATAAAGTGAGCTCTTCAATCCTGCATTGTGTTAATACATTTAAAATCCCAGGATTTAAGACCATAATATAAAAGATTCAAGGTCTACATCTTCACTACTATCCCAACGTCCTCCACAGCAAAGCTTCAATTCAAATGCCTTGACATCCATTCTTCAAGATATCTTACACCATCTTGATTGAGATGTAAAAATAAAAGCCAGAGAACCAAAGCTGGATTGCTTTCAGTTTTGTCCTTGATCTGTTCTGAGATCTGGATTAAGCCATTCAAAATTTCTGTTCCTCAGTTTTTCCCACCTGTAAAACCAGGGATAACCTGCATCATTATAGAACAATGAAATAATTCACTGAGAAGAGCAAAGTTTGCAAGGTAATTTTTAATGGAAATATAGAACAAGGTCTATGCTAGGACCAACTAAAACTAGAAATCACCTTTTAAAGTCATTATATTAACACTCAATATAATTAAATGAAAGGCTTTTAAATTAATCAAAACACAACAAATTTAAAAGACTACTTTCTCTATCCTTAGAAGCTCCTGACTCTTTGGCTGAATGTCAAAGTTACACACAGCACACTTTAACATAGCAGTATTAGCTGTAATACCACGATACAAAACGATATACCAAGAGAGTGGCTGTCTTATCTCTAAATTCCCTTACAAAAATTTTAGCAAATTGAAGTTACTGGATATTTTATAGTAGCTCATCTTTTCATTCAAATCATAAGATCTATACCACATGCACCAAAGATTTTCTTTGAAGAGCGTGCCATAGATCATCTTCACTTTCCATGTTGAATTTGAGTAAGCACATCGAAAAAAAAAGAGGGCAGTTCCAAAGATGGGGAAGAAATGTGCCAATTTTTTTGAAGAAAAAGCAGCAATTTCAGACTCAGGAGCCTCTTTCATCCCCCAAAATTCATCAGAAAAATAACGGATGAAACTACACTGTCAAACTAACATGATAGTTCTCCATCAAATTTGAAAGTTCAGATAGTGAATGGAAACATCCATTATAATACACCTGTAAGTCAGTAAAGCACTCCATTAGTTTCCACACATTTTGACTAAGAAACTACACCATCTGCTCATGAGAGAGTAAAAAAAAATAATCAAGAACTACACACAATGACAAAGTACGTTGATGTTGTACACAAACTAGGTACCGGTACTGATAGGTCTTAAAATAAGACAAAGTATGGAAACATAAAACTTTTTAGATGGACGCCACAAACAAATTCTTGGTCACACATCTTTCTTCAAAAACACTACTAAGCAGGGGAAAATACCATGTCTGGTAAAATTTGCAAGTGACAGGATGCATATGAGTGAGGAGAAAAACCAAGTCACTAACACAAAGCAATCTGAACTGGCTGGTAAACAAAACACAGGCAAAGAGTAGGCATTCAGCCAGCCTGAAATTCAAATCTTGGAACAGGGTTCACAGGCAAAACTTACCGAGTAGGGAAATGACATTGTACATAGTGGAAGGCAAAAAGACAGTTTTCTTGAACTGGGATGAACTCCAAAAAAAATTAAAAATAAACCCTAGCAACACAACATACAAGCATGGGAAACCCGGGTTTAAGTTTCTCCCCTTAACCAATCACAGCTGCTGTTTAATAACCAGGACATCTTCCCCCCAGCCCCAACTGCTGAGAAGGCTCCTTTCACCTTTGACCAGAAACCCCATCCCAGAAATCTTCATCACTGTCCGTATTTTTTCATTATGTAACATGAATTGACATTACGTTCTCCCTCCTTCCCCACCGAATAAACAGACAGCTTTGTTGTTACTACACTTGCCATGCCTTAAAAAGACTGAACTGAATGAATTCAGCTAGGCCTCATAGTCTCAAAATACAGTAATATGGCAATGGTACGACCTGTCGAGTACTCAATAGTTTTACCCCCTATTTCTCCCGTCACTACATTTATAAATAGTTAAAAGTTCAAACAGTAAAAATAAAAAGTCATTTTAGTGAGAACTTCGCTTGCCATGGTAGCAATTTCACTATTTTTAAATTCTCTGACACAAAGGTCTTACCATACATGAACTGTTGTATTTGTATTTTTGGTATCTTGCCTTACTTCCTGTAAACCTCATCCAAGGGTGTATTCTGTTCCACTTCTTTCCTTGGATTAATCTCTGATTCCGTTTTCTTTTCCTACTGCATTTCTTGCCCATTTTCCAAAACTTCTCCATCAGTTCCAGTGATAACCAACTTATCTTTGCACACACATTTTATGAACCTGGTTTTTTCTGTTCACCAAACAACAGATCCAACTTGTCATTCATGCCATTCTCTTCACATTTAAAGGTGGAGGGGGTTTTATTTCTCATCTGATTTTCTTCATTTTTACTTTTTGCCTGTCTAATGTAGTGCTACAAAGGAGCGATGCCACTGCAAAAAATGCAACCAAAGATGCAGACTTTAGATGTTAAAAAAACCTGATATGTCTGTATACACACAATAAATCAAAGTGAAACTGTCATTTGTAGTTACTTTGCTTGTTTTGAAATTTACTGCTTTATATTATAATCTACCTTATAAAGAAATCAAGGCACATGCCATGTTTAAATATACTTCCAAGATACTTTTTGCTGAATTTAGTTTCTTTAATTCAAAAAATTATTTACCTTAAAACCTCCATCCCCATATTAATGCCAGTTGTCCCAGCAGTGTCTCCTTCTACCAGAAAAAAGTACTTACAGGGTTGTATGAGTAGAAAACACCTAACTAGTCTATACAGTTAAATCCAAAAACTAGAAATTAAATCTGTTACCAATCCTGTATTTTACAGCACTGCAGTTTTGGAAGGAAATAAAAGTTCTGTTTTTAAAGCAGGTGTCCCAAGCCTACCTTGATATTGGCAACATCCACTTCAAAAAGGAAGGACTATCAAGGAAAGTGCAGAAACAATTGTAGGGAGACACAAAACATTTATAATGTTTACAACTTTTGCAATTTATATATGCAAGCAGTTGGTGTATTTCAATAAATTAATTCATTGAAAAACAGAAAAGGTAACAGACAGCAAGTATCTTTTGACGTATCTTCCTATTTGCTCAGCACAAATAATTCCCCCCATTCCACAAAGAGTATTTCCAAACCAAGAAGAAAACCACCTGTACAAACAATTACTGCAACTCGTACCAAGGAATAAAATCACCCAGCTACAGAAAACCGACATAAAAACCTTATCCATTCAGCAGCACAGGTCACTGTTAACATGGTGGTCAGCTGTTTTGCTCTTGTTCTGCTTCTCATAAAGATCAATTCAAGAACTCTGTTCTGATATTCAAAACCTTTGGCTGCTTCCAGTAACTTCTCTAACCATACCTAGAAGAGCTACCTCACACGGGCATCATGAAATTATCAGCTAGCTTTTAACTAAAGGAGTCAGAATTCCCGCAAGCTCAGCTGAACATGAAACTTTTCATGCAGCTTCAAAAGTGAGCGCAAACCTCAGGCTCCAAATTAAATGCAAAACTAACCCTCATTTGGCTCTGCCAAGATCATCGTCTCACTCGCAAGTTTTGCCTTTTTTTTTTTTTCTTTAAAAATATTTCTCCTATGGACTGGGATAGAAGGACGAAAGACTGTTATTGTTATTTCTATTTTTAAATAGTTAGGAGGTTTACAGATATTATGGTGTTCTGCACCATACAAGGAAAGAAAGGGATAAAAAGGCAAGCTGGCCAGCAAGACACCCTTGGGGGAAAGAGGCTGGGGAGAAGCATTAGAATTTTAGAACTGAACTCCTCCCACAAAGACATATCTACCCACAAATTAAGGAGAAAGTAATTAATCCTCCAGAAGCTTAACTCCTCAGTACCTTTCCAAAGAACTACTCTGATGTATGCATTATACCTTGCAAAATATGGTCAGCAGAGAGCAGTCAGAAGTCAGGAGACGTAACACTCATTTCCACTTTTGACAGTGATCTGCATACTGAATACAGTGGTAACGTTTCTGGCTCTTTCAATTTTACACATGGGAGAACAATAAATGGGTACCCTATTTTCATCACTCTGGTCTCAAAAGAACACGTTAAGGATACCTCTCTGGTTTCAGAAGTGCCATTTAAATTATATTGATTTTAATAGTGAATTAGGGATTTAACCAGCTTGGGAACTTTCACAAATCTGGTAGATGGTTACTAACAGAGACAGCAAGAACACAATCAACAGAATGAACAGTCTTGTGTCCTGAGGAAGTTACTCATACTTCAGAATGGTCATTTCAATATGCAAAACATCACTCCCTCCATCTTGGTTGCTCTTACAACTCTGTAAGCAGCAAAAACGTCACTGGCTTTTCCTTCTGCAGGCAAATGGATGCTAAGCTTCCCAAACTTAAATTCAACAGTTAATCTTTTAAAGTATGAATTTTAAACTATTATTTGTAGCATAAAGCCTGTAAATGTCAGGTATATTAGAGTCAAATAATTTTCTCCATGTTTATCTGTGTTCACAAAATTCTAATAATCAGTATTAATGTAACTGCTCGAGAAATCCATTTTTCCTCACTTTTACAGGTATCAGAAAAGTATCCCAAGCCATTACACTCAACCAAGAATATACAGCTCATCTCCCTGCTTGTAATCCTTTCCCTTCTTCCACTTCCACCACTTCATGTATTTTCACTCAGTGCTTCATAAATTTTCACGCACTTTGTATGACACTTCTACCTTCAAATAGTATCTTCTTTCTATCCATTTTCTTGTTTAAACCTGTATTACACTGGCATTTGCCCCCTTCCTCTTCCAAGTCACAGTTCTACTGGGCAAATACTCACTCTACTTTGTCATAGCCAATTCTACCCTGATCTCTTCCCCTCACAAAAATATTTAGTGTTTCCAAAACTCTAAGTATAGTTACTGTATTAAGATTCACACTGTCTCTCCTGTTTTACAGATGCCTAAACCAAGATCTCTCTTGTGCCAAGGAAACAAAAGAAACAGACCAGAGGAAGGAAGAAAAGGAGGCTCACAAACCACGTAGGGATATTTGGCTTCTACCTCCCACAAGGCCTGTGATCACATGCGAGTGGATCTTCAAAAACAAAGCTGTTCGGCTAGAAGCATTTGAAAAGGCACCTGTAGCACCTTTACTACCATAATAGCACTTTTGGAGCTCTGAGTCAAGTCTTTTCCAAGGCAGATGGGCCAAGGGCACACAAAGTGACAACATTTCTACAAAAGCAATCAGTTTTCAGCCATTTACATGCACAGCATGGCCAAACACGGCTCTGGCAATTCTAGGTTGAGCTGTTTAAAAATCAGCCACTCTAAATTGGAAGTTAACTTTAAGGGTAAAGGTTCAATAAACTCCTGAGTTTATTCCTGCTGAGGTTGAAAGATCTCACCTTCCCTCTTATCAGGTGATTTCTAGTCTGCCACCTCTCCTGCCTCTTAGTCCTTGCACTAGCTTTGAAGCTCCTCTACAAACAAAGCAAGCTAGGCAAAAAAGAAACAAACAAACAAACAAAAAAACCACACTCGGGAAGGAGACGGACACACGCACACACTCACACACACACAGAGAGTCAGTGGTAGAAAGCCATTAATCTGCTCAAACCACATTCTGAAACAGCAACCAGGCAGTTGAGTACTCCTAATTTGTGTCATGCAACAAAAGGCACTCTGAGCTAATTCACTTTATTTTGTGCTGAGAAGAGCCTAACAGCACCTGCAAAGTCACTGACTGCGTTTCAGCTATGGGGCATAAATCTCCAGACAAAAGAGGTAACTTTCAAAAGCACAACTGACTAGACTTTATATAGCAAAAGAACTAATAGACTCTTTTCAAAAGCAGTCAATAGCCTTGCTGTTTATATGATCCAGAAGCAAGGACATACTCAGACTTGGGGAAGAAAAAGAAAAAAAAAAAAAAAAAGACCAAAGGGCTTTCAAGGGTATTCTGCAGTTGTAAGTTGCTAAGCATGTCTACGCTTCTAAAAAAAAAAAAATCATTTAATTTGATAAAGCTCTTTCACAAAGCACTGCTTATCAGATAAAAAAAGAACCTAGAATATGTTAATAAAGAGATGTCCAGACAGACCACATTATGAAGTTACAGTCTGAAACTGCATTTATACTGTTGGACACGTAATAATGAACACAAAATGAATTTATCTTCATTTTTTAGCCTTGATACAAAGACACATTCTATAGTAATCTCAAAAAAGTTACATCCTATAAGTTTTGGCTGCAGGGCAATATTCAATTCATCTGTGAGAATAAACAAGCATACTTCCTCCTCTCTCCCTCTCCTAACACTTAGGATATTATTTGTGTAAGAGAGAGTAAGTAAGGTTAGAAATCTTCAAATAAACACAGGAAGGCTGTAGGAAGGGACTGACTATTGAACATAAAGAAGAAACCAGAGTTTTATTCTTTTTTTTTTCAGATTTATAATTAAGGATGTTATTTTTATTGATGTGAGTTTGGATAAAATGGGCAAAATGCAAGGTTCTCAAGAAGCTTCATCAAAAAAACCCACAATGTAATAAAAATTTGAGTTCAAGATGATGAATTATAAACTACTCAAAGCAGTAATTATCAGAGAGAATTCTTAAAAGGAGAGGGGCATATCAAATCTCTTTTCTTCCCTAGTGATCAAATAATAACCAAATTCTAACAAAGAGTCCATTTGGCAGTCATTTTTGGTTTATGAAAGCGTGCAGTAGCACAAACTAGTCTGTATCTGTGACATCCTTCCCAGTACAACCTGCATCTATAAGTGGAACCAACTGCACATCTACTGCTATAATTAGAAGAATTCCCAGAAGTGAAGGAAGAATTACATTAATGGAGGAGTTGGAGAAAATCGGTGAGAATTAATTATGGCAATCTAATATAGACAGTTGTTCATTTTTTAAAAAAATTGGTAAATAAGATTTTTTTTTTTTTTTATTAGCAAAGAGGACTGAAAAGCATGTATTTCACCTGAACCAATATCAATACCCAAAACAAGAAATAAATTTTTCGGAAAGACGAACAGAAAGAACTTCTAGCTGTTGGGTACAAACAAATGCATTCCTGGACTTAACCGTGATGGAAGACAACTTGTAAATTTGTTATTGTTTTTTTCCTTTACATGATCCCACAGGAAGCACTTAGATGCCAAAATTCAAGCTAAAATGCCCCAAAACCTAAAATTAAAACGCTACAGGTTCTCCAAAAGCTGTTCAGGTGCTACTGGGATTTTTGGACCACCTTGAAAACAAATCCGTAGTTACACAGTCCAAAGAATTATTTCAAAGATGCTGCCAGGCAGGCTAAGATGTCTTCAGCACAGCAATGTCTGAAGAGCACAGTCCATTTATAAACATTTTAAAAAAACAGCAGGTAGGAAGGAGTTCTTTTGTCTAGTGAGCATTCTAAAGTACAAAAAATAAATACACATTCTTTCCAGAATTTCACACTCTCCAAACTAGCAATCAAATACTTCAATTTGTATTTCTTTTCAAACAATCTAACACCTGATTAAAAAAAAAAATATTTGCTTCTCTCCCACATGATCGCAAGCAGCAGCAAGTAATCCTTCCTTGTGTGCCTAACTCACACAGTAGAAACGGATGAAACAGGTATTCACCAGAAAAGGTTGAGAGGATCTGTCTTTAGAAATACAGCAAAAGCCTGCAGAAAGAGGTTGAAGTGATACAGGCAGCCATGGTTACACATTTAAGCAACAGCTTTGGGGCTTTTTCTTCCTCTCTTATAAACTAACATGCTTCCAGCATTCCCAGTGGTTTTGAGGAATATAATTGCATACTATTACTTAAGAACTATGTGATTACTGTGCCACTGTCTTCTGCATAACCCAGCCTGTAATAAAAGTGATAAGAATAGCATTTATTATTTTGAAATGGTTTTTGCAATGCACCCACACTGATGTGGTTTAAAACATCTGACTAAACTCAAGATACTTTACGTAGAGGTTTTATTTTCTTCTAACAGTACTGCACACCATGCAAACTCCCTTCTGTGTGCAAAGATACTGTCTGAAAGTTCATCTGACCGGGTCACTCAGCTCTTTAGCAAAACTTTCAAAGGCTGAGGAGGAAATGTCCTATCATGTCTCTATAAGCAAGATGTATTCAACACAAAGAGAACTCACAGAAGAAAAAGCATACCAAGAAGCTGCACAAATAGAAAGTGACAAGTATAGTTAAGCCTCTACAGTTACTATGGAATGCAACTGCAGTTAAGAACTAGAAAAGTCAAACCATTCAGTACCAGCTATTAAAGGCAACCTACAGCCCTTTCATAAGTGTATTAATTGCCTCACAAAAGCTGATGTCTAACTTCAGGAAAAAAAATAAATGCACAAACAGAGAATTTAAAGTTTAACACCTCTGTCTTCCTCAGACCTACCTAAAGCACTCAGAACTTTTCTTGATAATATTTTATTTGAGAGTAGCTGTAGACCATCATTTTCTGAATCCAAAAATACTGTCAGTATCTAGTGCTACAACACTGTCAAGATGCAGACATCGTTTCAGTTTTCTGGAAATCCCCTGCTCCTCAGACCTCTAAACTCAATCCCCCAGACTAGTCTTCTCTAAATCAAGGACTGTCTGTATTTTTCAGCGAGATCGGCCCTCTTCAGCAAAAAAGCTTTAAGAGTGAAAGGCTACCCCTACCCCAAACACCAACGTTTCAGGGCTTCAGAGACATGTCAGCACATAAAAGTCACTCCTTGCAAGGACATATTCCGAGTAGTACAAGAAAGTACTGTTTTTATACTGCGCACGTTTATGGAGAGGAAGCAAGAGAAAATTCCCATCAAGAGTTTGCCCCAAGAGCTTCAGAAACCTGGGCTTAGGCCAAGAAGCTCTTCTGTTTATATATTCTACTTATGTAATGTAACAAGTGAAAAGGAACACAGATTTTTTTGGAAATGTATCAACATAGGACTTAACTCACAAGGCAAACAATTCCCATTAAACAGTTACAACATGCTGTTACAAACAAAAACATAAAGTAACTATAGATTAACACACGGTACTCCCAGAAAGGGACAATGAAAAAAAGGGCTGCTGTTGTTACAAGGTTGAGACATGGTCTGCTCTATACTGCTGTTTATACCAAATAAAAAGGGAATGAAAATCCCATCCTACATTTAATATCATATTGAATGTCTTCTATGCAAACTCTGACAAAAGCACATTAACGCTTGAAGGCAAAGACTATATTTTTCCTGAGCTGTCCTCTGAATAGAAAACTTCCTAGAACAAGTAAGCACGTAACAAGCATATACTACCTATACACACAACACAGCTCATGCTTATACAGAACATACTTACACAACATACAAACACTAACATGTAATCACTGCCCATCAAAGAATTTTCTTCCAGTACATAATTTTGTTTTCCAACAGTTTGGATCAGTATTAGGTCAAACCTAACAAGCTAACTTTCTGGATT
The DNA here is from genome assembly GCF_964188355.1 of Buteo buteo. Lineage (NCBI taxonomy): Eukaryota > Metazoa > Chordata > Aves > Accipitriformes > Accipitridae > Buteo > Buteo buteo. The sequence continues at coordinate 30,929,317 of NC_134184.1, read as the reverse complement.
TCCAAAGTACTTATCTCATATCATGGTGTGTCTTCATTAGACTACAACTTTAAAAAAAGAAAATCGATAAGACATCTTGCTTGGGGAGACAAGCTGAAAGTCATTCTTCTAACTGCATACAGTTCCACTATCATGCCTTATCCCTTTCACCATCACATCTGTTACTGAGTCAGTTAATGGTTAACACGGCAATTCATGCTACCAATTCATGGTAGTTTCATTCATCAAGTTTCCTTCATATTTCTCTTTTATTGATATGATGATATAGGTGTTCAAACGGAACACTGCGAAATCCATTCAGCAACAGCGAACAAGTGACAGAGCTAATAACAATTACATATGACGCCTACCACACATCTGAGACATTACTCTGTTCCTTACAGCTCTGGGATAGATACAAGTACACAGTCAGCACATATAGAAAGGCATAAATACCCTCATGTGCAGGAGCAGTTGAGAATTTCGGTTCATGTTATCACATGTTTGCATGCAGGTATAGCACCTGCTGTTTTGTGGGACAAGAACAAGTGACGACATGTCTGCTCCATTGCTGTAACAACACAACTATCTTCAGCAGGCAAATGGGGACACAAAAGGGCACGCGGAGGCGGTAGGCTAAAGATCTTAGGAATACGCTAATATATTCTTCTAGTGTGGGTTTGTACTGTTCTACCTAGTGATGCTATCTAAAGAACGGACTACATTCCAACCCCTGGCACAAATACGGGCAGGAAAACAGATATGACCCTTTGTGGGGGTCTGCCTCCTTAGGTGAGAAACAAGTGTGCCTTTTTTCACGTCGGAAGGGGGGTGTGAGGGCAAGGTAAATGCAAACTGGATACACCTCCCCTCACCGCTCCTGCCTGCAGGGTTGTCAGGCCTGTCCCCTCTGCAGATTTACATAATGATGGTGTCCCCCACCGTAGAATATGCACAGTGCCTGCGAAGACGGATTTCTCTCCGCATATGCCTTGGGAGACAGCGTTACATACAGAGTTGGAACTACGGCTATAAGGATACAAGGGTGGATGTCAACCCCAGTGTCAGACAAGTGGCATTTGTGAAAGGTAGCACGCTCTCTGGGGTGGCTGCAGCGCAAAAGCCTTCCTATGGACATGCCTCCATCTGCGGTGTGCAAACAGGAGCACGAGTGAGATACAGACAGGCATCCCCTCCCTGCCAGGTGGGTCCAACCTACACGCAGCGGGAGTGAAGGAGCAGGTATCCCACCCGGCAAGCGTAATTCCTCACAAAACCGATCCAAAGGTGGGCTGGCTGCCACCTCGAACCTCAGCGGCCAGGGAAGGGTGGCAGAGAGACGCACATTCCCCAGAGTGGGGGGGAAGAAGAAGAAGACAGGTGCGAGCAAGAATCCACGCAAGAATCCACACACGCTCCCCCCGGCTTGCCAGGGGAGAGCCAGCTCTTCCTCACCAAATGTGGAGTGAAGGGAGGGAGAGGAGGGTGCGCAGCGATCCAGCCATATGGGAGCAAACACCTACCTCATACACGAAGGCGGGGGGGGGGGGGAAGAATAAAGAGAGCATAGGGTCCACGGAGAGCTGGGAAGCGGGCTCGGTTTCCTTGTGGGGATGGGCCCACGGGAGGAGGAAGGAATGCCTCAGGAGGTGGAGGGAAAGGGTGGGGAGCGGGTCTTCTCCTCACAGGGAGCTTGGGGGGCAACTAGGATGCCAGAGGGAGCGGAGAGGGGGGTGGAAGGTGGGTGTCCCCCCCCCACCGGCGATTAAAATCGCCGGTGGGGGGGGGACACCCACCTTCCACCCCCCTCTCCGCTCCTTCTGGCAAGATACCGGCACCGGCCATCCTCTCCCACCTCACACAACCCCCCCCACACACAGCCCGGTTCCTCGCCTGGCCTCACCTGCCCGCACCGTATCGGAGAGATCGTGACTGAGGGCGGCAGCGCTGCGCGGGAATTCCTTCAGCTTCCTACCGCTCAGGTTAAGACCCCCGGAATGAGCCGCTTCCTCCAACGCCCGCTCCAGACCACGGTTCAACGGCGCCTGCAAACCCAACGACCCGCCGCCGCCACCACCGCCGCCGCCGCCGCCTCCACCACCGCCCACCCCGGCCGTAGCAGCGGCGGGGAAAGGCTGCGACTCGCCTCCCAGCGTCGCCATCTTTCTCCTCGCCCAGCTTACGCCGCTGGGGGTACCCGAGAGAACCGCCGGACCTCCCTCCCTCCCTTCCTTCCCTTCCTCCTCCTCCTCCTCCTCTTTCCCGCTCGCTGTGGTGGCGGCACCGCCGCTGAGGGGAGGAGGGCGGGGGGGGGGGGGGGGGGAAGCGGCAGCGCAAGCAAGAGGCGGAGGCGAAGGGCGCGGGTGAGGCGCGCCCCACTGCGCATGCTCCGCCTCACCCCCCCCCCCCCACCTCCATTACCCCGGCGGACGGCGGCGCGCGGGGTGGGGCACTGCGGCGCCCCCTAGCGGCGGCGCGCCGCCCCCCCCCCACCGCCCTCGCTGCAGCTGCTGCTGCAACCGCCGATGCAACCGCGTTGCAAGTGCGAAAGGAAGGAAGGGGGGGGGGGATCCCTCATCCCTCCCTTGGGTTTTGGTCACAACGTTCCCCACCGCCTAGTCCCTTTTTCAGAGGGCTGCCCCGATACCTAGCTTTCGGGCCCTTTACTCCCAGCGTCCGCCGAAATCGTTCCGGGGGCCGGCCGCGCTGCAATTTGCGGTTGGGTGGGACGAAGGCCGCCCGTGCGTGCGCTCAAGGCAGCGGGGCCTCATTTGAAAATTAAAAGCTTGCAGCCGCTCTTCTGAACGAGGCCCCGGGGAGCATCTGCCCTGCAGAACGCTTTTCTGGGGCTGGCTTCTCCCACAGGGGCTGGTTGGCGGGTGTGCGCGGCCCCTGGGGACGGCCTGCCAAAAAGACAGACCCTCGAAGGTGTCGTTTGGAGGGACAAAGCAAGCCCGGGAACGATGATCGGTTCCGTTTTCAACGGAATAACCTTTCCGAGGGGGCGAGGGTGTTGGGTTCGGTTTATTTCCCCCAGCCTTTCTCAGATATATTTCACTCTGCATTCTGTTGGCTTTGGAAAGCCGAGCCCAGGAGTAGGAGAGGAGCGAGGCCTCACATTTCCACTGGGTTTACAGAGTTCAAACCTAAAAAAGGACTCGTACATCCTCACCCATGACCTGTATCTTACAGGCCGTTACGTTTCACTCAGTTACCCTGTGTTGTCACCGATGGCTGACATTAAACCAAAGCCTTCCCGGCTCCAGGGAGTTCAACCACCGAGCGCTACGCGGCCAAGGAAGACGGAATCGCCACAAGGAAATAACTCTCGGTTTCTGAAAAACAGGAGAGATCACAGCAAGTTTAGCAGTCACAGTGAGAAGCAGAACTGGTTAAAAGGGAGAAAGGATGTTAGAGGCAGATCTTTTTACGTGACAGTATCATAATCTCCATTAAAGACTTGTTCGTTATGATGAATATACACTCCCAATATCAGCATTTTTCATTTAAGTTTTATATGCCTTGTGTCACTGCAGAAGTGTTGCAGGCAGCACAGCAGCGGTTTTAAAGAGGCTGCCTTACATTAAGGAAAGAGCTGTAAGGTCAGAGGGGTAGGAGAGGGATTATTTTACTGTAAGTACATTTATACTGCACCTAAAACACAGGCCCTGAGCTTAAACTGCAGTCCAAACTCCCCTCACACCTACAATTGCCAGTTCTTCATGTTTGATGCGGAGATCTTGGGTTTTGGCATGACGAATTCCGTGTCCTAGCGGTTCAATAAAATTTTGGGTGCAATTCTTGACACTGTTCCTTTGAACAGCCCCTAGCCAAATAGAAATCAGCAGTTACCCCAACAACAGTTGTGCCCAGATATCACGTTGCTTTTAACGAAGCTCGTTGGTGGGTTATTAAGGTAGTATTTCCCACAAATTTCCACTAGTCGCAGCATGGTTTGGATTTGTTAAAAGGCTTACTTCCAGCTTGCGTGCAATCTTTGCATTGCTGCTGGGAAGCATAAAGAAACAGATGAATGGCTACATCTCCTCAGCAATTTAAAGAAAAGTGTTGATGAACAGTAGTTCAAGTTGTGTAAACTGTGAATAGAAGCGACTGCTAGGCTTCCCCTATAATAGGAATTTTTTAAAATGCAAGTTTAATGAACTAGGTACTACATTCTTTTACACTTAGAGAAGTCTGAAATATCGTAGGTTTTATAACTCAGTAAATGACTTTGCACAGGACATTTCCAGTTTATTAATTACCCAACATCACGGAACTTTATTTTGAAACTAGTAATATGCGACTAAACGTTCAGACAGCATATCTGCAGAATTCATGTTCCAGCATCAGCTCTTTACAGTCATGTAGCAGGCCTGCCTTTTGGTGAGGTTTGGTAAGTTTTCTCACCAGTGGGACACCATGTTCCTTCCTCCCCCACTTCTGGTAAGACAATATTATTTCTAATGCTGATTTTGATAAAAACAAAAAGGGTTTTTTGCTCTTTGTTGTCTTCACACCGCACCGCTAACCCTGGGATTTGATTCACGGCATTTTGCGTAATGGAGACGAGCAGCAATACCTTTCTCAGCCTTGTTTGAAGGACAGCTTGTCCTCCTTTGCAGGAGGCACCCGAGGTGACGAGGAGCCATCAGGGTCCCCTGCTCACAGGCAGGGACAGCGTGCCCAAATTGTTGGGCTTGCACAAAGGGCCCGTGGCTGGCAGAGGCAGCCAAGTCAGCACAGCGTTCTCCCTAAAGACACCCAACGTCAGGACAGCTAAGGTATAGAGAGGCTGCAGCTACCCTGGTACCTGGTCTAGCAGGGGTTAAAGATGTAGGTTCCCCCTTATAGCAATGCAAGGGCAATAATCGGGGAGCAAGCCTGTTTTAAACTGCTTTTTGATCCAAACGGCTGAGGTGCAACGCGGGCATGACCTGCACTTATCAGATACTGTGTAGAAACTCCTGGAGGATGCACTTTGAAGGCTGCTAACGTTATCAAGGTCGTGGAGCAAAAAAATATATAGCACTGAAGCTGTGTTGCCTTAACTTTCTCTCCTCTCTGCCTGAGCGCTGTGCCAGATCTAACTCCGTTCCTATAGATACAAAGGATTAGAAATTGGCAACACTACAGAAAAAGAAAAGATCAGTCACAGCGGCACCAGTTTCCTACCCATGCAGATGTATATAAAAGGTCACGTTCCATATATTGACTCTGGTCGGATCACAAAGTGGGCACAGCCTGGCACAGCAGCTAAGCTGAGCTAGTGGCAAGCCGTCATTGCAAGTAGCCCTTCCACTCCTTGCCCCCAGCTACGTGATCTCCCCAGTTCCTATGTGACAGTATTTGCATTTGTCTGACTCTTCGATGAGACCTAAAGCAGCTTAAAAATTAACTCTAGAAGGAAAAGAAAACAGTGGATGCTCTTCAGCAAGCAGACACGCGTGTAGCAGAGGAGGGAAGGAATGCAGAAGGCAAACTTATGGATCTAGCAGGAGGAAAAGATTGCAGAGGTGACCGTTCTGCAAATTGGGTCACACATAATGGCTGCGACAAGAAAAATCCTCTCGGAGATGTACAGAAAGTACCATAGCTGAGGGAGACCACGAGCCTTAGAGCCTCAGAGTGAATTTCTAAATTGGCAGAAAAGAGGTAAATAACAAGGCCCACGTGGCTTGTGAACATCAGGGTTTATGTGCGGGAAGCCGGTGCCGCACAAGGTAGCGTGTGACCTCGGTGTGGAATACCTGTCCTGTACTAGACCCAGGGATTTCATGGTGTGGAGCGGGAGAGCTTCACTTTACTTCAACATACAGATGTCTACCTCATGCTCCGTGTGCTCTAAGGCAATCCTGACGAGGCAATAGCGTGGAGTAGCTCATACACAGTCAGGGTACGCCAAAGCTTTCTTCAGGTGAATATCCCGGGCGGACAAGAGAGTATCTCTTTCTCTCATGCAGAGAGAGAAATGACACACAAACACTAAGTCAAATACCAAATGGAAAGCGGGCATCGCTCAACTTGCAAGGCTCCCTCCATTCGGTGCTACGCAGAACAGCCGTTGCAACTCAGAAAGGCCACATTATACATCCTTGGTAGCATGACCGTAACGGCACAAGGACAAAGAAAATTATTAGAAAAATCCCAAGAGAAAAAGCATGCAGACTGAAGCTTCAGGTGGCACAGATTAAAAGATGCTCCTTTCAATTAAAGCACGGATTCCCGAACCTGCTCACAGCCTGCCCAAGGCAAGTGGTTCATAGCAGAACGAGTAGCCTACGCAGAGCAGACAATCCAGCAAAGCTGGTGAAGAGAGTTTGAAGGGGGGGGGGAAGCTGTATCAGGAAATAGCTCAGAAAAATCCATCTATAAAGCACTTGCCTCACAGAATACTCGGGGAAAAAACGGGGAGGAAAAGAAGAAAGCAATTAATTGATAGGAGGCAGGAGATGAGGAGAAGCTTATATATAAAGCAGGAGCTCAGAAGGTAGGTAAGCAGCATGGTCACTGCTCAGAAGACACACAAGGTTCATCCTCGCATAGATCTGAGTACGTTCGCTAGATAAGAGGACAGAATTATTTAATTGCTACAGACAAAGAAGCACTTCTTGGCCCCAGCGACTGGCCATGGCAAGCACTGGGAGCTCAGGAAAGCATCTCCCTCGCTGTGTCCGGAGACCCAGCGGGTGGGTAGGCTCAAAACACACACTGGGTGATGGCTGGGGGGGTCAAATGCTGCAAGATTGATCCCGAACGGCACCATACCAAAAAAGTATGCAAACCTAGATGTGTCGGCAAGGCTCGCTGTCGTGGTAGCGATGCTGCTGTATGGCCACGGATGCAACAGGAGAGAAGCTGCAAGAGATCGTGATGAAAAGCTCATCTCTCAGCGAAGAGGTCATGAAAATAGAGCTAAGGGTAACCTAAAACCAAACCTGAAACACTTGACCTGACTAAACATTTAAAGGCAACATAGTGACATGCCCATACCTGAAATATTAATTTACTTCAAAGACTATTAGCAGTTGTAAACTGGCAGAGTTTCTTCCAAGTTTCTCAGATGACCTTCAAACATGCAATGTGATAGAGTGGTAGCTGCGTCCACGCTTTACCTTGAATCTACTGCTGAAATACAGCTTCAGCAGAGATTCAGGGGATTGTAACTGAGGTGGGAGCCTTGCTCTTCACACGAGAAGAGCCGGTAGGTGTTTGCACGACGGTCAATAGAAAAAAAGACATACCTAAGGTGGGAAAGGAATGTCTTGCAGGAGTTTGCCTTTGTGAAAATTTGAAACAGCATCTGGTAAGGGAAGAAGCCATCAGAGTAAGAAATAACCTGTCCTCTAATAAAAATAGAGGCGGCAATTGGTTATTGTCACCAGCGATGAGACAGCATTTACAGAGAGACACTGTTGGCAGTCCCACAATGCCTCCAGTGTAGGCTGTTGAAATAGTACAGTTTATACATCTATTGCAAAAAAAGTATGCAAACCTGATTTCCTACCCGCAGCAGACTATTAGCACAGACACGTGGACTTGAAACAGAAATACAGAGTCCTCAGTCTATTGCAAAATCCAGAAAATGCAAGTAGAAGGCATCAGCCAAGCAGCTGAACGCTGGTTTCTAGGTGGAGCACACAAGGCAAAGATTTTGTAAGACCCATGTTCATGTTTATGGGAAAGACAGCAGGTAAAATGCTTCATATCCCTGTTAACAGCAAAAACGCTGGAGAACTACTGCCTGGTAAGCTGTTGTGATATATAAAGAGAAAGTGAAGGCCTAAAAGTCAAAAGCAGCAGTGGAAATGAAAGAACAGCTCTACCTGAATGCAAGCCCAACTATTTTCCCTGCAAACCACACAAACCACCTCTCTGGTATAAACAAGTTCTTGAGACGCCTGGGAACTCAGTAAGAGCCGTGAACCAGCACCAGCCTGGTGGTTGCAAACCGCTCACCTGACTTGAGTCAGGTAACTAATTTTAGTTGACCAGAGCTCTGTTTATGCCTTTTCCCCACTCAGTCCAACCATACGCTGATACCAGTTGACTGGCAGCAGTAAGTGTGAAGGTAAAATTGCAAAGAGGGTCTTCAGATACTTGCCACTGGGAAAAAAAAGCATGCATACTGTTCCTGAACGGGGAATTGTATCCAAGAACATGTTAATAGCCAGATATAATGCTCTGATAATGCACCCAAATATGGATCCCTGGAACCACCAGCACCTCTTTACCCAGAAAGTATTTCACCCCTACGGGGTATCTTTGCTTTCCAATATGCGTCCAGGCCCACTGAAGCAAGGGTTATTTGCAATAACAGCACCAGCAGAATAAGGCTTTTATTAGCAAACAGTAACCTCCTCCTCGGACGTCCTAACAGCACCCAAACATCAGCAAGAATGCCAATATACAACGTTTTGTTGGAAAGCAAGTCACAAGGACCCTCAGTTTTAATCATTTGATTTCAAACACTTTTCGTGGCAGCGAAGCTGTATGTGTTACAGATAGACAAGTTTTGGCCCATGGGGGAATGTTTCCTCACACAGCCAAGAGAAGTGCTGGACTAGGAAGGGGATGGCCGGTACACTCCGTATTTCAAGAAATATGGACTGTATAACTTCTGCAAAGAAAACGCATGTCTAAGAGCAGCCTTCACTTCTTTTCTAGTCCATTCATGATGCTAGAGCAGCTGATAGTGCCTTGCAGGTCCTGGGGTGCTCAAAAATAACTTAAATCCACATTTGCCCCTTGCCTGCTGTGCTGCAAGTACTATGGGACAGCTCTTGAAAAAGAGCAGCAGAGAGTCAAGATCAAAGTTTACGATCTAAGTGTCCTCACCCCTTCCATAAAGATCAAGGCATTCAGCAGTTTGTTTTAAACATCCCAACAACAATAATTTTGACATAACTACCAAGAAACATAGCACTTGCTGGTTTATTTGAGAGAAGAACAAAGACTCGGCATGTTTCATCATAAGCCACTAACACATCTACAATAACTATAATAACTCTATACCAATTAAGCTTATAAGCAATATTTTAGAGGCATTTTACTCCCAGCTAGCTACAGAATGCACCACTTGGTTTAGAGCAGCCTTATCTTCTCCCAGCACATAACAAAGCCTCCATCCTGTGAACAGTCGTTTTAACATTAGTTCCCAGCTCGTGAACTGGGTCGCCGGAGACCAGCACTGGGTGGGCTGGGATGCAGAGGGTGAGATCCCTGAGATGCAGAGGGGATGCTGAGGGGGGGGAACCTGAGAAGAGGAGATGAGAACTGCTCCTCCAGGTGTGGCTTTGCTACTCATTAGAAAGCTGCATTAGAAAGCGCTTCCCAGCAGCGCGGCGCAGGCTCGCAGCACCCGGGAGGTGAGCAGGATCCTCACAGAGCAGACTCCCGCTGCCTTCCAGTGAGCTCCGGGTCCTGCAATTGCAAGATGGGGCTGTGAACCTTCCACCGCTCCAAAACCTCATGTGCTAAGTGCCACTGACCAGACGCAACAGGAGCCGGGTGGGAGCCGCAGGCAGGACCCGTGCTCGGATGAACCCTGCTAAAAAGGTCGCCCTCTTCTCTGCAGCCTCCCTCCAAACCCCATCACACTACTCGTCCCTGTCCCTTTCCAAACCACGCCGTTACGCGAGAGCATCTCAGTCTTTGCCAAAGAAGATACTTGTAAGAACCAAAGTAACCGCTTGTTGCTTAGGGCAAGTTCCTCCTATTTTTATTAAAGAAAAAAAAGCTGGAGATCCCCATCAAACAAAGATGTCATTGCGCTGCGCAAGAACACAGCTACTGGCCGGACTCTCTTGCATTGTAAGTATCAAACCGTATTTCATACACACAGGCTTGGATGTTTGGCAACCGAGTGCATATGGTGAAGTAAAAGGCATAATATCAAGGAACCCAATGGCAATAATAGATTCCCCTTGGGCAGAAACAGCACGCAGTGTTCCTAGTAAGACTGACGGCAGTACACAGCTCGAAAATTGATGTTGACGTGGGGTAAGTCCAGGTTCTTGCCGTGCTGGGCAGGCAGCGCTCCTCCCTTTATCTCCTCCTCTTCCTCCAGATAAACACCGTCGGACGGGGCGACACACCCCCGGCAGGATCGCTTTCCTTCCCACTGGCAGGTGGAGTTACAGCCTGCTCTCGGGCACGGCAAAATAAAGGCGATCCAGTCAGCCGCAGAGTTTCACACCCTGCGTGCAATGCCCGGTGCCCAGGGGTGGGTGCTCTGACCGATTTCTCACAACAGTTTGGCTCCTGGGAGGTGCTGGGAGGTCGTCCCTTGCCGCAGAAGCTGACGGGGCGGAGGGTGCTCGCCTTTCCGCAGCATCCATCCGTAAGGGCGCGCATCCTTACGTTCTCGACGTGCATCCATTGAAGGACACCAACCTGAATGTCCTTTTCGGTTCTCCCCCGGGTTCGTTTGAGCCATCTGCCTCACCTCGTGCCTTCAAGTCCTTCCTTAGAATTAATGCCTCACACTACATTTTTTTAACAATAGGAGATGAACACTGAAATGGCCAAGTGAAGCGTACGTGGAGAGAAAGGGAAGGAAAAGCAATTTTCTACCCATCCCCCATTTGTGAAATGTACATCTCCATTAATAAGTAAGACACAGAGCAGCCTGTACAGCCTACAGTACGTGGAGCACTCAGAACAGGGATGTTTTTTCCATGTGTTGCCTATAGATGTGAAAACACTGCTATTACTAAAACACCCAAGCAGTAATGCAGATTACTAGTCCTCAGAGGTTCTAATAAATGAAAGAGAAACAGCAGAAGTCCCTGAGAAAAACCTTTCGGGGACTTTGCTAACTTTTCCCTGAATTCATTTGGGCATATAGGTGGCAAGGGTATATCCTTTATCTGCTTCATGGGAGCCTAGCAAGCTGTTTAGAAAGGATGAAAAGAGCTAGCAAACAAAGTGAAAAAAATGGTCTTAATACTCTGAAGAAAAGAAAAAGTAAGAAGGAAAGTGCTGGTCAGGGAAAGCATTCAAGCCCTTGCATGACAGGTAGGCAGGGGATAGAGAGTATTTTTACAGGAAAAACTGGAAATAGAAATTAGAGTTTACGACCAGCGCTTTACTGATTTTTTATCACCCCCAACCATTCCGCATTCGCCACGCTTGCAAAGAAGCAATTGATTTTCCGACATATTAAGCTGGGAAATTGTTAGGGTGATTGCAACCATAATGCACATACCTTCAGCTTTGACAAAATTCCCCTCTCCACATCAGTGAGGCACATTTCATGAAGCGTTTCAGAAGTTTTGTCCTGAAGTCAGAAATCACCCTTCTTTGTGTACAGACAAGCTCAAGCTCACACAAACCAGCAGCAAGTGGCCATCTATGGCCACTTAGTTGGTCTTTCGGGCCAGCAAGTCCTACTGCAACAGCATCTCTTACGTGACAAATCATGCGGATGCTGGAGCATCGGAGATTTTGGTCCGCAACCCGAGCGGGTTTGGCTCCTATGGGGCAAACTTCTACGCGCCTGTTGGACCTCCTCGGACCGCCGTCGTGTGGGTGATTTTGGTCACCGCAGTGTGTTAAAACTGGGATTCAGGGAGGGGAAAAAATACGCGGAAAACTTATAAAATGCCTTTCCCGAGCTGTGTTGGAGGTACTTATTTACATACGCTAGGCACTTACTCACAGCAGCACTGCACCTTTCAATCACAGCATCTCCAAATTACCTAGTGCCTCACATAGGGACGGACTTTGGTCAGGCCATGGATATTTAACGAGATAAGTGAAGAAGACTGACTTCAATACAAGCCTATATTTAAAGGCTAATTGCCAGGTGCGCCTCACACTTGCAACATATCTGCAATAAAAACTCTGAAAACTGGCTAGTGCTCATGTTTTTAACAGAACACCATCCAGTATTAAGTCAAAAGTCTTAATAAACCTAAATTTATTAGAGTACTTTTATGAGCCAACTATATAAATTCCTCAAGTGTGGAATCAGGCTTGCTTTACAATAACTAATTTTCGTTAATCTATATTGATGGGTAATAATTATATTTGTAGGTGTCAGTTCCTTTGAAGCCCCATGTCGTTTTTCTGTTGTTTTGCCTACAAGGGATGTCAGGCTAACAAGCCTATAATTAGTGCCTCATCACACCCTCTGAATTCTGGCACAGACTCGGTATTTTCCCAGTCTTCTGGAATTTATTTCCAATTCCAAGGTGTTTTCTGAACATGTTTAATTGCTGATGCTTTGAAAGTTGTGTATGACTCTGCTAGGATGCAAGCACAAACCCTGCTGTATTCTGAATAAAAAATATTTTTAATATTTCTGCCTGTTCTGCATCACTGATACCCGTTTTGCCTGCTGTTTCTAGTTATGGACCTAAAACGTTGCCATTGTGCCTAATAATTGAACGCTTTCATGTTACCCTTGGCTGTCATTTGCAGATTTTCTTCTGAAATCTTTACTTACCTATTTTCAATACTTAATAATTTCTTGCTTATATGGGTTGTTCTTTTTTGTTCACTGTAGAAATTATGACTTTTCAACAGCTAATTTCTTTCCGCCACTGAATCATGACTGACATTTAGTCCCTCCTTGACAAAGGGGGAAATCTGACATTTTTCCATCTAAATAAACTTCTCTGAAATACATTCCCATATTTATTTTCATTTTTCTACCTATTATTTTACCTCCCATACACTTTTCTCATAATTTACCCCTGCTTCAGGAATTTAATTTTCAGGGTAACCAATATACATACACTATTGGTGGCTACTGCGCAGTGCTTGCCCATATTGAACGTAATCAGATCACGATCATTGGCCCTGAGGCAACCAAAGCTTTCCAGTATAGCCATTAATTCTTTTTTATGAACAGCGACTGTAACATAAAGCCCGAGCCAACAGCTAAATTAAAGTCACAGAGATTATATTAACCCCAGAAGTTCCTACCTTTTGAATATCTGATTTTGCAACAAAACCCCATGCTCTTCTAAAATAACGCTATGGGGAGGAGGTAGGAGAGCAGAGAAATTGTTTCTCTATTTTTCCTTTTTTAAAAACCCTAAAATACTCATTCCTTGCCCCCTGATTCTGCCCTCACCGGGCAGGGTCAGCACGAGGGCAGAGGTCTGTAGGACGTGGCGGAGGGTTTGGCAGATGATCGTCTTCTCAGTGGCCCCGTCCTAGAGAGGACAGGCGAGGGTTGAAACTATCCGCGGACCGTTCAAAGTCTATGGCCCCTCTCGAGGATTTCCCCTGGGCTTTTTAGGGGATTGCATGGGAGCGGCCACACGTTTTCCTCCCCAGCCCTTCCCAAATTTGACTTCTTCTGCTCCCAGCCCCTTCTCTTCCCATTCCTGCCTCCTCATCCAGTCCCAGCCTCCTACATTTTCTCGCTCAGCCCAAATCTCCCCTCCTTTCCCCATTCCCCCCTTCCTCTGCCCTTGTCCAAAATTGCTCACACATCTCCAAGCTCTAGCTCCGATCTTTCCTATATTTAAACCAAACAAATTCTCTCTCCTCGCTACCACCAGCCAGGAAAAGAGGGACATGGAGAGGCCAGGAAAAACCGGACCCAAGGCCACGGTAGCCCGGAGTTGCAATTACACAGTCCAGAAGGAAGGGCGTCCAGCTCAGACAGGCTCTCCAAGGTATTTAGCTCACAGCTGCGGCAGAGAACTACAAAGCATGTGCTAACTGCATTTTTTTTCCCTTAAAAGGTCTATAACTTGGCCATATTTGGGTTCATTTTTCTGGAGATACAAAATATACAAAAGTCATCTACTGGTAGTTTCGTGTCCCTCCTATAAAGCATGGGTGTTAGCTAGAGCTTCCAAATGAAAGACAGAAATTAACATCATCAAAACAATACATATTTTCTAGCCACATTCTTGGAAGTGAATGAACTGTTTTATTTATGCACTTAAATTTCAGCTAAATGAGCAGATGCCCAGCAGGGCAATTCTTATTCCCAATTGTTACCATTTGGCAAAGTTATAAGCAACAGAGAACGGGAGCTCATCATGGAAAGCATTGGATGAACAACAATAGACAGTGCCACCACTAATACAAATATTTTTATTTTTAGATTTCCTATAAAATCTTTATTAAGTATGCAAAGGATTGTTTGACTTCTATTTTCCACTGCATTTACATGGACATTTGACTGAAAGCTCTGGGGAATCGATGAGAGCTAATAGCACCAATAAAGTGCAAACCAACTGCTGAGATGAATACAAGCTGAGGAGCTTTTGGAGGCAGCTTTATTATATCAGATAGGATGTTATGAAATGGAACTTACTGATTTAAAAATACTTAAAGGAAAGATAAAATGCACCAAAAAGCTATGGGAAGTAAAAACTCAGTACCTTTTAGTTGAGTTTCTATATCACTCCCCGCTATGGTAACCAAGAATCTATTTTTAATGCATATAAGAAAATGAATAATGAGAATACTATAAGGTTATGAACAAAAATGGCAAACAGGGAATAGGAAATAAGAGAAACTTGTAGAAATTGTCAACTTGGGACAAAGCATTGTACCCTAAGACTTATATTAAAATAGTTACACAGATGGACAGAAATCCAGCAGTGAGAAGAAAAGAAGGGATGGGAAGTTCACTTTCTATGTTCCAGTAATCACCAAATAATAAGAGCATTAAGTCGCAGCAGATGTGCATCAATACAGTTCTCTTATGTGCTCAAGTGCATCAGAGCTGGGTCCTTCCAGCCAGCTGAGAATTGCACCAGTTATGGCCAAGTGCAGCCCTGGCCCCATTTTCTGCAAGCTGAGCACAAAGGGCTTTTTTTTTTTTTTTCCAGTTGCAGATCTCCTCTTTCCCAAATCCTAAACAACAGCAGTAACAAAAAACGCACGCAATGTCACTGATTCTTCTGTCTGTTTCTTGGAAACACTTTTTACTTCTTTTAAACCTTTTCTCCACTTAGAAGTTCAGTTACGTTTCCAGAAGAGCAAGGGTTCTTTTAGCAGATTCTTTCAGTATGAAAATCTGAAAGTCGGCTATTGATCGAGCTGTCGTATTTTTGTCTGAAAATGGCTGGATAAACTCACGTAAGAGAAATCCACCAACAGTTAGGAAATAAATATTTATTTTAAAAAGGCTATTATGGATGTAATATACAAAACCTTCCCTCTCAGGAAGTCCCTGAGTTGGAAATAGCCAGAAGATTATTGACAAGAAATATCATTTCTGTTTGCCCTGTTCTTACCTTGTCTGCCAAGCACCTACTGACAGACATCGGTGGAGATGGGACAGTGACCTAGATGGACCTGAGGTCTAACCTAGTAAAGCCAAGTCTTATGTTCTGATGGAAATATCAGAAGAATCTATTGCTGAACAGCAACCTCGCAGCAAGGGTCTCTCCGCTCATCAGATAGCAGCAGCAAACCACGAGCCTCCTGATTCAGCCTTGTCGCTGCATGTCCAAAGCACCTTGGTCTCCTAAGCAAGGAATTGTAAAGGTTTCGTGGATATTTGCCAGTATTTCCACTATGTTTTACTGGGGATTGGAGTAAAGGTTGCTTCCACTGTTTGGGTTGTTGTTGGTGGTTGTTTTTTCTAACACCATATCCCACAGGGCTCTCTGTTTCTTCCCACCATCTGAACCACCCATTCATATATAGACCTAGACTGGCTGTTCAAAAGTACCAGGTTCTGTGTGTGTCACTGTGCCTCCCTTGTAAAATTACTTCCTAAATGAAATAGAAACCCAGGGCTAGAGCTGAAGCATCTTCTCAGGCAGCCACACTCTCAGGAATACTTACCAGTTTCCTCTTGTCCTGATTTTACTTACTATATTTATCTACCTTAGGAATTCAGCTACCTTTTTGCCTCTACCCCACACCATAATATTTGAGTTCTCGATAACAAGCCAGTGAGGATAGGAAGTCTCATTTTATATACAGGAATCTGCAGGAGCAAGACCAAGATACTGTAGTGGGAGGCTTTAAGCAGGAATTAGGCAATCATTTCTGTATTTTGTTCTCTGTCCTGAAATGACTTGCCCAAAGACACAGAATAAGCGGCAGAACCCAGCTCTGGGATGTCCCATCCTAACCTCATAGCGACCAGGTTCCCTTAAAGCATACGCAGTGTGCGATGTCTCGACACCACATTTCCACGTAGACTGACGGTGTTTGAGAGCGCTCGGCTTCAGGAACCTTTGGGAAGAAACCTCTTGCGAAAGAGCGTCGATTCATCAAAACCAAAATCTTGTCCTCGAGAAAGAAAAAAAGGAGCGTGGCAAGAAGAAAAGTTGCAATTCAGACTGCTTCGGAATAGCTGGACCAAAGCAGTCGAATAACGCAGCTTGGGACAACAATCGGGACTCTACTGTGCTTGAGTCAGAAGCAAGAGATGGAGCCCTATCTCCCACATCACCGGTGAGAAGATGCCCTGTGTTGATGAGCATCTTCTATTGATGTAGTTATGTCAGAAAGCAAATTTTCTCCTTCATGGAAGGAGAAAGCTCTTCCCTGCCCAACTCTACCGCGGCCGCTCGGTAGGATCTGCAAATCCCGCTCAAGGATCAAAGTCATTTGGCTTGGGGTGATTGCAGGCACCTAAGCTATTCTTAGCACTTCAGCACTACTGTTCAAGGTCGGTTCGGTGCATCTGCATTGCACTTATTGCTCTGAATGCAGGGTAGGCATATGCTCCAAAAGTGGGTCATAGCGAGATGATGCAAGCTAAATCATACAGCAATTATGTTCAGGAACTGATCTGTTGCACTAAGACTCTCAGTGCGCTTTGACACTTAAAATGAGAATCTTTAAGCACAAATAGGAGGCATTCAAGTATAATAGCAAAGACTGTGCAGTACTAGTTCAAAGAGATTCGTGCTTTATGTAGTCCCAGAGCAATTATTTTTAGATAAAACTTTAGGAAACCATTCAATCTGCAGCTATTAGCAAAGGGCAAATGCCTAGTTCGAAAAAAAATAACGATAACTGGGGACAAGTCTGTAGCAACACCCTGTTTTGCCGAACGTGTCTATACAGATCAGTCCCCTTGCAGAGCTTACCAGGACTGCAAGACAACCCCTGGTATCAGGTGCGGCTCTTCCACTACTTGGCTACCCCAGAGACGCAAGGACGTGATAGTCCACAACATCCCTCCCTGCAGTGACAACTCCTTTCTCATGACATTTCCACCTCCGGAGATCCAGAGGCAGGCGACGTCCCAGACGTCCCAGCAGCGTGGACGTCCGTGAGCTGGACACCTTCTGCAGAAGAGCGGGGTCGGAGAGCAGGACGTTTCACACAGCAGAACTGCAGGGCACAGTTTCCAGCATACGAGCAGGGAGACATCTAAAGACAGCAGTTTAGCTCTGAGTCATTGCTGCCAAAACACATGGAAACAACGTTTAACATTTGTACTTCCATAATATGTAATTCCACTGTCTGGGCCTTTTATCAGTAATGTAGATTATGAATACAGATAGATTCAGAACAATAGAAATGTGAGCCCGGGTACTGATAATCTCTTGTTAATTTTTAACAGAGACAGCAACACAGTATTTAATTCCTCAATGAAAATGACTCAGAACCCATTTGTTTCCAATGAGGCAGTTTAAAAGCTGTAATAGAAATAGATGTTCCAATGTTCAGCATCTTGCAAAAGCTGGATTATGCGCATGCTTGGTTAGAGCTGAATGCATTAGAATTTGAAAATGATGGCAGAAATTTGGCAATTTAAAAGCAGTCATCTTCCATCATCCTTTGGATGCTTGGACCTATATATTTTTAATTAGTGCTGTTACTGCAGTTATGAGATGTGACTGATTAGGCTCTTCTTTACACATTACTACTGATAAAAATTTCCTTAAAGTACTAGCTGTCAGGTACTTTGAGAAAAATACCCGTTTTTTGTTTGCCTCCAGCGGAAATGTGAGGTAGACACAAGCAAGAAATAGAGAAAAGAATGTCGATGCTGTTGTTGGCCAGAATCAACAATACTGCTTCCATCTCTGAGACCTAGAACATCATCTCTATCTTCCTGTCTATTCGAAAGATAACAGTGGTTCAATAACCCTCATTAACAAAGAATGCAATTCCTTTATTTTTTGTACAGCAGCCTGTAGGATGGGGAAAGGCCATAAAAGGGTTATTTTTATTATTGCTCAGCACATTTTTCAAGGTCCAAGACAGCCATAAACTTGCTTTTTGTGATGATCTCCATATTGCACAAAAAGATTAGCTTGAAACTTAAGCTCAAGGCATTCCGGAAGAAATAGTTTCAGTAGTTCATGGATCTTCGAAACCTTAAGTGTAGCAAACATGCAAGGCACATAAAATACCTCCCCGCTAGGATCAGATGCAAGCAGTAAAGAGCTCTAAGGAAGGAAATTATAAATTTAAAGAGAACTAAAGGGCTTAGTCATAAAGTAGAAATTTTGGTGAGGTTCCACTACAATATAACGCATCTGTGGAAAATTTGCCACACACCACATGAATCAAGTCCTGCCAGAAAGGAGCAGAGCAGCTTCAAGTCCTCCTGTCTCCCTGCATCTTGCAGTTGCATGCAGCTCCCTCATTTTTTACCTTTCTTACACCGGTACGGTATGCTGTACATCTCCGACGCGTGACAACAGATGGGTGCTTTATCGGATTTTGAGCATCGTAATGCAAGTCAGCTGTCAGGAAAGCAGGGTGCTCTGCCCGCCGTGGGGCTGAGCCGTGGTGCACGTCCTACCCTCTGGGGATTAGGGTGGTCAGGGCGGCGATCAAGGCAGGACCTACGGGATTGAGAAGCAAATATGATGTTCTTGAGAGGCAGGGTCCTGTCCACCTTCAGCTTTACAGCAGTTATTGGAGGGCTCTAGCAATACTAGGGGTGGCTGGTGTTTAAATGATGTTTTCCCTAATCGTTCTTCCCAGGTATTCCTCATCTACAGCTTCTCAAGACTTGTTTGATAGCTCAGGAGGACGAAGAGCAGCAAAGTCCAACCCTCAGGTAGACATACGGCACGGCTGCAGCCACGCGATGTGATCTGCTCCTGTATTTAATGCCAGGCACAGCGAGCATCACCAAGGGATGGGGGAATTCCCATTACTTTCCAGCCTTAAAAGCCCGTAATGGTTGCTTTTAGCTGCAGTGCTGAAAAGAGCCTTTACAGCGACGGAGTGACTTGAAGAGCGGCTCCTTCCAGTGTCAGTGACAGCTTATTCGCTCCTATTTATTCTGCCTTCCCCCCCGACAGTTATCTGTGCAGCCATGCACCCAGCCACACGAGGCAATGGATTGAAGTTTAGAGTAATCTTTTTTTTTTTCTTTTTTTTCCCCTTTCATTTTTGAGGCGAGGAATTCAGAGTGGGTGTTTGGACTGGAGGAGAAGATAGAAAAAAATGGTTTAGGGAAGAGCAAAGAGCTAGCAGGCTGGGTGAGAAAGCTGCTGCCGGCTTCGCACCTCCCCACGCACCGATGCCATGCGAGAGACCAACGTTGCTGGCTAGAATATCTTGTAGCCCCCCTAACAGATTCATTTTATCAGCAGAATTTGGGATTTTTTTTTAATCCGGATTTTTATAACACATTAAAATCACCAAATAAGTAGTTAAAACTCCCTTAGTTTAGCATTATGTATACAGGACACAAAAAGAGGAACAAGCTGCTTTGATTAAAAACTAGTTTAATGTTTCTTGGACCAAAGGCGTAGATCTGGAGTAAACATTGCTGCAGCCATAAGCACAGGGAGTGCCAAGTCCTGCTACGAGGACAGAGGTAAGTTTGATTAGCTGTCTTAGCTGTAACTTTCCATACGGCACCATGTTTTGTTTAGGTTGTTTTCTGGTAAGTTGATTCTTTACTCTGAATTTTCTTGGTTTGCTATGTGCGCTTGTGCCCTGAGGAAATTATTTCTGTGTTTCACTTTAACCCTTGGTAACCTATTTCTATTCCCGACCATCGCCTCAAATGTACCTAATCCTTAGTTTTCTGTTTGGTTTCAGTTTTCCAAGCAATTTTCAGCTTTTATGTCCAAACAAAAATGACCCTGCTTAGAATAGCTTCAGCTGGCTGAATTTTGGCTAAGGACTGCCTCTGGCTGGACGCTGCCTTGTAAACATTTGCTAGCAGACAGGAGAAAGCATCACCCCCCTGCAGTAAGGATGCCCAGACAGGCCATGAAAGGCTTTCCGAGCCTTGTTCACCCTTTGGTTATTATTTAAAAAAAAAAAAAATAAATTTGCAGAAAGTAACAGAACCAGTTGCTTTGTTTTATTGAAACATTTCTGAACTCTAGGAGGCTTCCAATTACACGTGGGACCTACTGCCAGGCGGCAGCTCGAGTTTTTCCCCAGGCGAGAGGTCCCGCAGTGCTCAGCAGGGCTGGAGGGGGTGAGCAGGGCTGGATGGAAGCGGGGCTGTACTTCAACCTTGGGGATCTCCCACCAGAAGATTTCTTGGCAGGCTCCAGGCGGTTTCCAGCTCCAAGCACCCAGACCGCTTCCAGTAGCGAGTTGTCCCTCGTAGGCGATGCGTTAGCTGGGAAATCAAAGATCGTTCCTTGTAATGTGTTGGCGCTGCCAAAAAGAGGATACTTCTTGCATTGTGTGTTTGGCACACATAAATACAATTTTCTGTATTATACTATTATATATATATTATTTATATATTGCATAGCAATAAAATCACAGAACTGAGAAACTCGAGCTGTAGCTTGGTCAAAAAAAAAAGCTTGAACTTTTCTCAAGCTGCATTTGAACCTGATTTAGTCTTTTGAACCAGAACCGAAACCAGGACTAAAAACTCATATCTAGATATTGGTTCAAAGGAGTGGTTCAGTGAAGAATGATGCGGTATGACAGATAATTTTGCCTTTTCCTCGCCCTTTGCCCGACCTCTCTAGAGCCAACCACAAGTTAATTCAACAAGCTGAGATGTACTGATCTGCTTACTAAATCATTATATGCCCATGTCGAAACAACTTCAGTCGCAGCTGAAGCTGAATCAAGGGTTCATACCTAAATTTTGCAGGCTGCTATGGGAACGTATTATCGTCTGCTGAACAAACACATAAAAAGTGAGAATGTGCCATGATATTATTATGCCTCTGTCAGATAAAAGGATTAGCTAGATGTAGGGTACTTAAAGGGCTTAGTTCTCCCTTCACTTCCACTACCTGAATTCCCCTGATCTCCACGAACTTACACTACTAACGATGTAAACCGAGCTGGATCTATAATCATTTTAGCAGAGGGGTCTATTGGTTACAACAGGTCATGTCCCAGCTCATCTGCTGAAAGCCACCTTTCTGATAGCCTGCACTACTCATCGTTATTTCTTCACCCTCAGAAGCTCCACCACTGAAGCATGCAAGTATAGAGGCCACTGAAAACATACTCCATTCTATGAGATACAGTGAAAATTGATATAAAGGAATGTCAGATCATAAATGATAAAGCTAATTATTGTTCACCCCCTTCTTTTAAATCCCAGTGCTTTGGGCTGTTTTACGTAGAGACTGGCTTATTTCGTACTAAAACGTTCCTGAAGTTCACTCATCAAGAGCTCCCTTTTTGTTTTCCTGCTGTTAGCTGCATATGGGCTAAAGCTCAAGAATTTGGATCTTTATTTACATTTGTTAAGTGGCAAAACAGCACAGATCTAATCTTATCTAATCTTAGCTCAGTACAAATTAAGATTTGCTTGTTGAAAACCCCTAAATTTTGCAAGCTACTGCAGAAACGTATTCTCATCTGCTTGGCAAACATCCAAAGAGTGAGAATTGGGCTGTTGCTGGAGAATAGGAGCAGAACACAAAGGTTGGGCTCCCCCATATCGCATCACTATGTGTCCACCAAGTGACAGATCCAGAGGCAACACAGATGTCTAAAACTGGCCTTTGTCACCCAAACCCAGAGCGGGAATGCTGGCAACAACCGGTCGGTCCCCACTCATCCTGGGAGGATCCCAGCCTACAGAGGCTGTCTGCAATTTCAAAACTTCCTTGGCTGACTGAAGCGTTGCGTCTGTACGTGAGCAGCCGCGGTGCCTTTTGGCCGTGCTGAACGCGTGCTGGAGAACACCCACCGTCCTGGAGCAGGGAATTCCCCCCAGCCTCGCGAGCGGCTGGAGCTGGAAGTCATAGAATTATAGAACCATAGATTCACTTTGGTTGGAAAAGACCTTCAAGATCATTGAGTCCAACCATCAACCATGCCCACTAAACCATGTCCTGAAGTGCCTTGTCTACGCGCTTTTTAACACCTCCAGGGATGGTGACTCAACCACTTCCCTGGGCAGCCTATTCCAATGTCTGACAACCCTCCCAGTAAAGAAATTTTTCCTAATATCTAACCTAAATCTCCCTTGCCGCAACTTGAGGCCATGTCCGGTTGACTTGACTTGAAGCCAAGTCTTCCTCGCACTGTTGCTGGGTTGAGCTTGTGGGGTGGCCTTCCGCGCTAACCGTAATGGAGATGCCGCTTTCTTTAAAACCTGCCCGAGTTATTTCAGGTCCTTTATTGAACTGGACCCTGAGTGACCACTGTCCTCATTGCATTTGCTCCCCGCTTTCTCTGCCTGGTGCGCATGCCAGGTGGATGAACCGCCCATGAGATTGTTCCCTAACATAATTCAGCCAAAATTAGCTGCATTAGCGTAAAAAATAGGATAAATAGGCCTTTCCTGTTGAAGCCTGACCCACTTCACTTGAAAAGGGATCGGAAGTGAATGCACAAGCAACCAAACCATCTGCCCAGCGATGGCAGGGACACAGCAGCAGCCAGAAGTCTCTGTCTATGCCAAAAGCAAGGCAGAAGCTTTTGATGGGTCTTTACTGCAAGACCAAGGCCAGCCCTGCCTCTGTGCCTGGGAGTGTGCGAGAGACTGGGGGCAAAGCAATGTCATCTGATTTGACACCTTTACGGAGAGATGTCTATATCTGAAGTGGCATCTCTATAAGCAAAGGAGAAAATAAGGCACTTCTAAGACACAGATGATCTAATTTTATATGCTGCCATCTGCTTCGTCCCAATTCTCTCTTGCGCTGTCACCATCCCTTTAGCTCTGCCTAGCAGGGTAACAGAGCTTCAAGCTTTCCCTACTTGCATACAGGGCCCAATACTGATCATGGTAAGAACATGGAATACATCCTGAAACAACCTCCTTATACCTGCTGCCCATTAGAAAGGTCCAAGCATTCATTGATAGGTTCCAGTGCCACCTATCCCGCCCCACCATTCTTGTCGTCCTCCATCCCTTCACCCTTTGCAGTGTTTTATCTTGCTGGATTTTGTCCCTTCTGCAGCTGCCGATGCCTAGTGAGAGCCAGTTGTGTTTTGAGCAGTTGCTGACCGCTTGTTTTTCATCTTGTGAGGGCGTCTTTTGTCAATCCCTTCCCAGACTATCCCTCCCCACCTATCTTGGGCAGTGTATTGGGTGAAATTGCAAGAAAAGCTCTTGCCGCTGCCTGTTAAGCCTGCCACATCTATTGAGGGTCGCTTGTAAATGAGAAATGAGAGATGAGAGGGGTTTGGTGCTCTCTGAAGACCAAGGTACGCCCAGGCTCTTCCTAAAGTGGCCTGGAAAAATGCATGTGTGCACGTGTATGAAGGGCTTGGCACGTTGCTGTCCCGACGTTGGCTCCCTTTTCCACCTGGTAATTAATTTTACGAGCCCAGTAAGGAATTGACACAAAGCCCAAAAGGAGCCTGTTTTTCCAGTCACCTAATACACTCACGCCGATATCTCCTCTGCTCTCCAAACCCTCCCCAGTCCACCCTCCCACCGCCCTGTGCCGTGCACCCACCTCCTTCACCCCACCGTTGAGCACTGGCACCGTGTGGTCGTGGAGCAGGTAGAAAAGGTGCTTTTTTACAGAAACGACTGTGAATCAATGGGAAGAGCTGTGGTCTTCACGTACCGGCAGGGTCCTGACTTCGGTGGGGTGATGCCGGGGGCTGGAGCACCCCATCGATCCTTTGCCACAACAAACACGTCTACACAGCCGTCCTGAGCAATGCAGCTCGGAGCTGACATATCGAGCATCACAGAGGCCAGGTTTGCCCTCAGAATAGGCACCGAAATCAGGACACTTCCCTGCTCCCTCTCCCTTATCCTCCGTCGGCTGCACGCTCCCTCCGAAGCTGCTTCTCCCGGTGCCGCGCGCGTTGGCAGATTTCGATCTGGCTCTTCCAGTTTTGTTACATTCCCATCAGAAGCACGATAATCGCGGCAGGCGTTTCGGCATGATCTGTCACATAGTTTGGCGAACCGTGGGTCTTCGGGTCCTGCTGGGCAGCTACTGCATCTGTCGCAGGGTAGGAGAAAGCCACTCCGGGTCTCACGGCTGCTATGCAATTCATTTACTTTCATCTTTTATCTTCTTTGGGCCATATCCTGGTGGCTACATTTAAGCAAAACTCTGTCTGAAGCCGACAGGAATTTTCCCTGTGGAAAGCGGGATTTTTCCATTGCTTTCCAACCCATTTCAAAGCAAACTTTTATCTAGCCCAGGCTGAACCAGACTGGTCTGGTGAGGGAAATCCTGACTCTGTGTGTCCCTCTAAAGAACATACCTGCCTACCTTCTTATCCCAGAAAAAAAAGGTGCTTCCTTCACGCCTGGGGGCATGGGAGCAATTGTATGAACCTAACAGAAAAAAAAAAAAATTGGCTTTCTCTCTCTCTCCTTTTTTTTTCCCCCCCCAAATAAAGGAGGATGGACTCGTTAGCATCCATGGGGTTTCCTGGAGAAGAACACAAGCACTCCAACCATGTCCTCACTGCCCCATAGTTGCAGAACCTGCTTCCCTGATCAGATTAGGGCTGTGCTGGCTGCTGGGATGGAGGGAGGGATTAGGAGAGGCTGGAAGGCTTCCAGGCAATTTTCTCGGAGACAGACCGCCGTGACTGTCCGAAAGGATCACCTCTGCAGGTGTCATCCCACAGCAGTCATGGTCTAGGTCTTCCACCAAATGGAATGAAGCTAAATTGGCCTACTTTTAATCAACCAGAGCAAAACATGCTTTGCAAATGGCTGTAGCTGCATTACCACGACTCCTCCATCGCAGCAAAGGACACGACATCCCAAAAATTAGCTCCGGCATACCCAGACTGCGTCTGAACCATGGCGCGGTGGTTCTCCACGGTGTAGCCTTCAGACCTGCCGTGGTTCAGCCTGGAGCCCGTCTCGCACTACACACGTGCCCGGCAGAAACCGCCGCGTGGGAGAGACACGGTGGGACATGACGGGGACAGCAGATGCCCACCCTCACCGTGGCCCACCACGCACTTGGAGGTGGGAGCCCACCAGGAAGGGCTGCGGGATTTCAAGGGCGAAATTTGAGAGTTGGTGATGTGCGGAGAGAAAAAAAGAACCCCGTGGCAATCTGCTACAAGAACAAACTTAATTCCTCTTCTCGCTCAGGGCGAGGGAGGAGGCCAGGATTGCCATTTAAGGGAGGGTTTTTGGTGGTCCCCGCTAATGCACCTACCAGAACACCTCTGATCGTCTTTCGCTAAGGCTGACACAGAGCCTGCCTGCCTTTCACGCAGAGGAGTTTGCTTCGACGAGTCAGAGGTGTTCGACAGCCAGCGATTGCCCACCAGTGCCTCCAGGAACCCACCAGTGCAGCTCAGGGGTCCCCAAACCAGTCCCTCCACGGCCGCTTCCCCCACCCCACCTCGCACACAGCTCCTGACTCACTTGCTCCCAAGCGGATTCATGTTTTCCTGCTATTTTTACACCCAGCAGTCATCCTGGTTGGGCGCTGGGGTGCATGATGCACGCTATCATGACCTGACATCTCTCCCCATATATGTGTATATCTGACTAGACCATGAGTCAACGCAAGAAAAAATCACCCAGGTTGCTCTTTGGAGTGTCAGGCGTGCATTCAAAACGCTCCTCTGTTGGGACCTTCTATTAGGATAAGCCTATGTGCGTATTCACAAGCCATTACATGATGCTCTGTTATATCTGGATGAACCAGACATTCAAAATAATTTAAATGAATTTATCCATGTGGTACTGCAAACCCTAGTCACAGGAAGAAAACAATGCACAGAAAGATCGCATCCAAAGTTCTCAGTGGTCACCCCTGATCTTGGGTGCCTACCATGCAACTTTTTCCTCTTGTGTTTGATATTTCTTTGTTTCCCTCTTCTGCTTGCATTAAGGACTCTGCTATTTACTATATTTTGCATATAAAGCTCCCATTAATGTCAGTGGAAGTTCTGCTTGCAGATAAGGGAGGAATATTAAATAGATCTGCAGTGCAGAGAGAGATGATATTTTAGTTCCTTTCATGCGTTTTAGTTAGAAAATAACACTGTAGTTGGTTGGTGCCTTTAACTTCCAGAGATTTCAAAGTACTTTGCTCAATACCCAGGCAGAAAACTTCCCACCACTGAAGTGAAGCTCCTTCTGCTGCGGAGAACAGCAGCTAAACGACGACCTACCTTTTGGGAAAAGACACTGGAAAGAAAAATTAGCCCCATACAGATGAGCCAGAGTTTTACCCAAACCTACAAGAACTTCCATGCCTGGATGAAACAGGTAGGGTTGCTCGGAGTCGGAGAGCAGGGGGCTGAGCTGAGGACACAGGAGCAGAGGACGGCGGTTCATCTCAGGGAGAGGTTTGTAGAGATGATCGAACATTTTTTGCCGTCATGGGCAATAAGCATGGAAGCATTCATCAAATGTCTTTTTTTCAGATCTCCGGTCTCCCGCACTGAATAAACCAGAGTAATTCAGATGTAGTTCAAGCGCTGAAATGGAAATAGCAGTGGACTTCCATTCGAATAGAAGATGAACGTGCATTCCCAACCTCCCTTACTGCTGACTGCTGTATTAGTGCAATTTATTTGAACTGGACTTTGTCTGGAGCAGCGGGGATGTGCTTGTAAACAGTATCGCCTCAAGACGACCCTCACCTTGGCCTTACAAATCTCACCTTGTGTGCTTAGTTGTGGAAATCTTGTGCTCAGAAGCCAGCTCCACCGTAATGAGTAGCCAGATCTGGTTTTGTCCTCAAACCTCATTTCGGGAAGTAATCTGGGGCTTTTCATGCCTGCTCCCACTCACAGCGGGACATTCTTGCCCTCCTTTGAAAAGCAGAAAATCAGGGGAAAGCAGCGTTTTGGTGATAAGCGTATGCTGACAGGAACGCCGCTGTAAAACTTGCAACAAAGGCTTTAAGAAGCCAGTGCAGTGCCGTAGCAATTAGATTCACAGCGTCTATCAAATTATAATTCTGGCAAGCACTGAGGGCGATAGAGCTTGTCACGCAGGGCCAGCACCTCTTCCCACCTCTCTGAACGTTTTTTTGCCGGTGCAGTTTGACTGGTTACAGAAAGGGACCTTGATATGGCCAAAGCCACTCCCTTATAAACCTAAGACAAATATTTACAGGTGTGTTGCATTAGTTGCCGGCGTCTGTCCTTCTGTCTGTCTAAGCATTTGCTTTTAGTACTGTCGTCGAACGAGAATAGGACACGAAAGCTTGGGAGCCGGGGAGAGGGGAGATGGTGGGCAGCGGGAAGGCAACGGGGGGTTCATGGAGGGAGACGTGACGTGTGCCGTGACTTGCGTGGACGCCGTGATGTGCGGTGTAACTCGCGTGGATGCAGAAATGGGGAAGACACGAGAAGGACAACTGCCCCAGCACTGCTTTCCAAGGGGGTCTCCAATGCCCCCAGCTCTTCTCCCCGACACACCGATCCCCCCATCCCGGCTGCCCACCTTGTCCCTGAGGTCCAGCGGGCAGGTAATGGTGGAAAGAGCTGAAGAAGAAGAGGAGGAGGAGGAGGAGGAGGCAGCTGCTGTGGCAGGGAAGGAGAAGCTGGTGAGGGCACTGGGGAATGCCCGCGGTGCCACAGCAGCTCCCCAGGACCTCTGGGCTGGTGGCATCCCTTCCCCTTTTGGGCTGCCTTAGCGTAATTCCGCAACTGGCTGTTCCTTTGGGAGCCTAGGGAGAAGTCCAAGCAAACAACAGGAGAAACCAAAAAGTAAGTGCAAAGCAAATAGGAAGGCGTTAGGAGCAGCGCGAGGGCTCAGCATCTCACGGCACCGAGAAAGAGAAGGGAGCAAGAAGAGAGGAATTGAGAGAAGCGTAATGCTGTCACATTGTCACTGCTGGAAAAAAGAGGTTGCCCAGCATGAAGCAGGCAGGGGCTCCATGAAGGAGTACGTCAGAAGGTTCCTACTTCCGAGGGATTTTTTGAGTTTAGCAACATTGTCAGGCTCAGGATTTTAAACCGCATCTATCAGGTGCTCGAGTAGTAGGAATCCGGCTTGAAAACCATGAAAGGTTTTTCTTTGTTTGTTTTTTGGCTTTTTGGAGGCGGGGGTGTGTGTGTATTTAATAAACGGTAGGTTCTTTCAATTTGCCTTCTGGTTTCTGAGCCTTTAGGGCCTATTTAAATTGCATTTCCATGTCTTCTTGCATAATGGTTCAAGCCTTTTAAAATTATCTTTTTAAATAAAAGCTCTGATTTTCTCGGAATCAAATCATTCCAAGTAGTGGCAGAATGCCAAATTTTGTGATGGCAGTGATAAATTAGCAAGCTAAATTTAATAAGAATTTTCTGATAAAGAACAAGTAATTAGCAGAGTGATTACCTCAATCATTTTTATATGCTGTTGACCAGGATGCTATTGTATGTGCTGTATATGTGCTCTAAGTGTGTTCAGGTAACGTTGCCGATAAGGCAGTATGCTATCGACAAAACTGACTGTATTAATGGATGCATAGATCCCTAGTATTCTGAAATCTGGGAGTTAATCATATGCTGAAGAACAGTTACACTGATCTGGTGAACTTCTCATATGGCCTTTTATTTTTGAATTTGTTTATTTCAGCTTGAGGCTCCCAATAAGAAGGTATCAGGCAGGGGTTGGAGCATTTATATAGGGAATGTCGTGTGAACTCAGCCTGCGTGTCTTACAGACCTCTGGGAAATATTGTCTAATAAGCAAGTAACCGTTCTTGAATGGTTTGGTGTTTTTTTTTTTTCATTTTTCAGATGAAACATTTTCTTTTTTTTTTTTTTTTTTCCCCAAACCAAAGCAAACCCCTTTGTTCAACTACAGGACAAGTGCAGGCACCTGAGGATGCTGAAGAAGTCAATCAATTCCAGAACTACGTGGTGTCTTACAGGCACCCGTGGGCACAGCCCATTGATTTAGGGGGGAATCAGAGAGCGAGAAAGGAGTAGGGGACAAAAGCCGTGTGACACGATGTCCGCTGACCCTAAATATCATCTTTAAAGCAGCTCATCGGTGGTGGAGTTATTGCTTCCCAGCAGACGGATACTTCTGCCTTAACTCAGCGCTGGCCACAGCCCCGGAGGATGTCAGCATCATTTTTACAGACTGCAAGGGAATAAAAAAAATAATGCCAGGGAGCAGGGAAGGAAAGAGAGAGTGGAGCCACCGGTGTTAGTGGGAGGGTGGCAGAGCAGGAGGGGAAACTGGGGTGCATTGAAATCCTTTGGATAAGGAAGGGCAAGTTCCCTCCTACGCTGCCCTGGGGATGAGGGAGGGCTGGGAGCACCCAAAAAAAGGAGCCACCACGAGACTGGGGCCGTGACACACATTTTTAGAGGGACGCCTGGGGGTTACCAGTGAATAGGACTGAATGTCACAGAAGAAAAGAAGAAGAAACTTTCCCTGCTGGGTTTTGTGGTCATTGATGTTTGTTTGTTTGTTTAAATATAGGGAAATTTTTATGGGCTTTATACTTCACTGGCGTCTCTCAGTATCACACAGGAACATATGCAGAATCTAATCCAGGGATATGGTAGACCAAAGCGCAGCCCCAGCTCCTGCATCGTATCAGATATGGCTTTTGCAGCAGGACTCCATTTGGTTTTCCCTTTTTAGATAATTCTGCTTCAATAAAAAACAGATCAAAAAAATACAGAAAATGGAGAAAAGTGCTGTTACTAAAATGAAAACTTCCTCTGTGGGCTCACATGCTGAGAGATACCCAGCAATCAGCATGGGAAGTCGGAGCATCTCTTTACCGTCAGAGAAGTAGAAGCGGTGCCATCTCTCCCTGTTACCTGCTCACATGCCCTCCCTTCGACTTTGAGAGCTACCTGTGTGAACATATTACAGTGTCTTTACCAATTAGCATAACATCAAAGGGGATTTTAGGGATCCGAAAATGTGCCTGTAAGAAATGGTCTATATCTCATTTGATCGTGCTGCTGTTAGGATGCATCTTTGGGCCACTGAGCTGTTTGGAACTTCGCTGAGAGCGGCTGTATTAATCAGATGACGGCAAATGTCCAATATCTTGGACATTCCTGCAGCTTCCCTGTTTCGCTGCAGTTAGTTTAATTCTGGTGTTGCTAGGATATATCATCTTAGAGAACATAAACCCCACAAAGCCCTCGCTGACAAGAGGATTAGAAGAGCCTGTCTACCAGTGGATTATGTATATGAACGAAGAATAAAATTAAACGTAAAATGCTTCATTTCTGGTGAAAACAATGTAATTCTGTGGATGCAGAGATGAAACAGCCGGGCTGGCTTTATCTGTTGTGCACCTCCAGATGCTAATGCTCTGCCCCAGCTGTTCTCCGCAGAAAGCCAGGGGTTGTTTAGGGAACACCACAGATGATGGAGAATCATCTGATTAAACTTAGACAAATCCAAAGTAAATGTAAGTAGTCACCACTTGAGCTAGTCACCCTCGCTTCCTGTTTATTCAGCGGCGAGGACCACATGCTTTTAGAGAGCGAGTCATCTCACCCTAAGACAGGTCAAAAAATGTGCCCATCGCTCTCCACCGGCCGGAGAAGACACCTGGGGGGGCCCTAACCCCGACGGAGAGATCTGGGGTTCGCTCCGCGAGCTGTTTAGAATCAGAGGTCGCTCAGCCCTTCCGATGCTGCCGCTCAGGGCAATCCTCAGAGGCCGAATCAAAGAGACGGGGCTTGACCCGCTCGCGCTTGCAGCTGCATCCCGCCAACCCCTCCCGGTCCCGCAGGCTGGGATGCTGTGGGAGCTGCGCTTGCTCACCAGCCCCTACCTCACAGCAGCAGCAGAACAAATGCATAGACATTCCCCCATACATACATATGCACATCCACACATATAGACATATACATATGTACATATTTATATATAAACCCCCAGCATTCAGGACCTGTATGCGTATGTGGGTATATATATGTGCGTATGTATGTGTATAAACTGGTTCTATATTGTTTTATTCATCAGATCCAGGTATCTCCAATTTTATGACAATTTCCCCTCTAAGCATTAAATAAGTCACTAGAGGAAACCTGCCTATATCCATCGGGCCTTTTATCTGTTTCCTAATACCACGTAACTGCTCAAGCATTAAAATGTTGGATTCCAGCAGCCAGTCTTGGACTTGGGATCCAAGATCACATCAGATTGATGTGACTCAATCAACCAGGGTCCAGCAGAAGCCAAAGCTGCTACGCAGTGGAGTGTAAATGCACACACACAGACATGCTCATACCAAAATGAATAGGGTTAAATTACTGGATCCCCACACAGACTGGTCAAAACCATCATATTTAGTCCATGAAAGAGTCAAGTAAATTGCTTGCAAACCTAGGAGGAATACTGTGCGTATCCAAGTCATGTGTTTAGCCTGGGCTTAACTCCAAGTTTTCCTTCCCAGCAAAACTCTCCCATCTGTGGCACCCCTAACATTTGGGGGCAAAGTCAGAAAGTGATGTAAACCTTAGTGACAGAGGCCTGATAATATGCTACAGATATTTGTGTCCTTGTGTCTAAAACACCACTCCCTGGTACTGAGCAAACCTTCGCCACAGGGAGCGAGGAACTGGAAACCTGTTAGATTTGGTGACTGAGCACTAACTGAATCTCCAGTTTCTCTGCCGTGCACTGCAATATCTGTCTCTGCATCATGGTGTTTGTTTTTGACTTTGACTTTGGCCTTTGACCTCGACTTTGACCTCGATCTCTTCTTTTCCATTTAATGTCTTGACCGTGATCTGTTTGGGAACTCTAGGAATCACGGAATCTGCCTGATATTCACCTCTTTATGTGACATATGTGCCCTACTAATTTACTGCCACACTGATGGCCACATGCCTGTGCATGGGCGCTCTTCCATAAGACCATGCATTTGTTCCCTGTGAATGTTCAGGATATTTCAGAGTGTCTAAGATCACAGACGGCACTTTTTTTAGCCTGTGCACTAAAAAAAACAAGTCATAGACACAGAATTCTACTTCTTGTTTTCTTGTAAGCTTCAGTTTTATTTCCTAGTTCAAGTTCTCAAACTTATTAGTGCTGCAAGTTTGGGAACTTAGCAGTCATGCAACTCTCCACCGCTCTGCTCTTGCCCTACACAGCGACACCAGAAGGCTGCTTGTTACTAACAGCATTAAATAGTGTGAGAATCCCGCACAGTTTGGGTTCTTTCCTTCGCCCAGTCATTTCCATAGAGCAACCCTCATCTCTTTGACAAGGTCCCAGTTCAGTTCTTCCTGAGGACCATCTCTGTACTCGTCAGGCCATCACAGGGAGATACTGGGGTGGTGACGGGTTGCAGCAAAGCCCAGTACATTTTTGCAAACCTAAACCCAAGTTAAGCTGCCCAAGCCAGAAAAACCTGATGTGCTTTCTCACACCTAGTCCATGCACACTCATAGTCTGCATCAGGCTTAGCAGCAAGGACCCACATCCAAAAGAGAGTTCAGATTAAGGTATCTACAAATCCTAGTTATCCCTGGCAGGCAAGGTCAGGATGCTTCCTAGGAAGACCGTGTCTCTCCCATCACCATATGAGAGGCTTCCAGGACAGCAATAGGAGTGGCTAAGACAGAGCATTCCCAGAGCATCCGTACGTGCAGAGGTACATCCCGGTCCTTGTTAAAGGTTTGCCAAACTCCAAGCTTTCTCCATCAGACCAAGCTGAAAAACAGCAGAAATCCGTGCCTGAGTACTACCAAGGTCTCTCTTAGCAAAGAGAATAGTCTGAGGTGAGTCTGGCCCTAATGAAGAGGGTTTTCCAAGATTTGCTGGACAGAGAGCCATTTTCTGTCACAGTAACTGGAGTTTTCAATCAGGACTGAACCGAAGACAGCTGATGAAATCCTGGGACAAAGGGTTATCTTTCAGATAGGCCAGGTTGGAGACAAGATGTCTTGCAACACCTGAGAGCCCTTGCTGTGGTTAAGGCAAATGAAAAACTGTCCAGCGTGCTACTGCAGAAACTGGCTTGAGGGTTGCTTGTTCTCGTCCATCTAGCTCTTCTCAGCACAGCAAAGGGCAGACTCATTTTAGGCTCATTAGCAGATGTCCTTGAGGTGTTTGAGGCTGATGCCTCAAGACAAAGGAAGAGGTTTGCAGATCAAAGTAGAGCTTTGATCATCCAAGACATTATTTTTATGAGCTGGGCTAAAACCCCACAAATTCCACGGATTCAAGCATAATGAATAGGGCATGGAGCGATAGGTGGCATAGCTTGAGACTCCATTTCTGAATTGAGAGGTGGCTTTCTTAACTTGGTGGCTGCTGGGCAGCACATTTTATGGCTTTGCCTGTGGGAGGCAACCCTACTGTTAATAGGAAGTGACCTACTGGTTAAACAGAAGAGGAGGCTGCCTGTGGCCCATGGTCCTGCTTCCCACATCCTGGCTTTTGCTGCCAGCATTACGTTTCAGATCATGACTTCAAAGGTTTACAGGAAGGTCGGTGTCTGTCTGAAGAGCTATGAACCCAGCAGTGGCACAAGGGCGATGCGTTGTGTTGGGGAGCAATGGGAATCTGGCTTTCCCCTGCATTGAAGCCAATGGCACACACAAGATAAGGGACTGATCCTCTGCAGGGGAGTCCGTGTGGGCTGCCAGAGCTGGGAAAAGGCCGTGGGGGAGGTTGTAAAAAGGCAAATTTTCTTTGTCTTTCCAAGGCCGTTTCATGTTACAGAAGATATAATGTGGGTGCACCATCTTATTTTGGGTGACCTCACTGAATGAGCTAGAACAGAAGGCACATGGGGGAATGACATATCACTGATGGAAGAACAGATCCAAGTGCTGGTGTGGAACATGCATTTTCCCAAACTGCTTTCTTTCTGCCCTAAAATGATGCTGGTTTTGTCAGGGGAAATGCTTACAAAGTTCAGCTGTATAGGCTGTGATATACCTGCTGTTACCCTCCAACGCTGTTAGCAGTTATAGATACCTCTTCGTTAGACAGATACGTACGTACGCAGAGACGCACACCCTTATGACTTGTTTTTCTAACAATGCTGTTGCTGAGCTGACTTTGTCCTTTGGCAAATGCTTTTTCTTGCGATTGTTGCCCATCTTTCCTGGGGTGTAATGAGCCCAAAGAGTTTTAACAGGAAAGATCACAACCTCAGCTGGCAACAAGTATGACCAGCATTGGGTAGAAAAATGATTCTTTGTGTTCAGAGAAATACTAGCAAAATGGCCCTGAATTGCAGTGGAGTGTATTGCCATAAAAGCCTCAAAATACTTCATCAGTGCACTCCAAGGTCATTGAGTGACAAGATCTGTCAGCATAAAGAGACATCAACGTTTTGTTCTGACCATTCGCTGGGTTCTGTAAGTACCCGTCATTCAGCATTCATAGCTTTGACTAGATATATTTTTAAAGCGCCCCGACAGATGCGAAGACTGGAGGCGAAGCTTTCAGCCACGTCTCAGCAACTGTAGAGCCGTAAAAACTATCTGAGTAGTCGCCGAGACAGTTGTGCTTGCGGCGCGACTGCTGCTGGGAGTGACAGGGCTACACAGGTCTGACTTGCCACAGTTCTTCCACTTGAAGGCGACGAGGGATGTTGAAAATTTTGGCAGAAATCCAGTAACTGCAAACATGGCTTGGAAAGGGTGGGAACCACTGACCCAGTTTTATGTATGTCCAGATAATTACCCGCAGGAAAAATTCACACAGAGAACAAGCTCCCTTTTTTTAAACCTTGAGTTACTCTGGAAAACAATTAAAAAAAAAAAAAAAAAAAAGAAGTTGAGCGGAGTGGGATTTCTTTTCCTGACGCTCTCAAAAACAATCATTGTTTTCCTTCTTCCTGCGCTGCTTAATCACGTTGCGAGTCTTATCAAGCTTTGGCTTGGTCGGACAGGTCACATGTCAACATCAAGGCAAAGTCACACCAAAACCAGCACAGCCCTTGCCTGCAGACGGACCTGCGCTTGCAGCAATGCCAACAACCCACAGCCTCTGCTAAAATATTTGCGGTAGTTGCTTCCTGCCCCTGCAGCCCTAAGTATGTTTCCTAAGTCAGGAAAATCACGGAAATATCGTCCTACGAATCACAGAATTATCTTTCAAGTGGTAAAATATAAGTAATGGGTGCTGCAAACCTCCCTTCTCGTCCCCAAATAAAGAAAAAAAAAGAAGGATGTTTTGGTTGTTCCTACAGAGCCAATAAATGTGCTTCAGGGATCATTAACTTCGAATCCATTCTTTTGGAAAAAAGATTAAGTGCGGCACTGTACCTTAGCCCGAATCCCCTGCCAAGCTTTGTTTAGAAATAGCATTTTACTGGTATTTTCCCCCCCCCTCACCATGAGAAAAATCCGCTTGCACGGGGCGGAAGCTGTCGGCACGCAGCCAAGAACCCGGCCGCAAACCAAGTGCCACCCCACGCTGCAGAAACACGCTAAAAAAGCCTCGCTTCTCTTTTTTTTATTTTAGGATCTGCTCCGGCAGCGGCGTGCAGTTGAATCGGCGTAGGAAGCCAGCCGACGTTCTTGCCAGCCACCTCGAGGTCCCACATTCAGCGTCCCCGGTGGCTTTTGGGCCACCCGTGTCCTGCCGGAGACGTTCACCCAACCCTTGTTCTCTTCCTTTAACCCCTTCTGATGAGAAACTGCCGGGAAAGCGAGCAGGGATTTAGAGGCTTTTAAGGAGGTTTCGGGGTTCGGATGGGTTTGGCAGGAGGTTTTGAGACCTTTCAACTTATCCTCTGTGTCTTGAGATCAGTTAGTGCAATTCTTCCCAGAAAAACTGGAATTATTTCAGTTTGAAGCCTTATGTAAATACAGTTTTTAGCAGGTTCACTTCTGAAAAATATTCAGAGTGGCTCTGCGTCTGAAATAGGAATGGCATCATGAGTTCTGAGAGGTTTAAGATCATGAGAGGAGCGGGATTTAGCCTATTATTTCCTAATACAAGACTCCTGAAACACATTCAAACAGCTGTGCTGAGACTGTTGGTATACAATAAGTCTTATGCAAACATGCTATATCCAGCTTTTTGTCAGATTGAAGCCACTCAGGAGAATTTAGAGTGTCCTGAAAGTCAGTGGGGTTTTTTTGGAGAAAGCACCTTAGTCAGACCTAGGACTGAAACTGAAATGTGAAGTCAAGTATTTGGGCATGTGACAAAATACTACTTTTTTTTTTTTTTTCCCACAAGAAAGTGTTTCAGATAAAAACTATACTTATGACTGAGGAACTACCAATTCTGTCTTGTGACTTACCTACCTCTCAATGAATGCATGATATAACTAACTTCAGCACATGCATCATAAGGTCATTTGACTTTAAGGTTATAATAAAAAAAAGTCTGGTGGCACATCATGAAAGAGATGTTTAACTTTCAATAATACCCCTCTGTCAACTGCACCTAAATGATCCTTCAAGAATTTAAAAGTACAACTTTTCTAACTTATCTAACATTCTAAGAGATAAAGAAAGAATTTCTTTATTTGTTTAAAGAGCTAGAAAAATATTTTTTAAATCCTTTTAATGCAACTGTATGGAGATAACCATCACCTGGAGATATACCTTGATATTTCCATGTGTCTAAAGCTAGCAAAAATGAAATCTCTCCTGCAGTTCTATAACTCTTGGAATTAAGAAAAGGTCTTTATAACTGTTGTTAAACTGCTTTTAAAAATCAAATTAATTCACTGTATACTATTATATGAGAGGTTTGATCAGTTAGAAGAAAATGTCATTTTCTTTTCTGCTAATCTGTAACTAGAGAGGCATCTTCCAAAGTTAACATCTGCATTATCAGAAGCTATTGATGACACTGTCATCAACGTCAATCATTTGAACTTAGTTAACTCTTTACATTTTCAGATATACCTTGTGCAGCTTTATCACCACCTTGAAAATAATAAAAAACATGATGGGTTACTCCCCTTTCATATCTGTGCGATAATGAATTACTGTGGAAAACTATTTAACATTTTCAGTTGAAAGCATACAGAAAAATAAGCTGTATCCAACCCCATCTCCACTGTTTTTGCAGTTGAAAAAGAAGCTCAAATTTGAGGACAACACAGGAAACTTTCATCCTACCAAAATGTATCATAACAGCTCCTGGCCAACCTTGGAACCAGTATTATTTAAGTTGCAGTCAT
The DNA here is from genome assembly GCF_964188355.1 of Buteo buteo. Classification (NCBI taxonomy): domain Eukaryota; kingdom Metazoa; phylum Chordata; class Aves; order Accipitriformes; family Accipitridae; genus Buteo; species Buteo buteo. The sequence continues at coordinate 30,892,016 of NC_134184.1, read as the reverse complement.
GACAGACTGATCTGCGCGGTTAACTGTAGTAGCAGCAGCAGCAGCTACCTCACTGTTAGCAACAAAAAAAAAAATTCAAGAATTCCATCCATTAATAATTGCTCTTGTGATCAGCTTTGCTTGCTCTCAGTTTTCTTTCTGCTTAGAACCACTTTATCTGCTCTATACACTCTGCATATTGGAGCAATACCACATACTGTGCCTTATTCAGCCCAGTGTTTATCTCCTAATAATTGCATAGGATAAATTATCTTTAGAGAGTACAAGGCAGCATATGGAGGGTAATCTTAGCTGTTCTTTCTAGTAAGCTAAAGCTTCCCTGAACTGCATTTCAAACTGATCTTTTCACATTTGCACGCTGCTTGAAATCATTTCTGTACGAAGACTGGAAAGAAACAGAGGACCCTTTGGTTTTACAGGTACTGCTTAAACATGAACATACGTTTGAGTTAAAACGCACAGAGCTACAACAGGAGAGTTTGGGGAAAATGAAGTGGCCTCCACCAACGATAGATAATTCAAGGTCGTTCATTCAGAAGTCCTGCCGAAGGAGCGAGTATGCTCGGTTCTTCTCTTCATTTTTCCCAGGAGGTTGCCTATCCAGGCCAGGGTTTTCCACCTGCAGACCATAGGGAATGCAGGCATCCCCACTTCAGTTTTTCAGAAAGGTTTTTCCATCTCAGTTCTCCTGTAAAATCCTTACCCAAGCCTTGCCCTAACCACAGAGGGAAACACTTGCTTTCCCACGCTGAGATCACCTGGGAGCTTTATTCTTCCACCGACCACCACGGACCTCTGCTGAGACCTCGACCTTGACACCTCCAGGCCATGCTAGAAAAAAGTATCTTGACACCACGGTTTAAAGCCCTACCCTACCCGCCCAAAGCCTTCCCCCTCGCAGACCATTTCTTCCCTGGGTTACAGCTGAAAAAAGCGGAGCATTGCATCCTACCAGGCAACGTCTCCAGCAGGCAGCCTCATCCATGGTTTCCGTTCCACAAGTTTCATGCTGTGCTGCCTCAGGATAACACGAGAGAAGGAACTTCGGTGGTTATTTTTGTACGACGAGTTTCATCAGGGGGGGACCCCACCTTGTAATACGGCTCCAACAGCAAAGCCACTGAGATAGAAATATATATTTATAAAACTGAGTTAAGCTCTGTCAAGGCTCGGTGGCTGCCGGCAGGAGAGGAATGAAATCTGGCGTGGTCTCTGGATGGATGCTCGCCTGAGATGTCCACAGCTGCTCGGAGGTGCCAGGATCTGCTCTGCTGGCTACAAACGCGGCTGCAAAGAATTGCCGCTGGCCAGCTGTGTGGGCTCCAGCCAGATGTGCACCTCCAGCCAGATGTGGGCTGCCTCTGGAGAGGGGGCTTGGCAGACCCCCAGGGTGGAGATGGGAGACCCTCCACAGCCACGGGCTGTACAGCTGAAAGGGGCAGGAGGACCGGGTACATTCTGGGAGCAAACTAGGCACCTACCTGGGTGAGAATTAGAATTAGAGGAAAGCGGTCCCAGAGCTGCGACGCGCCTTGGCTATCTGCCAACGACACGGCTTTCCCTCTCCCCCCCCCAAAAAAATCAGCAGGGATATTTTTGGCTTATCAGTAACACAGACTTGCATGCAAGGCTTGCTGACCAAGCAGCGTGCTGCTTTCCTGGGACTATAGGCGAGGAATTAGCTCCGTGGAGGCTGCCTGGGACCATGAAGGAGCTAGGGCCAGCCCTGGCTTTGGGCTAGATCTGCTGTGCTCAGAGCCAAAGCAGCAGCAGCAAGAAAATGTTGGATTATACAGAACCAGCCCACAGGAGAGGAGCCGCAAACCTGTGATGCAGGAGGGAGAAAATCAAGCGGCAATAAGAATGGAAAGCAATTTCTTATTGCAGAGAGTCTCTCATTAGGATGATGGTCCCCTCTTAAAGGCTGCGAGAAAGAGGAATCTGTGTCTGCTTTCGGCTGCCCCGAATGGCTCTGCAGACCAAGAGATCTCACCAGGTCATTTTTATGATGAAATGATGATCCACGGTCTGTCCTCAAGATATATTTATGCATTCACATTTCCTTCAGCAGAGTTGTGACTATATAAACTGAGGGCTGAAATCAGCCCATCTGAAGTGAGTCAAAGTGGAAGAAACTAGTTCCTCCTTTGGGCATGATGTTAAATAGATCTGTCATCCTGATGTTTATGCTGGTACTGTACAAGAAAATATTCCTCCACCTCGTGGCTAGTGCCTGCTTATATATTTATAAATGCCCTTTGGCTTGGGCAGGTTAAATGCTCAGAGTCCAAACCTAATAAAAACCCACATCTCACTGACACAATTAAAAATCCCCCATATCTCATTCCACTTATAATCATATTTTTTGCTGTAAGTCTGTTACGTCAGGAGGTGGTCTTCCTCATATTTTTTCTCAGTTTTGCTTATATGACATGATCTATATATGACCAGGGTGCTACAAAAATCAAAGGAGATGTAAATCATTCTAATGCCGGCACGCTTGCTTTAGTATCACAAGCTGTACCAGTAAAATACCTGAGAAACAATGAGAAATTAAAGCGCACAGGAAATCCAGTTTCTGTGAGAATCTTAAATCAATCAGGATGCTGCTGACACCTTTCACAGCCTTTTTCTGTGGTTGCGGGTGTTGATGTTGACCTAAAACACCTACTGTCTTGCTTGCTTGCGACTGTGCGTTAATGCTGCTATAATTAGCGATATATATAGCCCTGGCACAAAACATAGCCAAGTTGAAAGATATGCACCTTTTGTAAATTATAAACACCCCTAGCTAAAATGATTTTACAATCAGTCATGTTAGTTTTATATTTCAGTCCAGTGAAAGGGCTGGAGAAGCTTCAATGAAAGCTATTGGAATAGATAGCGATTACACTACTATAAATACAGAAATACTGGATTTTGTGCACTGAAGTGGCTGGAGCTGCAGAAGATGCTGCTGCTACTGTAAAATACAGTGGGAAAATGTGCAGAGCACTTAGGAGGTGTCCTTGCTCAGTTAAGCTAGCCTGGTCTTTGGTTATACGCCAAGCTGCCGTATAAAACACGGATACTGATTTGGTTTCAGCGTTGTCCTGCCTTCAGCGCGGTCTCTGGCAGCAGTCCACAGTGGGTGCATCGCTCGGAGTGGTGGGGGATGCTCTGCTCGTTAGCAGAAAATTAAGGAAAACAGGAAAAAAAAAACAGGAAAAAAAAAACAACAACAGGAATCACTTTGGAACCAGCTTTTCTGGACTTCCACTGTCCCAGGTATCTAGGACATTTAGGTACATTTATATGGGTATAAGGTGTATTTGGGCAGCTCTCGAGTGCAGCACCCCGTCAGGCTCTGGCTGAGGGAAGGCGTTTGCAAGAGCATTGCCAGGAACCAGAATCAGACGTCGACGGAGGAGCTGAGTGCTTCGTGTTCTTCACCTGCCTCCAACCTGCAGCATCGTCCTCCCATCTGAGAGAAACCCAAAAGAGGTCTTTAAGTTCGCTGAAGTGCAAAGATATCCTGAGTATTCTCAGAAAAAGATTTAACCCAGACTCTCTTCTTCCAGTTAGCAAAGCCAGAGGACTGTTTTCTCCTATTTCCAGTTACCAAAGCCAGAGGACTGTTTTCTTCCATTTCTTTTCAGAACGAAGGAGAGACCTGTGGAGGGGTTGCCTGGGGAGATCTTCCTGATTACAGATAAACTCTATCAACATGTCTGTCAGAAGGGCTGCTCAGCACCAAGCAGCCCACCAAACATGATTTATATCTAAGATTTTTATCTGTCAAGCCACATATTACACATATTACGTCTGTGTTGCCTCCCCTCAGCCAGGGAGGGCAAACATAATACGCTTCTGACATCATCCTTATCATGTTTCTCCACTTCCTAAAATTATTTGAAGTCATTTAAGCAGAGCTGGTATGATTTACCATTTCCTTTTGCCTTTTTTTTTTTAACGGCCCTCATCATTTGTAACCTGTTGTTATGCTTCTTAGTACTGTGTTCACAGAAATGTGCTTTGGCCTTTTCTTAGCTGGGCAGTCTTAGAAGGCTCCACCATCGCGGCGAGGGCGAGATCCTGGTTTTGGAAGATGCCTGCACGGGGTAGGGTCATGCTGCAGCATCACCTTTCCCCAAAGAAACACCTCAGATGGGCAGAAGGAGGCATTACGGTAACACCCACAGAACGGACAGGTTACCAACGCCCGGCAGCAATGACATTTAAGACCACTGTGACCATTTCTTCTGAATGATACGGCGTTCCCTGGACCGGTTCTTGTTTCATACCCCCAGACCTGTGACTGAGCATCTGGAGCTGCCCCGCTCCAAACGCTCTTGGATCAAGATGGACCATCGCACGAGCACTTAAAATACAAACCCTCCCCGTCACCACAGTAAGTCAGGATAGCCCCTAAGCTGTCTGCAGTTAGACTGACATTTACTAGCTATTAAAATCAGCTAGGGACTTCTTGATTCTCAACATGGGAACTTTTTTTACAGTTTAGTGCCAACTTCTACCTGCTGGGCCAAACCAAGCACAGTAATGATCACGGCGGGATCAGTTCAAGGGAAAACAACAGCCCTGCTCCCACATAAAGTTGCCCTAAGCGTATGTACTACATACATCTACCAGGTTTTTTATTCACAGCATCACACGTCAGTTCAGCTGCTTATTCGCTGTGGTTCCCAGTGTATTTTTAGTCGGACATTTTCCTGTGCGGTCCTTTTGCTCTGTGGTGGCTGGAGCTTGGCCCCTGCGTGACTGTAGAGGTCAGGGGCTGGTGGGAATCCTCTTCTATCGCCGCAGACGAGCTATAGAGTGGGGCTGATCGGTTGGGTCCTGTGGGAAATGGCCTGTCTATGAAACCACAACAAGCTGATGGATTACTGCAATTTGAGTCGTCTCCCAGCTGGACGGTTTGTGTCGCCGGGCCACTGCAGCTGCCAAAAAGCAACGCTCCTCTTGTAGGCATTGCTCGATACCTCTTCCAACTAAATTCATCACCTTTCTGCCCCTTAACTGCCTCCTTCCATACTGTCTTTCTGAAGAGGAGGAGGTTTTTTGTATCTCAGAAAGGTTATCAAAATACTGCATATTCTTCCTGATTCGAATTCTGCACAAAGGAAAGCAGAGAACGTCAGCTGACATTCCACCCTCACGCACTGGAGAATTAGCAGGAACTTCAAACTTAAATCAAGCAAGTTAGAAAAGTCAAGCTGTTGAATAAAACTCAGAGACCCAACGTGATACATCAAGATGCCATTTAGTACACCAGTAACAGTTTACGGTAGTGGAAAAACATACAAAACATAAATCATGATAAAATCTGCTTCATTGTGCTTCCTGACTGAAAATCCAAGATGTTGAGACAGGATTATTTCATTAGAACTGGTTGGGAACATTTCAGTGAAGGTTTTGGTTTTGTTGTTAAATCAAAACCCGTCAATTTGTCTAATATTTTCACGAAAACTTTCTGTTTCAGTGAAACTTTAGTCAGGAGGACCCTTATTTCTGGAAAGGGCTTTGTGGGCAAAACACAAAAAAGCTTCCACTGTAAAATAACTCACAGATCTGGGTGTTAGTACACGTAACACATTAAAACACAAAACACAAAAGACCCCTTGTCTGAATCCATTTTAAACTTTATGTTTGAAATCCTGGAAAGTGTTTTAGGTGTCGTAAAAGACAAACAATTCACACATCAGACTTCACTTCAAGATCCCAATGAAGAGGCATCCGTCTCTTTCCTTCGTGTCTTGTTGCAATAGTGAGAGACCCTCATGTAAAAATCCCGGCCTCATTTTTAAACTTTACTTGGTGGTTGAAATGAGTTAAATTACAGCCATTTGTTTCTGTTAAGCCTTGCCCTCCTAAGGAGTCCTGCATTTTCTCTCAATCGAGGTACTTATGCAGTGCAATGCTCTCATCTCTTAATTTTATTTTTGAGATGCTAAAAAAAAGAAGTCTTCTGTTTGCCTTATTTTGGGTATTTTTTTTCCGTTCTTTACAATTTCTCCGGCTCTTCTCTCTGCAGTTTTTAACAGCCTTTTTCAAATGAGCCATGCAGATCCGATGCCAGACTGGTTTACTGGGGCCCTCGGCTCTTGGCCCCAGATGCTCCTAACTAGCTGACTCTGTCCCTGGCCATGGTGTGTACTCTTTGTTCTTCCTTGGATGTCCTTTCATGTGACTGGGCCAAAGCAAATCAATGACTACAATAAGACCTTTCAACAAAATTGTTATTAATATGTATTACAGCAGTGCCCGGAGTTGCCAGTTGAGATGGAAACTGTATGTGCCGTCTAGCTAGACATTGTCTCTGTCCTGAAGCAGAGACAATCCCTGGTAAAGTCTGCCACGCTCCCCTGGAGTATCTTGTTGCTCCAAATCACTAGCTCCATTGAATTCAGTGGCACCATCCATGCATCAAAGTACTATTTTTTTCATGAATGACAGCAGCAGCAAACAGCCAAAGTGATCTGGTTTAGTTTAGAATTACCCTGTTCCCTGGATGTGTGATATTTCTTGAATTCATTGTGAAAGACAAGATGAAGGAGAAATAACACAAAAATCTGTAGAGCTGCTTGCAAATCCTTTGTAAGAATCCTCTTTTTTCTCCGAGGGAAGTAAGAGACATTTTAGAACTAGAATTTCAGAATGCCAATTCATTGAACTGGTAGACAAGGATATATTGTATGTCCATCTGCATTTGTGTCTAGTGAGACTTCAAAGTGTTCAATTGATAATGCATAAATTAACTGATTAAAAACTTTACTGGAAGACTAGTAAATCAGAATGGGACCTGGCTACTCCACTTCAGCTTTACTAAACATCGTTATTAAAAAGTTCTGACTGTTACTGGGGTCTTACCACTGCACAGGGGCTTGCTGACCTATCAAAGCCTTTAGAGTTTAATTAATGATGATAAATTGCTGCATATAAGTCTTTCAGATGAGGTAGTAAATTGCATTTGAAACTATAGCCTGTGCTTGAGCATGAATAAATTACAGATTTTTTTTTTCTTATCAGTGATACATCTTCTTCAGCGGGGCAAGCCCTTGGCCCATGGTCCTTGCTGGGCCTTCCGAGCACTTCTGATCTACTTCAGAAACACGGATGGAGGCACACGGGCCTGGGAGCTAACTCGCAAAATGAAAGAAAGGTCACGGAGTGTCCTGTGTAACCGTCTAGTTTATAGTTCCATTGTCTCCGCATTCTCATTCGAAATGGGTAGATAATACTGAGGATAAATGAGCCATTAAGTTTAATTTACTCTCCTTTTCAGAAGGGGTTGAGAGCTTCTGTGAACATTGCAGAATTCCAAACTCCTTATTAACCCAGAGCTTTATAAAATTAATTTATACATGCATGTTAAATATAGACAGAATAATAAATATAGAACAACAGTGTTTGTCTGTTTTAAGACACTGGAACATTAAATCTTCCTTTTACAGACGTACTCAGCTGCAGATAAAGTTGGAACATCCAGATTTCTTAGCCTAAAAAAATTCAGTTCCGTTGTGCTTTGTCTTTTTCATTTTAATCTGTAAAAAGGCTCAATTATGATGCAGATTTTCTGGAACTATAGCTTCAAGTAGAAATCACCTTGATTCTTTATCAAACAAAATGGACTCCTGCGTCACTGTGTGTGCTGGGGATTAATCTGGAGAAGACAGAAGATGAGGATGCCAAAGCCCCTCCTAACCTGGAGCAAGAACCACGACGACACCCCGGGCGCTTCAACGCCTTGTCTGTAGGAGCCTGGGACTTGCAGAAGCAAGCACGGTCCTGAATTTGGAGCCCAATCTCTTTCCAACAGGAGCAGAGCCAGAGGGTTCAGACCCACATCTCCCCACGCAGCGGGGGGAGAAGCTGTCCTACTTTGTAGCTAAGAATAAATCTTGAAGGGGACGGCATCGGAGGGCGTACAAGAACGAGCGTAGCTGTAGTCCAGGGATTAAGGGACTCACGCAGAAGGGAAGAAAACTGGTTTAATCCCTTCTTCAAGGGCTGTTTATGCAGATGAATGCAAAACAGGTAAGCTGCCTGTGGAACAAGGACTAGCATGAAAGTGCCACTCTTCATTCAGGCAGGAGCTCAGACGGGGCTGGGGGAGCGAGGATCCCTGAAGGGAGGTCCCTTTGGCGATGCCGGGCAGCACGAGGTCTTTCTGCGAGGCTGATGGACAGTCAGTCTCAATTCCAGCACTGATTGCAACAGCAACAAGCCTGAGCCCAGGGATTTTGAAGCATTTTAGGATGAAAGCTACCGTGCACAGTCAAACCACTGTGCAATAAGGCATCGCTTTAATCCATTAACTCTCCATTATGGGCTAAGTATTTTCTTAATTACCAAGGGTGACTTTGGAGAGTGGCTTAACCACATGATTCTCACTAACATGAACAAAAAGTTTATTGCTACATCCCAGACTTTGCCTAATATCTTAATTTCACCCTCAGAGCTATGCCTGCAGGCAGCAAAGGCAGATGAGATCCATTTAAGGAAAAATGCGGTTAGCGTCAGCATTCAGGATTTAGTGCATATAGCTTGATCCTCTCTTCATTTGTAATTCCCTGTTCAGTCATTTCTCTTCTATGCTGTGAGAGCGTCTTGTAGTGCTCTGAAAAGGCCGGGCTAGAGGGATAACATGTGGTGCAATTACAGCAAAGTTGCTTTTCCTGAAGTTAAGGAATGTGAGCACAAGGCTTCCTGGGCCTGTCCGGTTTTTAAAATCAATTGCGTCAAGCATGGAACAGGAGGGAAGGAACAGACAGGGCTTTATGGCTTTTTTTTTTCTCCTCCTTTGGGCTGCCTCCAGTGTCACCAGCGCACAAGCTACAATCTCAGCTCTCCCATGACTTGTGTTCAGCTGCAGGGCACTGCAACAGCTGAGAATAACAGGAATGCAGCGGCTCAGGTCACCTTTCTCTCGCCCCCCCACTTCAAAATACTTCTCTTCCAGAAAGGAAAGCAATGGCTTGTTCTGGTAGCGCTGCACCATTCAGCAAGTCTCCTCAAATTCACAATAATCAAGGTTCAAAGGCATCAGGGCTGAGCAGACAGCTGACGCCTTAGAAGCCAAGGGTCTTGGTCTGGAAAGCCACCTCTGCCAGTGGGAAACTGGTTAAAAAAGTTTCTCCTCTCCCCATTTCAGCCCCTTCCTTCCCACCCACACGCTGCAGCTCACGCTCCCCTCAGTTGTGCCAAGGCAGCTGCTATGCAGACTGTGCTGCAAACAGGGTCAGTTCAATGATCTCGGTTTAAAAATAAACCTTTTTTATTATTATTCTTTAGCCTAAATCATGTCAATAATCCGCTCTGCAGTCCAGCCACACAAGCTGTTGCCTTGCTCAATGGAGGGGCCAGAGAGACGCGGTGTTGGGAAGGGAAATTGTGGCTGAGGAACTGTTTCATGGAAGTACAGCCCCGTTCCCCCGTCAGGTTCCTGTAGGATGATCTGGATATTCCAGCGTGTATGAAGCTCCTTGGTCATTAATACTGAGCTGTACGCCACTTGGTCAGGCAGCAGTGTGAATTTATACCCAGTGAAACATGGACGCACCATTGCACATCTGCTGAATTTGTGTGATAATGCACCATGGACTATGTCACCTTTAAATATTTATGCTGACTTTATGCCCTTATGGGAAGCAAAGTAATGCCTTTCCCCCTGTAAAGACTGCAAGGACAAAGTTACCTCATCGACATTCCCATATGTCTGAAATTAAGTTCAATAACCAGAATTAAGTACCTAAATCAAGCCCACATTTTGAAAGAGACTCTTAGCATTTTTGAAAAGATGCTACTGGAAGACTCGTGGCTATTTGGCACTAGTGGCTTCCATTTTGGTGGACATATAAAGGGGGTGCATTTGTCCTTATAAGTCCCCGTGAGACAGGGAAATACTCTCCTTCTTTGACAAAAATCTTTTATTACACCATTGTCAGCACAGAAAAGTATTTATCTGCTATTTACCTCTGGATGTTCTCCTTTACTCCATCTGAATTCTGCCTGGTCTTTATTTTCCCCTGAAATTCAGTATCGATAAGGCTGACATCATGAGGCAGTTTAACATTTCTGTGACTAAAACAAAATTTCCTACACGCTTCAGTAAGTGACACAGTCTGAATTTGGAGAGAGTAACATTTTCAGCAAACGTCCCAGCTGTAAATGTGAACGACGGCTTTAACTGAGAACAGGCAACGATGTCAGCAAGATGTGCCAGGGCAGGTGAGGTAAGAGAAACTGCTGACCTCATTTCTTTCCTACCTGCCAGTAATATCAGCACAATGGCTCGTTATTCCTCTGCTTACTTATGGGCTTTTGTATATTCACCCTTGCGGTATCAGACCATATTAGCACTGAATCTCGATCTTTGTACCTCCTCCTCTTCTCTGAAGTGGAAGAAGGCTATTAGCTGGCCTTTAAAAAGCGCAGGTATTACGAGTCTCCCTTGTCTTGCAGATGGCAGTAACTGGATTCAAAACTTCTGAAGACGAGTGGCTTCGTGCAGATCTTTGTGTATAATGAAATAAGCCAAATTGGTGTGAGACAACACGGTCCAAGTACGATACTGGCTGGGAAAACTGCAGTTAGGCAAACACATCATTCTTCCTCGCCCTTCGGAAAAGGGCTCCAGGAGGGTTTAACCAGCCCTGAGGGTCTTGGCCCACAGCAGGAGGAGGCCAAGTTCAAGCCCCCCCTTTTGAGGACAGGCTGGTTTGCAGGACATGACAGAGCATTGTATTGTGTTTGCGTGGCAAGGTTTTGGTAGCGGGGTGGTTACAGGGGTGGCTTCTGTGAGAAGCTGCTAGAAGTTTCCCCCATGACCGACAGAGCCAATGCCAGCTGGCTCTGAGACGGACCCGCCGCTGGCCAAGGCCACGGCCATCAGTGATGGTGGTAGAGCCTCCAGGAGAACAGATTTAAGAAGGGGGAAAAAAAACCCGCACCAAACCCCCAAAACTGCAGAAGAACAACAGTAGCTGGAGAGAGGAGTGAGAATATGTGAGAGAAACAACCCTGCAGGCCCCCAGGTCAGTGAAGAAGGAGAGAAGGGGGTGCTCCAGGTGCCGGAGCAGAGATTCCCTGGCAGCACATGGTGATGAAGACCCTGGTGAGGCAGGCTGTGTCCCTGCAGCCCAGGGAGGTCCACGGGGGACCAGATCTCCACCTGCAGCCCAGGGAGGACCCCACGCCGGAGCAGGGGGATGCCCAAAGGAGGCTGTGACCCCATGGGAAGCCCGCGCTGGAGCAGGCTCCCGGCAGGACCTGTGGATCCATGGAGAGAGGAGCCCACGGAGGAGCAGGTTTTCTGGCAGGACTTGTGACCCTGTGGAAGGGATCCGCGCTGAGGCAGGCTGTGCCTGAAGGACTGCAGCCCAGGGAAGGGACCCACGCTGGAGCAGGCTGTGCCTGAAGGACTGCAGCCCGGGGAAGGGACCCACACTGGAGAAGTTCATGAAGAACTGCAACCTGTGCGAAGGACCCACGCTGGAGAAGTTGGTGGAGGACTGTCTCCCGTGGGAGGGACCCCACGCTGGAGCAGGGGACAAGTGAGGAGTCCTCCTCCTGAGGAGGAAGGAGCGGCAGAAACAAGGTGTGATGAACTGACCCCAACCTCCATTCCCCGTCCTCCTGTGCCACTGGGGGGATGAGGTGGAGAATTTGGGAGCGGAGTTGAGCCTGGGAAGAAGGGAGGGGTGGGCGGAAGGTGTTTTTAAGATTTGGTTTTATTTCTCATTACTCTACTCTGGTTGATTGGCAATAAATTAAGTTAAATTTCCCCAAGTCGAGCCTGTTTTGCCCATGACGGTAATTGCTGAGTGATCTCTCCCTGTCCTTATCTCGACCCACGAGCGTTCCGATCCGTTTCCCCCCCCTGCCCAGCCGAGGAGGGCCGGGACAGAGCAGCTTTGGGGGTCACCAGCCCCCAGGATCCACCAGGATCAGCCCCCCCAGCCCACCGCTTCCCGCACACCTCCCTCCGCCGGGCTGGACCGGGACGGCCGGTACCTCGGAGCGCCGGAGCCCACGGACCCGGTCCCCCGTGGGTGAGGAGGAGAAGCCCCCAGGGACAGCCGTGGGTGAGCTCTCCCCCCCCAAATCCCCGAAGCCGAGGGAGCCGGGCCGGGCGGGCTCTGCTTCCCTCTGCCGGACGCTCGCCCTGCTTGTTGTTCTCTGACGCAATAGCTGCGTCACGGTGTGGAGGGCGAGGAGTCACCGGCCACGCGTGTCGGCTGAGGCTTTTCGGTTTCCTCCTCCAGTGTGGGCAAGGGGGTGGTCGCGCCCGTTTCGGGGGGGTTTAGCAGGATATAAGGAAAACCCGATGCCAATGGGCTCGTTTCTGACGCCTGCGGGGATGCCGTAAGCACCTGAGGGCGATCCGAGCTGGTTTTCTTCAACGGCACAGGGCGCTGCGCTGCCTCTCATTCTTCTGCGACTAACTGTGGCGTGAACCTGACACAGAACTGCAGCCTCCAGCATCCCCGTGTACAGCATCCCCGCGTACGTGTACTGCATCCCTGTGCACATCTGGGGACAGCATCCCTGCGTATAGTCTCCAGCATCCCTGTGTGCAGTCTCCAGCATCCCTGTGCACATCTGGGGACAGCATCCCTGTGCACATCTGCATACAGCATCCCCGTGTGCAGTCTCCAGCATCCCTGTGCACATCTGCATACAGCATCCCTGTGTGCAGTCTCCAGCATCCCTGTGTACAGCATCCCTGCATACAGCATCCCTGCATACATGTGTACTGCATCCCTGTGCGCGTATGTGGACAGCATCCTGGCGTATAGTCTCAGGCATCCCTGTGTGCAGTCTCCAGCATCCCTGTGTATATATGTGTACAGCGTCCCTGGGTATAGTCTCCAGCATCCCTGTGTACATCTTTGTACAGCCTCCAGCATCCCTGTGCACATCTGTGTACAGCATCCCTGTGTGCAGTCTCCAGCATCCCTGTGCACATCTGGGGACAGCATCCTTGTGCACATCTGCATACAGCATCCCTGTGTACAGTCTCCAGCATCCCTGTGTACAGCATCCCTGCATACAGCATCCCTGCATACATGTGTACTGCATCCCTGTGCGCGTATGTGGACAGCATCCTGGCGTATAGTCTCCGGCATCCCTGTGTGCAGTCTCCAGCATCCCTGTGTGCAGTCTCCAGCATCCCTGTGTACAGCATCCCTGTGTACAGTCTCCAGCATCCCTGCGTACATCCCTGGTTCATCTGTGTGCTCACCAGCTGCAGGTGGCTATGTAATACCAACACAAGTACCATCAGGATCTTAGTTCCAGTAGCTGCTCCAGGGCAAATGAATATCCAATGTCCATTTTTGAAAAAGCAGAGACCGCTATTCTTGATCAAAACAAAAGTTGTCTTCCTAAGATGTAAGGTATGAAATGTAGTACAACAAATGAAATGCTGTGAGGTACCGGAGAGCAGTATTTATAGACTCTGCGTGTGCTGCTGGAATTGAAAGCATTTGCCATTATTTAATGACCTATAAACAAGGATGTCTGTGTGAGGATTCCTCCATAGATGTTTCCCCTTTCTCAACCTCGAAACTCCAGTTTTGGGAAGTCTGTGCACAGACATGACATGGGGCCAGATCCCACAGCTATGCACTCCCAGCCACACACCCACCAAGGCAACCAGACACAGCGTGAAATAAAAAGCAACCATTCTCTGATGGCTTAAATCTGTCTCATCTGAGGCTACCGTGGTCATCTTCCTCTTTTCCTTCCCTCCCCTCACAGAAGCTGACATCTGTCCCCCGGCAGAGGAGGAGGAGGATATCCATTTAGTTTAGAGATGGCCCTGGAACACTTTTGGGCATACTGAATATTACACTACTACCATGTCCCCCACCTTCCAACAACAGACTGAAATTATTTCAGCTAGCCTATTAAATTGAGGGACTGTAGCGAAAGCAGAGGCATTCTATGACATACAGCAATTGGGCTTTTAGCATTAATTACCTGTTTTTTCAGGAGCTAGAAACTGTTTTTCTTGCTAACACTGAAAGAAATTAGATTGCACTAGGAGCTACCCACTAGCTCTACAAAAACAAACACCATCCTCTCCTCAAGACCACACAAAAACCCTAAGGAAAATCTCTGTGATGTTTTGACAGTGCTTTTGTACAATTTGTTTTTATGCTTTTTTACGTGGATAGTCTAATGATCTCACACTAATTCCATGGACATCAGGCATTCTGCAGCTACAACCAACTTATCTGCAGCTATGGGTAAAGCATTGCACAATGCTCCCTTTATGTGCTTTCTGATTAAGTTAGTACTTTTCCTAAATAAAATCAGAAACACTGGCATACTTTCTGTTCTCAGGATCCCAGTGCATTTTACTGCACAGATTGATAGATCACCTGAGTCAATTGACCTGTACAAAGTGGGTCTTGTCAAAAATAGAACAGAAAGCCTTTTGGAGAACTCATTACCCTTTTTCTGGGAAAGCAGTAATTGGAAATCCTACTTTAAATAGCTATATCTAGTTCATTTTAATATTCAAAGATTAATTCCTCCTTTCACTGCGATAAGTGCCTAAAACACCATAATTATCAACTCCTTAAATCTAGCACATTCTTTCTCAGCTATTAACACATATCTCACTGCTGCTAAGCAATTTTGAGAATTGATGGGGGGAGCCTGCACTCATTTACCTCCACAACAAGAAGCAGCCCACATTGCTGCCAGTGCCTCTGTTACTAATTATTCCCAGTGATTTGCTTCATTCAGGGTCTCGGCGGATAATGCGAACTCTTCAATATTGCACGTTGGCTTTTGTTCCCATGGAGCCCATGAGCCTTTCTGTCTTGGGCCATCAGTGACAACTGATGGGGTGCAGAGGGGATCAGAGACACCAGCAGGTCTCGAGGTGGCCCGAGGTAGCCGTCACGGAGCCACAAGCGTGTGGGGTTTTTTTTTTCCACAGGGTATGAGGTAGGAGCGAGGGGTGACATCTGCACAGGCAGGCCAGCAACGAGTTTGGTCTCTTTTATCTCAATGTACGGCCGGCCTCAGCAAAGCTCAGCAGAATAGTCATTTCATTCAGTACGGCAAGATTCGTTACCCAAGGCTCAGATCCCATGAAGCCAGAGCGATTCTTTTCTATGCTCCCATATGTCATCAGCTTTTATAAAACGGAATCAAAATGTCGAGCAAAGGGAAGAAAGCAAACAAATATAAATCATTTAAATAGAGACTAGAAAGTGAATAGAAAAAAACAGGCAAAAGAGGAGGTAAAAAACACTGTACGCCTGAAGCAAAAGAACAAACCCCGCATTTACTTGTGGTATTCAAATAGAGAAAAAAAAATTCCACTGATTTCATTCAGAGTAGAATCATACCTTGGCTTGATGCCTGTGAGATTGCAAGAAAGGATATCTATGTTTTCTGCCTGGAATAACCCCTGCACGCTGAAAATTCAGTACTTCTCATTTTCGTAGCTCCTGCCTGTCAACAATTTCTCTATCGCACGGCAGGTCTGTGGTTTCTGAATTGTACTTCAGGTATGTTTGGTGACCGACGCAGTCCTCCCGTGTTTCTGACACCACCACGATGCCTGTTTTTTCAAGCAACACAGCCATCTGCCAGGATGTCATCCAGCTTCAAGGACTTCAGTGGTCACTGAAGTCATAACAAAACCCGGTAGCTTCTCTCTTCACAGCTAAGTCAAGGCTCATTCATGATTATCAAGATCTTAGCATTCAAATTAGACCGCTAGTTTTCTTTGAGGGGTCTGTGGGCTATTTTAGTCTTGAAAGGTAACTAAGAAAAGCAAGGGTATGGACAGCAGGCTTCCATCCATCACATAAATTTACTCCGCCTTTGAAAAACGTGTAGGATGCCTGCACATCAGAACAGTTCAAAAGCTCTGCAGACATAATCAGGAAGAAAAACAAAACAAAACAAAACAGAAAACAAAACTGGAATGAGACAGAGAGGGCTGGCTTCCAGTACCCCCTCCCTTGTGTGAACGCTTCCCCAGCTAAGCTGCAGACTCAGCTTGTTCTGTTTTGGGATTTTCAACAAATATTTGTTTCACGTTACACCTTCATCTAGAAGGAGGCTGAGCACACAGAGGTCAGAGCAGACCCTGATGCCGGAGATCCTCCGCTCAAAGCTAAGCATGGTGTGCAAGACCTCTCACAAGGAGGAAGGGACTGCACCCACCAAACCTGCAGCCTTCTCAGCAAGAACCGTACCAGAGAACACGACCTCTTTCAGAGAGCCTAGCTCTTTGCTTCCCTGCAACTGAAAGGTAGCATTTTCTCCAATTCCCAGGGGGCAAAAAAAAAAGCAAAGTGAAACTGAATTATTAACCTTTAGGATTTTGACCAAAAAAAAAAAAAAAAAAGGCATGACTGTTGCTCTTGTTTTTTCAGCTGTTCAGATGGGCAGCCAAATGAAAACAGGACATTTTCAAATAGTCCCACCCAGGTGTCAATTAGCAGTGAATTGGTGGATTCAAAGGTTTCAGTTATTGACACAAAACCATTGGTGGTGTTGCAGTGTATTTCTAAGAACTGATAAAAGGCTGCAAATGCAAAAGGTTGCCTGTTTTCTCTCCGGCTAATGCTGGTTGTCCTAATGGTCCGGGAAACTTGCCCTCCCCTTGGACCTTGCCTCTTCCAATATCTGGAGCTTCTTAGGAGCTAACAGCTCATTTTAGAGAATACCCTGTTAAGTGTCAAATATAACCACACCCTGCCCAGAGAGGTGGTGTCCCCTCCCTTCCTCCCCAGTAAAGAGATTCACTTATCTAGTGCAGTAATTTACCTTCATTATGACCTGATTTTTAAGAATTATGTGAAAACTTCACTAAACTGGATGGAAGACAAAGGTCGGGGGCAAAGAGTGGGCCCACGTGAACCTCATGAGGTTCATCAAGGCCAAGTGCAGGGTCCTGCGCCTGGGTCAGGGCAACCCCCAGTATCAACACAGGCTGGGGATGAAGGGATGGAGAGCAGCCCTGCTGAGAAGGACCTGGGGGTACCGGGGGATGAAAAGCCGGGCACGAGCCGGCAACGTGCGCTCGCAGCCCCGAAAGCCGACCGTGTCCTGGGCTGCATCCCCAGCAGCGTGGGCAGCAGGTCGAGGGAGGGGATTCTGCCCCTCTGCTCCCATCGGGTGAGAGCCCACCTGCGGTCCTGCGTCCAGCTCTGGGGTCCTCAGCACGGGACAGACGGGGACCTGTTGGAGCGGGTCCGAAGGGGGGACACGAAAAACATCAGAAGGCTGGAGCACCTCTGTGATGGAGAAAGGCTGAGAGAGTTGGGGTTGTTCAGCCTGGAGAAGAGAAGGCTCCGGGGAGACCTTACAGCAGCCCCCCAGTACCTAAAGGGGGCTTATAAGAAAGATGGAGAAAGACTTCTTACCAGGACCTGTAGTGACAGGACAAGGGGCAATGGTTTTAAACTGGAAGAGGGCAGGTTTAGATTGGACATAAGGAAGAAGTTCTTCACTATGAGGGTGGTGAGGCACTGGAACAGGTTGCCCAGAGAAGCTGTGGCTGCCCCATCCCTGGCAGTGTTCAAGGTCAGGTTGGATGGGGCTTGGAACAACCTGGTCTAGTGGAAGGTGTCCCTGCCCATGGCAGGGGGGTTGGAACGAGGTGATCTTTAAGGTCCCTTCCAACCCAACCCATTCTATGATTCTACAAAATCCTACCAGTTGCCCAAGCTCCAACATAATTCACACAATCCAAATGTTAAATGCTCTGAAAATAACACAACCTCAAGCCCTCCTTCACAAAGCTTTCTCCCCTATTTAGTAGTGTTCAGTACTACAACCCCTAGGTCTAGCTTCCTCAGTGAACCCATACCTGCAACAAGCTACTCTAAGGAGAGAACCAGGCAGCAAGACACATATTTTGAATGAAGTGTCCCCCTGAAGAGCTATCAGCTGCTCCTTATCCATTTTTATTTGCATGTATTCCCCAGACCCCATAAGACTCATTGCAAGCCGGACTGCTGGTTGATGCTGTGAAATGAAGAGCTGATTTCATTTGGCTTTTGGCCATTTGCATAGATCTTATTAATGAGAGTTTGGATCTATTTAAATTCTGTTTCCAGCAGACGCCAGAGCCAGGATAAACTCTGTACTTGTGTGCACACAGTGAAGCTCAGTGACGAGTCTGTGCTTGAAAACTTCAAACCCAAACTCATCTGGCAACTTGGGCACACCCGGTATTTTACTCTTCCAACTTCTGCCACCCACCGCCCACCATGGATTTACAAATTGGTGTCTAATTGACAAATAACTAAGTAGACACCTGGATTCTCCTTTCTGTGTTGTGAAAGAAACTGCCTTTCTCAAAACCGGCTGCCCTACATCTTGCAGGCACTTTAGATTTTATCTGGACTAAAGGATTTTGCCAGCTGAAGTCCTGCTAGCACAGGTTTCTGCTGGTGGTTTTGAAAAGCTGCCCAGAAAGGTACCTTGAAGCAGCCATGGAGAGTGGTAGGAGATATTGCCGTGATATCTAGCAAGACACACACAGAGTGAAACTACACACTAGGGTGGGCTAGTCTGAAACCTTATTTCTTAAATTCTTAAATTTAGTTTGTTGCAGGTCAGTATGTAAATGGTTCTTCAATTTTTAGGGTCTGAAATAGGTGGTGTGTGCTAGGATTCGGTTTCACTGGTATAAGCTGCACGCACAGTAGGAAATTTTTTTCAGTTTAACTGTACCCATCTAATATTTCAGCAAAAATTTTCAGCTACAGACCTGGCCTGAAAAACAGCTGGTTTTAATATCTTGGAAAAGTAATGTAGTCTCATGCAATGATATTAGAAACAGCTGATATTCTCATTTATGCAGTAAAAGAAAATTAAAATAATTTGATGTGGTACTATGTATAGTAGTACCTAATATGCTATCTCAACACTATTAAAGTGAAATTTTGGCATTCCTTGTCATTCTTTTTCCTTCCACAAAAAAAAGGGCAACTAATTTGTTAGCAAAATTGCCATGATTTCTTGGAAATGTTTTTGTTTCGACAGAGGGCATTTTTGAAAGAAAACAATACAAATGGAAAATCATTCTGACGTGGTCAAATTAGCAACAAAAGTATACAGATATTTAAGGGAGGATGATATATATATTTAAGGGAGGAAAGCAGAAGGCTGCTGCTGCAAAATATTTACCCACTGGCATTTAGCTCTGAATTTAAGAGAAAGTGTCAACGATACATAAAAAGAAGTGATCTACCTTTTACAGGGCATGTGATGATTTTGAGTTACAGCTCAGCTCTCCAATAGATTTAATGGAGTTAAGCAAGAGTAAATACCATGCCAACAGTTATAAACTGTGCCTTGGAAGAAGCGGTTGAAATTATAAAGGCTCAGGCACTGGGTTGCTTACGCAAGTGTGTGGCTGCTGCAAAGGTCGTTCGCTGTGTACCACTACATCCTCTTTTTCCAGAGCACATTGTTTGCAGCATGCTACCCGGTGGCTGCGCGCTCCCAGGATTTGGTTTAGCATCTGAGCCCTGAGAAGACAGTCATGATCCGTGAAGTACCCCAAAGCCTCAGCTCCTCCTGAAAGCAGCGGGATCGAGAAGCTCAAGAGCCCTGCAGGGCCAGACCTCCCCAGCGGCCCTTCCAAATGTTTGGGAGTTGAAAAATACTGTGCAGTTCATCCTGCAGGCACAGCTGGAGCTTCAACAACAGGTACACAGCACCTGAGAGATCTCCCGAGCAAGATTTTCTCATTCATTTAAGTTAATTTATGGCCTCGGAGGACATGGTTACACAGACATTGTTTTGAATGGCGATAGTGCCTTATGGAGCTCCCATTCCCCTTGCAAATTCTCACGCCTGTGTTGTCCCTTTACCGAGGCAAATCAGGTGTGTGTGTGCAGCTGCGTGGTAAACTGATCTGGCTGGAAAGCAACCTCTTTCTTTCCAAACCATTCCAGGCTGTCTCCGTCCCACTGCTTGGTTCACCACCTCGCTGTGCAAGCTGCTGCAAGGGTGGTTCAGGCAGGCGATGGGAACCAGAAGTCATGAACGGAGAGGCGAGAATCGAGCTGGTAAAGCAGCTTAGGCAGTGCTACCACCAAATGTGAAACGAGGGTCTGATGCTGTACGTGTTGCAAGGAAACGAAGGGAGACACAATAGCGTGCGAACAAGTGCTGGCTTACAAACCTCTGGCACAGACTCAACCATGTGCAGGACACTTTAAGGCCAAACCCCAAATCCCTCACATAGCTGTTACAGAAGTCCTTGGGCCACACGAAGAAAAGTGGGGGGAAATCAGAGCTGTAACTAAATTCGGTGAAGTTAGGTCACCGTATCAGTGACTTCAGCAAGGGAAGTTCTCATGATGTGTCTTGGTGAGGGAGAGACACCGCAAAGCCTGCAGCTCACACGCTTCTTCCAATTAACTTTATCCACGCATGACGAGCCAGGCCAGCCTCATTTCTACTCTCCCATTTAGTGAAATGTTTTAAACAAAGTATTCATTCTTTAAAGGCTGGAGCTGGGACCCTAGTTTAAATGTCTACTCTGTAGGTTTCTGTTTTCTTTTAGCTGTTTCCTCTTCGGACAAACTGAATCGCATCCTAGACCTGCACGAGCACCAGCCTGGCTGGTGATGACGGGCTCGGAAGCGGGGATGGAGGTGTTGGGTGAAACATCTGGCTCCTCATCTGGGAGATGGGGTCAGTGTGCACGGCCCCCATCTCGGTGCCGTGGGCTGGGTACCAGCCCCTGATGTGACAGGATGCGAGTGGGAAAACTGTGAGTGAACAAACTCCCCAAAGCCACCTGCAAGGGCGTTTGCCCCAAAGCGGGTCACACTAAAGAGGAAAACAACAATAATGAAGTTTGCTTAAGAGATGGCCATCAGCTGGATTAAATAGTAACCAGGAAATTACCAAGAGACTTCTGGTGAAAAAAAAAAAAAAATAAAAAGGGAGTCAGCTTCAAAAGAAGCCTAAACAAAGCATGCGTGTTCATGGTGAGGGAAGAGAAACCTGGCCTGACGATGCGAGACATCGCCCCATCAGCATGGGGTATGTGAATTATGGGTGCCTGTAGCTCCGGGCATGTGGGAGGCATTTGAAATTTGGGGGATTATTCACAGAAGGATGTTCAAGCATCTGCAGGTGTTTGTCAACATTCTGGGTTATCTGTTGTACTGCTGATACTGATCCCGTATGTGTAGCACACAATCATCAGGTGATTATGTGACATTAATAAATCAATGACCAATTATTAACAAATCTCTGTGATTGAAAGCATGTGAGTGGAGCAGTTTTTCCCTGTGATGCGAACTAGCAAATTCTACCCTTTTCACACTGGCAATAATGCAGACTGCAGTGGAAGTAAGGCTGAAAAATCTTAAATGCAGGTGTATTCATACAGTTCACCCCTGAGAGAACCCTTCTGGAATTCTGAACTCCTTCATAATTCTGGATTTCTCTTCTTCTTCTCCTCTAGCAGCATTTCGTTGTCATTCAAGGCAGACAGGAGCACATTCATTAGCCTAGATCACATGAATGTGTCTGTGTGGGAGGAATTTAGCTCCATAACAATGCTGATAATACTATTCTACTGCATTTTCCCCTCTATATTTGTAGTAATAGGCCAGTTTGTATGTTCTGATAATTTTTCCCATGTAGGAAAAAATCAGTATCATACGTGAATTTCACTAAATGTTTTGCCTTTGTTTCAAGCAAAAAACCAGCTTTCTCCATCATTACTAAATTCAGTGATGGTCCTAAGGCTGTTTTTCCATTTTGAGTTAAAACTACAAAGTTCCAGCATATTACTGATAGTTTTCTTTTTAAACCAGCACTCCACTGCGAAGCATCACAGGATTTCCGTGTGTGTGTGTGTGCACATTTCATCTATGTTTAGAATGGAAAACCATTCATAAATACCAGGTAATTTTAAAAAAGCACTTTTGGTTTAGACTGTGTTTTCTCATTCCTTGGTACCAGACTTGTGCTACAGCATCACCTAAGAGTATAAATTTAATCCGTATGAAGTCCAAGCACACAATACCACTTCTGTCGTGTTAGAGCACAGGAGATGGTGTTTACACTAGTGTCGTGGTCTCTGGGGGCTGGCAGATGGTATCTGATCCACTGTAAAATCTGCTTGGACGAAACAGTCTCTGCAAAATATGTGTTACACTTCAGCCGGCATTATGGTTTTGTACCACTGTGTGTCAAGTAACTGCAGTGGTTTTGATCCAGTGCTTTGTGCTCTAGGACCCAGTTTCTCCTCTCATGGAACTGCAGCCTTGGATGGAATTCAGGTTCCATGAACTGGGTGATACAGAGAATGCCTTTCGTGAGACATGGGCCACCACCCTCAATAAGATGAAGGGCTTCTTGTCTTCCTGAAAGCCAGCCTGTTCTTCACCACTGCATCATTTGGTCTAATAAAAGATATTACCTCTCACTGTAGGCATTGCCTCTCTTTTAAGCACTTGACCATTCAAAAGTTTCCCTCTCTGAAAGAGCATCTTGACATTTCTATGTTCTCTATCACCAGAATAGTGTGTGAGAAGAATATGTCCA
This sequence comes from Buteo buteo, assembly GCF_964188355.1. Lineage (NCBI taxonomy): Eukaryota > Metazoa > Chordata > Aves > Accipitriformes > Accipitridae > Buteo > Buteo buteo. The sequence goes on along the minus strand of NC_134184.1, from coordinate 30,869,459 downwards.
TTATATGAATAAGACTGTTCTATCACAACAAGAAAACTTCTCTGGGAAGGAGCCTTCAACTGGATTGCTCCTGCTGGGTTTGCCTGGGTGGACAGCCGTGCCTCCGTACGCTCCTCGTGATTTCCCAGGGACTCTGTATGCATGAACACTATTCCAAAAATGAGACTTTTGGCTCTGCCTGCAATACGAACACCACACCAGTTCGTAAGTCAGTCTAATTAAACAAATGCAAGGCTGTCCTGGAGATAAAGGTTAACTGCTTTTGCAAGATTTGTTTAGTTAAACAATTTAGTGTTGCAAATACTGAAAAGCAGAAGTTAATAAAATAACCTCAGCACACGGATTGGTTCATGTTACAGTTGAAAGGACAGTGGATGTCTAAATAGCAGAACTCCTGTTTAAAAATGGAAGGCAGAAGTTAGCAAATGACTAGTCATCTGTTTCAAAGATGCTGAAGTGCGAACATCTGCATTTCCATCAACATTGTTAACCGTAATAAAATGTACCGACTGTAATTACCATCTACTGTGAAGACAAAATGCTTGGAGGAAAAAATAACTTTTTTGTTGAACTGGTACACATTTTGTGTACTTTTCCATGTAGATAATGACCTAGAAGCTTGATGACAGAGGAAACAGCAAGTATCTTGAAGCAACTGAAAATATTTTGTAAGCCGCTGTCGCTTTTTTTGCTTCTGCTGCTCAATCATTCAGCACTAATTTCTTTTTTCATGACACTTTTATACTTTTTTTTTTTTTTGGTAACAAACAACAGATGTCACTAGGACTTACCTTACAAATTGATCTTTTAAGCAGCGGCCCTCCATGCTTAGGAAATGGCATGAGAAGACACTACAGAATGCTCTCCAGCATTATGATATGGAAGCTTTTGAGGGTCTGCCTCTGACAAGTGCACATCTCTCAGCAGCTGCTCTAACATTTTGCAGGGTAAGACATCCTGTGAAAATACTCAGTTCTTCCAGCACGTTGCCTGGGAACTACTTCTTGCCAGAACAGATGAAGCGTCACTTCCTCATCATGCAGCTCCCCAATGCAGCAGTTACACAGTTCAGACGTCAGAAGTCAAACTTGTCATTCTGGGAATAAAACATTTATCAGTTATCAGTTAGGTGCTGAACACCTGAATAGAAAAGAGCCCTTTTGTTCTGTTTAAGTGAGGCTGAGACCTTAATGTAAATTTGGTGCCCCAACTTCACATTTTCATTTGACTCATGTAGTTTTCCCGAATGTCCCAGCAAAGACTGGAGGAATAGAAGCTATGTCTATCAGGCTCACCTGCTTTAATGACTTGCAGTGACTAATCCTACTTGATCTTTTCCTTTCTCTATTTGCAACTCCAGTTCTCAGCATTATTTAGTGTGCCTTCCTGCATTCTTTAATTAATGCAGGTGAAATAATTTGATTTGCTACTGAAGTTTTGTCAGAATACCAAATTCTTTCCTAGCAGTAAGTTATTCGGCATCTGTGATCTGCAAAACAAAAAAGGAAAAACCATCTTTCTACAAGTGACTAGTCTGGTGATACAGCTGTAGCTCCTTGATCCCTTTTCTTTTGTGACGAAGCTGGTTTAACAAGCAACCAGCCCCATATTTTGCCCTCATCTGCTTTTTCTTCTCATATACACACACACTTCCTCATCTGTATCAGTCTTGTGGATTGCCAAATAATGAAATTTAATAAGCTAGAATACCTCTTTATTTTTTCCATTTTAATGTGTAGTCTGAATTACAGTGGCACTGGCAACTGAAGGAGCAATAAACCGCAGAGTAGATGTGGAAACAAATAGCTATGGGACAAGACAGGTGGCAGCAAGGACAAGAACTTCTTACGCCAGTTTTGCCATCCAAGAAAATATATAATGTATCTACTCAGATGGGATATGGAGAAGTACAGTCCACATTAACAGTATCTGCTCTCTCTCTGGCACACTTTCGTGCCAAGAAAATCCACCGTCATCAGCAAGCAATGTGTGAGCTCGACTCTTTAACCACATAAAGAGGACTTAACGCAGTCAAGAGTGAATTCTTAAATGTCTCCATTTCCTGTCTTTAACCTCCCGTGTGATTCAGCCTTCTCCCTTTTTGTACTTAATCCACCCTTCCCCACACGCTTTACTGCAGAAATTGCTATGCAAATGATGTTTCTAAATTATTGGGGTTTTTTTAGTTGTACTCATAAGGAATAGTTGAGTCCTGAGCTACGCAACAGGTTAAAACCAGAATTTACTTCAATATGCATGTACATATGGTATTTTACTGACTTTAAAGACACCGTATAATCCTTGCCTCAGCAGTTGTATTGGCACAGAGTTTACTATTAAAAACATCCAGAAGTGATGTTTTTTCAACTGTTTCTGATGTTCAGTTCACAGCTACAAGGATGTTGTGGTTTAATGCCAGCCAGCAACCAAGCACCACGCAGCCACTTGCTCACTCCTCCCCCCTCCCAGTGGGATGAGGAGGAGAATTGGGAAAAAAAAGCAAAACTCATGGGTTGAGATAAGAACAGTTTAATAACTAAAATAAAATGAAATATAATAATAACAATAATAAAAAATATCACAACAATAATAATAATTGTAATGAAAAGGAATGTAAAAAAAAGAGAGAAATTAGACCCAAGAAAAGACGAGTGATGCACAATGCAATTGCTCACCACCCACTGACTGATGCCTGAGCAGTGATCTGCCCCTCCCGGCCAACTCCCCCCAGTTTATATACTGGGCATGACACCCTATGGTATGGAATATCCCTTTGGCTAGTTGGGGTCAGATGTCCTGGCCATGCTCCCTCCCAGCTTCTTGTACACCTGCTCGCTGGCAGCGCCTGGGAAACTGAAAAATCCTTGACTTAGGATAAGCGCTACTTAGCAACAACTAAAACATCAGCGTGTTATCAATCAACGTTATTTTCACACTAAATCCAAAACACACCATACCAGCTACTAGGAAGAAAATTAAGTCTATCCCAGCCAAAACCAGGACAAAGGATTAGCCTTTTCCCAAGATGCCAGGTTTTCCCATCTGCCCTGAAATGGACAATACTGGAAAGCCTTTACAGCCTGAATTTAATGGAAAACTGCAAGGTCTTTTCATTTTTCTTTTCTTGACCTCCTGAGTCCAGCTCTACTCCTCCTGAGATCAGTTCCGCGCTGTCCTTTTCTCCACTCCATGATTTCCACTGGTTAAAAGGACGTGTGGACATGCACTTGATTCTGTCTTCTAATGACAATCATTTTGCTCACTACAGGGTCTTTAAAAAGAGCTTAATCTCATCTAAAACATGAATGTGCGTTAATTACGGCAGTTGCATAGTACCGGTAATGCACAGTTAGAGTTCCTGAGCAGGAATGGCTATGGTGCCTTCAGTCGCCTTGCCCTTCCAACTTGCGTGGCTGAGCCACTCATAAAACAGATGTCAAACCACTAGCATTAAATGATGTTGTCACAGAAATTATGGTCTTTACCTGCATTAGCGCTGACTACATATGTGCGAAGACATATCCACCAGAACAAAGCAGGACGTGCATTGATCTGACGGAGACGTGCCACAGCACCGTAAGGTCTACCAGCAAACGGAGGCTGTGGTAGCCCGCTCAGGAGCAGCGTGGCCAGCCACCCAGCAGCTGGGTGGAAAGCTGAGGACACTGTCACAAGCTGTCACCCTCTGCCGGGGTACCAGCATCCTCAGACATGTTTTGTATTTTGACTGGATGCCTGTAAATTAGCATGTCTGGAATTCTTTAGAGGCTCAGCTGACCAGGAATTTCCTGGATGTATGTTTGGCTTGGGATAGTTACCCTATCCTTGTAATTATTTTGGTTTTACATATAATTATTTTTATACTTCCTTCTTTTAGCATATCGGTGATATTTTTAACTTTAAGCCTATTCCAGGTAGCTCTTTCCTGGACAATTAGGAATAATGATTCTTTACCAAAGGTAGAATTCAGTCATTCTGCAACATTAGCCTTAAAACTTTAAAAGTAAAAAAAAGAAAAAAAAAAAAAGCCTTTGGGGCTTCTCTGTAGAAGTCTTCCAAATTATTGCCAAGGTTGAGCTATTTTAGTTGTGTGATTAAAAATACTCCTTTCCCTGATTTAAAAAGCTGGCCTGTTTCTTTCACACAATTTGATGTAAACATTACAGTAAACATTACAGAGTCAGCACTGTCTTGGGCCCCTGTCAGGAACAATGCCTTGAATGTTTTTAAATAAACTGTATTAGAGACACCAGGGATATCTGCTTTCAGTTCTACTCAGTATACCCTTTTGTAGCTCACAGATCTCACTGTGGTATATATCTTGGCTACTGCTGAAGTTTACAATCCGTTTACTTCCATGCCCAAAATGTGGAAAGTAGGAAGATTCCTCTACAGTGAGCTCTTAATCCACCGTCTCTGCTCCCAACCTCATTCTTCTGGTTTTTGATATTCTGCTGGAAGCTTTTGGGCGGGTTTTTGCTGATGCTTTTCATTTTGGCATATACACTAGACAATGTAACTTGTTTTTTTCCTCTTCCTAAACCAATGCGGGTCATTCTGGTACTAGGGCAAGATGCCAGTTTGGTGCACTCTGGTCTTGTTGAGTTTCCACCTTGTCAACTTTAAAAACAGTCTGGCATTTCCTTCCTCTTTTTCCTTGTGATTCTGCATCTGTCTACTTTTCTAATATTTCTGTTAGTGACATCCGCGAAAAGTAGAGAGGCTTTTAATCTCGTCCCAAGCAAAGGCTCTGACACAATACAAAGTTCTTGACAATGCACATATACAAAAAGACAGCAGCACAGAGAGGAAAAAAAGGCACTGAATGGATATGAAAATCTTTGAAATGCTACCACAATCTTCTTGCACAGTATTGCTTTCAGACATATTTAGTATTTTGCATTTGTGTAACGCCTTTCATGTAAGAAGTTTGGAAAACTTTATGGGAACGAAGCACAAATTCTCTAGCTGATTTTTGCCAGACTTTAGTAAGAAATCCAGCAGAACCATGAATAAATCTGTAGCCTTTCCCAGCTTCCTACCTGTTCTTCCCCACTGAACATGTAAGTTTCTCAAAAGTAGAATTTATTTCTACACATAGCCATGTGAAATTACCATTTTGTAGCCGGGAATTTGAAACCCTCACCATAGGATAACATCCAGACCAAGTTCAGACAACTGTGCAGCTTGGCCAGCGGCTACCCCTAAGTTTCCACAGCCCAAATCCACTGCCCTGTTTACTGGCCAAGTTATCATCTGTGTTTAAAAAGGGAGGCAAACACTCCAGAACATTTTCAACTCTTTTGCATTCTGTTTACTGATTCTACTAACTTCTGCATGGTACCATCTGGATTCTGCCTTTCTACTTCCTCATGGTTTGCAATTTCCTATGTTCGCGCACATATTTTTTGCATTTTAGGGACAATCAGCCATTTTTCAGCTCCACGAGTACAGCTCAGCATTCCTTCACTTTATTTTTAGCCCAAACCGGCTACTAAAGAACTGCAGTTTGCTAGCCTTGAGCTCGCTAACGCAGCTGACTCAGAGACCGGCCTGTCAGATGGCTCAATCCCTTTCTAAAGATAAGGAAGAATGGATTTTTGTCATTTTTAATGTGCCAGCTGGTTGTAAACCCTCCGATACAGCTGATCCTCGAGGTGTGTCTGCACATGTTGCCTGCGGGCCTCACCCTGACTGAGAAAACACCCTCCACACACACCCAATTGATTTACCTCGGTTTTGTTTGGGTTTAGAACAGAACAGACCAGACTATTTCAGTTGGAAGGGACGCAGGATGATCATCTAGTCCAACTGCCTGAGCAGTTCAGGGCTGACCGAAAGTTAAAGCCCGTTGTTAAGGGCATTGCCCAAACGACAGTGGCAGGCTCGGGGCACCGACCACCTCTCTAGGAAGCCCGTTCCAGCGTTCGACCACCCTTTTGGTAAAGAAACGCTTCCTAACGCCCGCTCTAAACCTCCCCTGGCGCAGCTCTGAGCTATTTCCACACGTCCTGTCAGTGGACCCCAGGGAGAAGAGCTCAGCACCTCCCTCCCCGCTTCCCCCCCTCAGGAAGCTGCGGAGAGCAAGGAGGTCGCCCCTCAGCCTCCTTTTCCCCAACCTACACAAGCCCGAAGCCCCTAGCCGCTCCCCGGAGGTGTTTTCTGGTGATTTTTCGATTTGTTTGCGCCGGTTCTGTTTGATTTCGCCGGCTTTCCTTCTCCCTCAGCGCCGCGGCGGCACCCAAAGCCTCCCCCCCCCACCGCCCACCTCAGCCGCCTCAGGGACCCGCGCCCCGCCCCTCCCCTCACGGCGGCCGAGGCCCCGCCCCGGGGCGGCGCTTCGTCCCCTCAGAGCGGGAAGGCGGGCGCCCGCCGCCGCCGGTGGAGGAGCGCGGTGAGGCGGCGGGACCCTCCGCTGCGGCCCGGCGGGCGGCATCGAGCGTTGTTCGCCGAAACGGAGGAGCCGGGAGCCGCGGTTGACAGGTGGGGCCGCGGGGGAGGCCGGTGTCTCGCAAGGCGCCGCTTTTTTTTCCCCCCCCCTTTGTTTTTTTTGTTTTGCTTTTTTTTTTTTTTTTTTTTTCTCCCCCTCTCCGGATTAAACGCTTGCGTGTGAAGGGCTACGCGGCTTTCCAGCGCCGTGCCGGGTTTTATTCGTGGCCGGTGCCTTTCCCAGGGCTTCGTCTCTTCCTCCTCTCACAGCAAACGGCGGGGCGCGGCGGGCCGGTGCGATCCCCTTATGGCTGTGGTAGGCATTCCCGTTGTGGTTTTTTTAAAAATAATCCTAAATTAGGCTGTTTCTGACAGGTTTCCAGTGTTGCCGCGCTCTGCTTCTCGGTAAGCACGCAAAGCCAAGAGGGGAAACAGCTCGGAAAATTAAATGTAGAGTCTGTGAAACACATGGAGAATCGCGGTTAACGTGGTCGCGACTGTAATTCCTTTCTCTGTTGCTTCCAGGTACTTAACAACAACAAAAAAATGCATGTTTTCCCATCATGTCTCTCCGTGCAGTAGCTCTCGCCAGCTACAGCAGGACAGAAGTCTTCAAGCAGCCCTGCTCCAAAAAGGTGAGGCGAGGAAGGCATCTCGACCTTGGCTCAGGGGTTTCCTTAGCTTTTTTTCACTTTTTTTCAAAAAAAAAAAAATAGCTTTTAGTTGTCCGTGGTTGTGGTAAATATTTTTAAATGCTGGCGGTTTCGTTACAGAGTTATTTTTGGAAATACAGTCCCAATACCGAGCAGGGAAAGGCCGTCTCATCCTATAAAAGATGTCAAATAGTCAGTGGTTTTTACTGGTTATGGCAGAGTGTTGTGGTACTTCTCATGCACCTCTGTTGTCATATTTCCTTATAAGTGCTCTTTAATTGCTTTTTGGGTTTGTTTTGGTTTTTGTAGTTTAATAGTTAAATACTAAAGGAGCTCTTTCTCAATCCGATACAGTTGAAATCATAACATCTTGAAAGTAAATGGAAATATTTTATCTGAATTCTCAGAACACGGGTTGCTTCTGATAAGATCTAAGAGATGGGAGGGTTGCTTAAAAAAGCCAAAATCTTAAAACTTAGCACTCTTCGTATTAACACTTACAGATGAAGTACTTGCATTCACCCTGGTGTCAGGCAGTTGTGATGCTTGCATCCTAAGAGATAGAATCTCTTAACTGCTGATATTAAAAACAATTTTTTAGAAAATAAAAGTAAGTAATAAAAAATGAGTTCCTGTAAGAACTACTTTATCCAGTCACATTGACAATATGATATTTATATGTACAAAGCCTGCCTACATGACGGGTTCTCTAAATTAGTGCAGAGGGAAAAAAAAGAAAGCACTATCACAGACACTGGAAGGGGTGTTTTTCTAAGCACTGGCATAATCAAACACTAAATATTTGAAATTCAGCATACTATTTTTAGCCTGAGATGTTATTCTTCAGTTAAAAGGGAAATTCTTTGTGGGTTTTAATTTCTTCTGCTTTCCGTCAGCCTGAAGGGTATCTGGGCTAGATCTGCTCTGAGTCACCTCGCTCTCCGACCGGACCACATGGGGAATGTAGAGGTCCACACAGGATGGCAGAGGACAGCATGCCTTTTAACTCCCTTCTCTTTGTATGGGATCACAGGGTGCAGGAGAGGGCCAGAGGCATCCTGGGGATGCTTCTGTGTGGAGACATCTCACTGATGTCTGTGAGTGGGGAGAAGGCACGAGGTACGCCTTGGTTAAGTGCCTTTAACGATGAGCCCATCAGAGCATGGCACCCCTTTGATTTCCCTGGTTTCTGTGATGTGCTCTGCAGGTCCGTGGCAAACTTGGGGCACTGGAAAGAGAGCGGGAGACAAATGTATGACCCTCGCAAGGAATTTGTGAGCTTGGGGAGGAGACCTGTTGCTTTGCTGTCCTGGGTGTATCTTACTCCCTCCTTGGAATTAGCCCCTGGGTATCTGCGCTAAACTGCTTGCCCTGGCTGAGCTTATGCTGGTTTGACAATATGGTAAATCCGGCTTTGGGTTTAGAAATACCGAATCGGAAGCGTCATGACCACACAAAGCGAAACGCTGATCTGGTATAAGCCTGCCTAGTCAGTTGAAATGCATTCAAAATTTTTGTCAGCTTATACTGGCAGGCTGTATGCCAGGTCAAGTATTATCTATTTGTGTCGCTTCTCACTTTGTGCTGGGTCAGCCAGATCGCTGACGTTGAACCACAGGTACTATGTTCTATCAAATTAGGCAGACGTGATTATGTGACCACGCTTGCTCCCAGTCGATACAGCTGGGAGATCAAGCAGCACATGCATCAGGTGCTTGTGGAGTCGGAGCCTCGTAGATTTACCTTGTAGCTTGTAAGCATCTAAACAGGCCTGTGCTTCCAGCTACAGATTGGTGGTTCCTTGAATTCTTTTCCACTTCATTGCTGTTGTTTTGACAGATATACAGACATCTGATTCAGCATTTTATCTCGCATATGCCTCATACACGTTTAATATTCCTACCTCCTACCGTGGAGAGTTTCTTTTGATCACGTGCCTTCTGGAGTGAAATGCGAGATGCAGAGTTGAGATGCCTGTGCTCTTCAGGTGGTGCGTGCTTCTGGGGAGATTTTCAGACAACCAGAAATACAGGCAGTGGTTAGGTGACTGTCGGCAGGCCTTAGCACGGTATTCTTCCTCCTGGGATGTCTGTGAGACTAGAGGTATCATTACCAGAGTACTGTTGTCTTATAACCAAATTGTCTGCCTGTGTGTTCTTGTTCTAGCTAAACCACGAAAGCCTAAAGGTGGCTTTCAATGAGTCAGCGTATTCTTCAAATCCCTCGGCAAGGATTAGCTGCCTAGCTCCGACACCTCAAATCTCCGTTCTCTCAGGTATGCCAATTTGTTCTAAAATGCCTCCCTCTGGGGAGCTTTGCTGGTGCCTGTAGTGCTAACAAAAGCTATCAGTGTTTGTGTGCACTGAAGTATAGTCTGGCTGGAGAGGGAACCTTGCTTATTGGCTTTGAAGATGGGACAACATCAAAGTATATTGCACGGTTTGAAAGTATGGGGTTGGTTTGCCTTTTAAATGGTAGTTTGGCCATTTTAGTTACGGTGTCATTTTGAGTGCTGGAGTAAAATACTTGAACCGTTCAGATGATTCTTGGTGGGTTAACTCCTTGTTCATTCAAGAAATAGCTTTTCGGATTTTAACAGATTACCATAATTACTCACATGAGTATTAGTTGCAAAACTGAATTTGAGATTTTTTTCTTATTGGAACTAACCTATTCTGGTAGTAGCTTAAAATGTGGGTTTTGGTTCGTTTGGGTTTTTTTTTTTTCTTTTCTTAAGCTTGGCAGAGCAGAATCATGAGTTAAATTCTTAAAACTTGTTCTTTTTTTCTCTTACAATCCATTAAGAACAAGTATTTAGCAGAATAAGTCATGGTTGTATGATTAGTGCTAGAGATGCTCCATGATGCTGGAGCAGTGGAGATGACAGAGGATGAGAGGGATGGAAAGTCTGCAGGGATGGGTTTTGCAATAGGAGAGCAGAGCAAAAGAGTTGAAGACAGTAAGACTAAATATTTGCACAGAAAAGATGCTGTTTGCAGCCCAGGTTAAGGTATTCCTGTGCAACTGAAATGTCAATAGTTACCAAAATTGCTTTCTTTTCCTGAAAAGATTTAAATATGTTTGTTTGAAAGTCAGCTAGCTTTTATTTTCCCATTTCTGCCCTTATGCTGCCATGGCTGGCTATGTTGGCAAGGTGTTTCTTTGCAATTATAGCCAGTAAAATGTGCAGTTTTGCTGCTATTTCTGCAAGGCCTTTGTCCTGATAAGTGGCAGGTGGCTGGTCCCAATCACTGATGAACTCCTTAGCTAATTTTGACCTGGCTTTACTAGGGTGGCATTGCTAGCAGTTCTTGTGGTATAGCTTACACATGAGGTTCTTAATAATTTTTTCAGCTTTCTCTTGATGAGGGCTGCTCTTCATATAGACTTGCTTTTCCAAAGTACGTGGGGGTGTTTGTTTCGGTTTTGATCCCTTCATTAGTAAACTTTCTTATCACGCAGTTTGAGTGCATGTTGGCTTCCAGGTGAGTGACTCGTGGAGAGGTTTACTGTTTTCCATTGATATATGTCCAAGGAGAGCAACCTCTGGGCAAAGTCTGCAGCCTGCAAGACTTGCTGCTTTTTTCACCAGCGGTGTTTAACATTCCTTGTGGTCCTAACTAAGAGTTCTTTGCCCTGGAAACGAATCTTCCTGATTGTATCTATTCTTAGAATTTTACAACCGACTTATCTTCCCCAAAGGAGACAGTTGTTAACTTCATTGTTGTGATGTGGTTGGTAGTTTCTTCTTGAACGTCGACTTTGTGTCTAATCTCTCCTTTGCTTGGGTGATGGCAGTTCCTGCAAGGCTTTTTGTTCAAGGTATAGGACTTCAGTTTATTCTTGAATAGCTACTGGTGGGAGTGTGCACTTCTATATCAGGCTAATGTTGCCATGTTTGCTGCTAAAAGCAGTTTTCCATTTTCTGTTGAACTAAGTTTTGCAGTAGATCACGTAGGATGTTGGCAGGCAGTACTTTTGATTCCTTCAGAGACGTTATAATGAACTCACTGTGACAGAGCTGATTTTCTTTATGGGTTCATGTAAACGTTGCCACCTCTGTGAATAACTGACTGAAGGTTACTTTAGCCTTTTCCACATAAGGAGTGTCTGACTGAACTGAAACACTCAAGCATGTGACCTTTTATTACTAAGTGTATCTTTTTTTTTTTTCTTCCTGCTCTATTGATCCTCCATATGTCTTGCTATAACGTGACCTTCTACTGGCAATAGAACCCGTACCTGTACAGGTAGCTGTACCTCATCCAGTTTTGTAGAACAATGATGTTTTTGAGCATGCTGACAATTGGTCACCATTAAAGTCTTAACTGGTTGTGTTTGGCTAGCAGCAGCATACTTTACTGTTGGTTTATTACCTAGCTTTATCAATGACAGAATTGCTTCCTGACTGCAGAGAGCAAGAGCTTTCTTGCAGAAAGTGGCAGCAGAGACTGGTCTGTGAATTCAGCTCTTTCCTGTCTTCTCACTATGTCAAAAATAACGTGTGTTTTATTCACGGTTGTAAATTAACCTTTTCTTAGGATTGTTTCCTAACTTCTCGGTTTCTTCCCTTTTCTGAACAGACGAATACTCAAGGCCAGCAGTGATCGGACATGCTGGAAGTTTTGGATCATACCCAGACAGTGCTGAAGCTATCAAAGACATTCTCATGTCTGTTTTAAATGCATCTGGTTTGAAGCCCTCTTTGGTGCAGGAGCAGACCACAATGCAGGGAGCTGAGCATCTGGACAGTGACATGGAACAGTGGGAAGAAAGCAGCGCCGGGGACAGCCGTGACGACAGCGACAGCGATTCTGCACATCACAGTGCTGCTTGTACACAAACGGACATTCGGTTTACAAGGCACCGGGCATGTTGGGACAACACACACTATGATTCCTCTAAACCTTCGCTGGATACTTTCTTTTGTCCCCGTTACTCTGATGGGGATCGTGCTGCTTCCTCCTTGAATGGTTTCACTCTTGCAGACGTGTCCCCTCTGAAGCGGGATTGTTTTACCCAGGTGACATTAACAGGAGGCACTGTCATGTCAGCTGTCGTGCATTCTGGAAAAGAACATTATACCTCCCCTGAACAAGACTTGACTTTCACAAGGTTTCTTTCTGATTCAGCTGTTGGTAAGCCAGCAGATCTGTTGAAATACCCTGATGCTTTGGAGCCTTCGCCCCTCAGCAACAGTGACAGCAATTCTCCCAGTGGACTTTCCCAGTCAGAGCCAGTCAATCAAACAGGTAACTTTACAGGTCCATTTTTGTTTTAAGATTTCTGTGCTAGGAAAGACAACTGTAATTGAAATGGGCCTTGTTTATGGTGATTGCAAATTAGACAAATGTTATCATACAAAATAGGAGAGAGGGGAGAAAGAGAAAGCTTAAAAACGAAGAAGAGCCGGAGGGTTGGACTTGGTGAAACAGGAGACACTTGTGTTTGCAGTAGGTGTCTGTTTCATGATGCAGAAATGCTTCTGTAATATGCAACCTTTGGTAAAACGTAAAAATCGCTGAGCTGTGAGCAATGTAGAACATCCACTGGCAGAGGCTTCCACCAACTTCATCTTGTCTTCACTGTTATCCTCCTTCCGAAAGCAGACAGCATGGATGTGGCCGTTTGGTTGTGATTCATTGGTGTGTGCTGGCTCCCTGGGACATCTCCTTGTGTTTGATGTGAGCTGGAGGAGAGGGATTCCTTTGATTCTGGGATTTCGGAGGCAGGGCATTAACATCCGTTCTCATTAGGCCTAAATTGGCTTGTACCAGACCTCTTCCCACCGTCTCAGAGACACATAGCCCCATCCGATACAGATCAGGATCTTTTTACCGCTCGCCAGTTTCTGACCATATGGATATCCTGCATGTTGGCTGTGAGGAGACGCAGACCGAGGGTTCCTAGCAAAGGGTGCCTTCTGTTCCTGCAGTGGCAGGGGGCTCAGGGCAGCGCAGGCCCATAGGCGAGGAACTGTGTCCTCAAGACGGCCGGTGGAGCAGCCAGCTTGGCTTCGGGGCTGCGTGTGCCTCCATGAGGCCCACTGGCCTTCCTGGGCTGCCCCTGCGCCTTGGCTAGGACAGCAGAACAATCCCCTCGTGTTTAATACCTGAGGTTGATATGAACAGTCTTCGCTACAGCAAGATGAAGAATTTCTATTTTATTTATAAAGGGTGTTACTGGTATCTGAGTGCTTATTCTTACTAGGTGCTGAGCCTCGGAAAGGTGGTGCAGCTGAGGCCTGACTTTCTGCTGGAAAGAAAGCAAACAGCAGAGAGCACTCAGCCTGCCTTTGTATTATAAATAAAAATGGCAGAGGCTGGGTTGTTTGTGGTTTTGTGTGGGTTTGGCTTTTTTTTTTTTTTGTCTTCTTCCTTTGGTCAATACTAGTCATAGTGGTGACGCTCCTGCCAAGCTCTGTTCCTTCCTAGCTATTAACTCGGAGCTCCTCCAAGGCCTCAAGCTGGCAGCAAGATCTCAAATAGGCACGTGCCATTTGGAGGACTGGGAGCTCTTAATAATAACAACTTTGTCACCTGGGATAGGCTGTCGTCATCAGTTAATATGGTGACGATTATGGTGGTTTCCTTCTGCTGGGTGTTTTGTTGGCCCCGTGTAGCTGAGAGGTGCCCGTCAGGGTGGTTGGAGCCAGCTGGGGCCAGTCGTGCAGGTTTGGGTATCTGGGTCTGGAAAACACAGCCCAGGCTCTTGGTGTCAGCGGGGACCGCGAGGCACGTGTGTAAGAACAGATCAATCATGCGTGACTCGATCTTCTGGCACGAGCAGGACGTGTCACAAGCTTGCGTTGGGTCAGTAATGCTGCTGCCTCTCCAGAAAGCAAATGGAGGAATATGGCTGCCAGGTGACTGAAGAAGTAGCATCCTTGATTTTACTAACAAATACGCCTCACGGGAGCCAGGATCCTGTTAGACACTGTGCAACGTGGTGGGCTCTGTCTGCGTTACACTTTGTTCTGTATAAAGTGAAAATTTCTGTATTTCATCGTTTTGTGTTGCTTCTAGCCATTTAACTCACCACTGGGTAGCCTGGAGTGAGGGCAGTGAGGTCTCATTCTCCCCTGCTTTGTGTGGGACTTTGAGCACGGGAAAAGCAAATGGCAAACTGAAAAAAAGAAATAAAATGCCTGATTTGAAGGCAGGAATTACACAAGAGCATCTCCTGACTTGCCATCCTTTCCATGGCTGTCTCAGAGGTGGTGGTTTCTCACTTTTGTTTCCCATAGGAGAATTGGTGAGGGATGCAGAAGACATAAGAAAATGACAGAAGATGACTTAAATCAGCATAAATAATTTTTTTCAGCAGGATTTTCTCCTGGTCCTCTGAGACTCCTGTTAGGTCTTGTTCATACGTTTAAGGGCCATTCTCTGGTGGCCTCATGCAACCTTCTTTCTGAAAAGGCTCCATCACTGTTAATGAAGAGCCTGTGACTGAACTTGGTGTTGTCTGGGGGCTCTGTTGTGGTTGGCGTGTCACTGGCAGTTCACAGGGCTTGTTCTTGCTTCTAACCTCTGTGTGCGTCAAGGTCACTTCCTTCTGTGGCTCTTGAGGGCTCATTCCCCAGCCCCAGCAGCCTCCAGGCAACACTGCTCAGGAGCAGAAGGGCAACCAGATTATTTTTTGCATCAGACCCAAAGTTGCATCCCATTGCTGGATGCGCTGGGCTCCTTCCCCGCGCTCCTTCTGACTTTACGTTCTTTTCACTTAAAGGTGCAAGAGGTAAGCAAAAGAGAAAGCTCCCATTAGATTTCAAATTGATATTTAAGATGAATTGCATCTTGTATTTTAGAGAGAAAGGAATAGTTTTCCCATTTCCTTATTTCTGTTTATTATTTTTAGTTCATAGAGTAATGTTTGTTATCTTAACTGATGAGAATGTAGGCTTTATCAAACTGTAGAGTCTTTAGCACTTCCCTGTACTCCCCATACACTGTTTATCCAGTAAGATGAATCATAAAATAGGCATTAAAATAACCTAATTGGGTGATTAAATCTGTTTTGAAAAGTCAGATCATCAGCTTTTCTGTTTTTCCTCCATGGCATACACAATGGAGGTATTAATAATTATGTAAAAAACACTATGTCCGTGTTGCTACGCTGGAGCACAGTATTGCCTTTCCAGCCTGATGTCACTGATGCTGTGGGCAGTGTAACATGGTTTCTATAAATAAGGCAATATAAAGAATCTAAACTAGGCCTGAGAGTGCCCTTTAGTTGGAGAAAAAGTTTTCATAAATCCTCATATTTTGTGGGACCTCTTTATCCTTTCTGTGACTTAAATAAATGTAGGAGTGTTTTTCTGTTTTTGTTTTACAAAAAGCCTTTGATTAAGCCATGTTATCTGCAACGGCTTTAAATGGCATGTGTGGTGGTAGCATTTAGATACAATCTATTTTATCCTGTAAACATCACCACAGTGAAACAGAAATTGTTTGGTTATAAGGTCAAAGAAGAAATAATAAACAAACACCAGTCAGTGTTAAAATAAACAAACACACACACACCCAAAAAACAACCTCAACAAAAAAAACCCAAACAAAAAACAAAACAAAAAAAAGCCCAAACAAAAAAAAAAAAATGCAAACAGAAAACCAACAAACAGGAGTTTCCTTTCGTGTCTCATTAGTGTGTACATCCATAGACATTATATATAATCTTTGTCATCCTTCCAGTAAATTTCTTGTAGCAGTGGTTGTGAGTGCTTTGAAAACAAAACATGAGGGCTTGATCTCACACCTTCAGTTCTCTGGGGAAGAAGATTGTGACTATATATACATACTTATATATAAAAAGCAATCCATGGTACATCTAGAGAACACCAGATGTGTGCTCTGCTGCATAGTGAAAAGATCTTAACCGGAAAAAGAGATGACTTTTGTTTCACGTGCTCATTATACTCAGCAGCAAATGCCAGGAAAACAAAACTGCTATTCTGGGAAGCAGGGAGTACTGTGGCTAATGCATCTGCCCCAGTTGCACGTATATTACCATGCAGTATGGGTTGCATTTGGAAACAGGAGGGAGATTTCCTCGAGGTATGGAAACATAACTGCAAAGTCTCTTCCAAACTTGCTGTAGTCACACAATGCCAGCAGTGATTCAGGGAATCTTTTAAGGCTGATGCATCTCTCTGCGTGCCCAGACAGCAGTGAGATTTCTTTTTCTTCCAGCTATTGTGAATGAGCAGAAAAGCAGTGTTAGCTGGCTGTGTTGCAAACTGCAGAGCGTTACTGTAATCCCAGCCCCAGGTTCTGGCTGTGGTTGAGCCCAGCAGCTCAGGCCGTAGCTGGGAGAGGGCTGGTGTTGGGAGCACAGCGGTGCTGTCACCGCATGGCATTTAAACTGCATTTCCCTGGTAGCTGATACTCATGCTTCAGGTTGCCAGGGTAGTTCAAATGCCAACGTGTTCCTCGTATTTCTCTCTTTCTTCTTGACTTCCACCACAACCTCCAGCCCCAACGGTGTTCAGTTTGGGGAAAGAAAGTTTGCTTTGCTTTCTGGAAATTACCCTGCATGCGTCCTGGGAGCTGCAGAGAAAGAAATAACTAATAAAAGTTCTTGTTATACCCACAGGTTCTACTACTCTGAACATAAGTGCTATACCGTTGAATCGTTCGTTGCAAGACATCTGCATGCTTCCAGAAGATGTGGAGAAGGTGAGGACAATAAAGATTCCTGTCGTTGTTTTTTCTATTTTATAGTGGCAAAACCAGATGACAGGAGGCATTTCTCACTAACAGAACTCTCTGATGGACTAGTCTTTACAAATACTGTATTTTCCCTCTTCTTCCCCTCTGTGGGTGAACCTACAAACCTAAAATGCCTATTTCTTCCTTTATTTTTACTCTTAATCCATTCATTAAATATTTTAATTATTTTAAAAGAATGGAAATATTTTAGAGCACTGTATATTTCTGCTTTTCGTTCTATCATTTTCCCACAAATTCCTTGAGACCAAACTTTAAGATTATTATAGTCAGTTTAAAGTTATGTTAGGATATGTTATGTCGAATTTGTTGCACCTACATGCATATGTATGACATTTACCTCATGCTTTTTCTATGAGGAGATAGGGAGAGGTTGGCTTTTTTTGTGTGTGGTTATGATGAGCATGTGAGATTGCTGTAAAAGAATTACAGTGTGATTAACAAGTACAGTAACTGTAACATTTGCAGTAATTTAAGCAGTTTCGCATGGCTTTTGAATTTGCATAAGAGGCCCAAATGGACTTAGGTGTGTTGACACATAGGCAGCCCATTTGAGCTTATAAACAGAGATAAAGATGAGAAGATAACGCTGTCACATGTAACTCGGTGTGCTAAATGTTAAATCTTTTCTAACAATTGGAAAAGAAGGGTTAATGTTATAATTCAGGTTATCGCAATGAGTAGGATTTAAAACAAAAGAGCTTTAAAAATGTGCTTAGAAAAGGAGATTTTTTTGCTGGACTGTGGATGTGCATATGGTCCTGTGTCCTGGGCCCAAGAGGTAATCATCTTTGTGCACAGCACTGGTTTTACTGGAGTGGCAAGTTCTGCTTTTGATTTGAAGCTCTCGCTGTCCCTAAGGTGCATTTAAAAAACAAACAAGCAAACAACCCCCTGCCCGCCCCCCCCCCCCAAATACCCAATAAATCACACACCAAAACCCAACAAACTCAGTTAACTAGCTTTTCATGTTGCTTTTTGTGAAAGGAGAGAATGTTTCTCCATCTGTAATGTGGGAACCAAAACCAAAGTAATTTGCTTTCAGTCACCAGGAGACCAGTGAGTAGATGTCTGGATTAGAAACCACAGTCTGAGAACTATTGAGTGAGGCAAGATCGCATCAGCTACTTCTCCTTTGCAGGTGATTGGGGCTGATGTGATCACAGGTTAAAAGATATCAAGAGCTCAGTCCATTATGAGTGAAGCTGCCTTTAAAAAAAACCAAAACAAACAAAAAAACCCCAACAAACCAAAACACTTTTAGGTTGTGAAATAATCTCTTTGAAATTTAGGAGACTGAAAACTAAGGTACTTGTAGTGTCAGCAACTCTGAGCGTTGTAGTCGTGTGCCAGGAAGGAGATGGGCCAGATAATCTAGAGGGACTTTCCACTGATGCGAGTGGGAGGGAAGAGAAGTGAGAGGGTTGGTGTGTCACAGCTGAGTTGGGACTGCTTCCTAGGGTAACAGACTTATCAGGAGGCAGAGCTGAAAGCTGATAGTCATGCTGAGTACAAGAATGCCTGTATCCTGTTCCATCTTTTTGCAACACAGCTCTCCCAGGTACACTCATAATTGCTTTTATCAGCGGGACGTGCTGATATGCTGTGTTCTGCCAGTAACTTGGGGTTAACCAGTGCCACGCAGTCTTTTTGAATCTTTAAAGTAGGAGATGTTGTCTTTATTTCCCAAAAGGCAAAAGGCTGTTTAATTCTTTCCTTTGCTAATGGTGTGTCCTGAAGTTCACTGAAAGTTGTCTTGGGAGAAACTGGGCACCAAGCTAAGTGATGTTAATCAGTCTTAGGGAAAAGATAAAAGTCTCTTCAAACACCCACAGGGACTTGTGGGCTCTCTCTAATGTTGAGATTAATCTCTTCTAAATGCATTTGGCTGTGGAGAATAAGAAAGCAGTGATGTCTGTTGTGGTCCTTAAGATTTAGCTGTTTGTAAACACTGATGTCTGTCTCCATGCTTTCCATGGAGGGAAAGGCTGTAGGGGATATCACAAATACTGACGCCAAGCGGTACAATTTTCTGAGCATAAGCCACTTTTATAAAGCTTTAATTATTCTGCACTCAGAATCTCTAGCCTTAGATACTGCTGTGGTTTTTTAGATGGAGGTTTAGCTTTGCACAATGCAAATGTGTGCAGTTGAGGGGAGAGGGGGAGAGTATGCTGGGCATCTCTGGGTTTCCATCCGTGCATGTGTCTCTCCATGATGCATCCACTTTTGAGCTGAGCCTGGGCTGGGAAGCTTTGCCCAGGCCAGCAGCTGTAGCACAAGGGGGGCTGGTGGGATGCTCTGTTAGACCACAGGGAGCAAGGGATGCAGCAGTGACGTTGAAGAGACTGGATGTCTCAGTGGTGCTGGAGGAGACTTTACAAATTCCCTTTTCCCAGAGAACGGGGGACCCAGGCAGGCAAGATGGCAAGGGACACCATGGGGAGGGGTTGTCTGGCAGGGAAATGCTACCGTGAAGCTTTGAAACATCTACCTTTTATTTAAGGTGGTGTGAACCCTGGGGAGCTAGGTTCCCACTTACCATTATCACAGACTTTCTATGCAGCCTTGAGTTGACCTTGTAAGCTCTCTCACTGCACATTCCCTACTTCACTGCCTTAAGTCTTAACACCTGAAAGCATTTTACTAGCTTCTATGCTACCCACCACCTGAAGATCTATAGTCCCTTCAAAACTTTCCACTTCTGACCCCATCCAAGTTAGTATGCATGCAAACCTGCTTGTACACACTGACTTGAAATTAAATCCTACTAAATAGGTTACATGGATTCATGCTTGCATACTAAATAATATAGTGTAACTAGAAGACTATGTCCCTAAAATGCATACATATTCATCAATTAGGCATGTAATCAAGTTTCTTTTTATCTAATAGATGGGTAAGATAAAAGTAAATTGTATGTTTTAATCAAAGGCGAGAATTATCTGGGCAGTTGCCTTTTGCATGTTGTCTCTGAATTTCCCTTGGGGTAGGGTTTTTTTGTGTTTAAATGAAAGGTGAGATGGCCTTGCATTTTCATTTCTTGAGTTGAAAATGTACAGGGAAAAATTAATATATTTAACTTCATCTTAAGGAAATATAAAATATGCTGTGTACTAATGAGTGTTCTAATCTTGTGTCCAGGAAAATGCACACTTTTTTGTTGCAGATATGATTATAGCATCCCTAGAAAAAATGAAATGTAATATCCTAAACCAACAAACAGAGTCCTGGGGTGTGGAGGAAACAAGTGGATCAGATGGCAGCTATCACACTGATTCGGAGTTATCTTCTTACCCTGGAGTGAAGAAGTCTGATTCTTCTGTTGCCTCGTCAGACAGTGGTTACGAAGGCAAGTTACTTAGTCTATAATGCAACCTTGTCTGACAGCCTTTGCCATTTATTTTTGGACAAGAAAATACTAAATGAATTCGGGCATTGCTTGGAACCAAATCCTCTGTTACCTTCTTTGGTGTCTTGGGAGCTGTGTTCCCTCAGGATCATTATGCCACAAGTATTTTCCCTGTGGGTCAAATGCTTCCTCTTGAATGCTCACATCTGTGTTTTATTTATTATAATTAATTTTTTTACATGAAAAAGAAAATGTAAGGTTGAAGTGCCACATGCCAAGCACAACTCTCCATAGATTGTGCCTGTAGTTGGCTGGTTTTCTCTCTGCTTAAATCCTTTTTTGCAGGATTTGAAGCTTGGCTCTGTTCTTCCGTGCTTACTTCTGCACTATGCAGATCAGGCCACACAACTGATTTCAGTGAAACTGACCAGAGTATTCATTCACATATAGTTTCAGGCAAGAAAATAAACGCTCCTGGCACTATAATGCTTGAGTCAGCCCATGCATTTTTAAGTAGATTTTAGTCTCTTGATTAATATTGATCTTGGTGGTAGAACTTAAGTCTAAACGATGTAACTTCTGGGGAAAAATGAATGGTGTGCTTGCATGTGAGAAGTGGAGAGACCACTGATAATAAAAAGCTTTTGGTTTAGTCTCTAGAAGCTTCTTCCTAAGAAACTGAGGGACATGCTGTATGACAGTCTCCCAAGAATTGGCTTTCTGTGTGTGTATAAAAATAAATAAATAAATTAAATTGCTCTTTAAATACAGCCTGTGTTCTAAAGTTTTGGTAAGCGAAGACAAATATAAATATAACTGCAGCTACTCTGTAAATGCTGGAAATGTTTAACTGGTGTTGCCTTTGTTCTGGACAGGCTGTGCTTTGCTGCCTGTCAGCTCCCCAGTGCATCTACCATCACGTCATGAGATTACTAGATTTCATTGCCACAGTGACTCAGAGGATGAATATGTAATTATTGGTAAGACTTTAAAACTATACCTGCAGAAACAGCTCCATTGCATTGTTTGGAAAATCCATTGACTTAGTAGATGTTAGTGCAGGAGAAATAACATGAGAAAATGAGAAGAATGAAGTATGCATGACTCCTTATTGCAACACATGCAGAAATAACCGACTAGTGCAGGATTTCCTTTCTACAGTAGGATATCTTTGCTGGTTTGAGGGTGTGATGGGTTGACCCTGGCTGGATGCCAGGTGCCCACCAAGCTGCTGTGTCACTCTCCTCAGCTGGACAGGGGAGAGAAAATAGAATGGAAGGCTCATGGTTCGAGATAAAGACAGGGAGAGATCACTCACCAATTACTGTCACAGGCAAAACAGACTCGACTTGGGGAGATTAGTTTAATTTATTACCAATCAAATCAGAGTAAGGTAATGAGAAATAAAACCAAATCTCAAAACACCTTCCCTCCACCCCTCCCTTTTTCCTGGGCTCAACTAGACTCCCGAATTCTCCACCTCCTTCCCCCAGCGGTGCAGGGAGACAGGGAATGGGGGTTGGGGTCACTTCATCACACCTTGTCTCTGCCGCTCCTTCCTCCTCAGGGGCAGGACTCCACACTCGACCCCTGCTCCACTGTGGGGTCCCTCCATGAACTTCTCCAACATGAGTCCTTCCCACGGGCTGCAGTTCTTCACGAACTGCTCCAGCGTGGGCTTCCCACAGGGTCACAGCCTCCTTCAGGCATCCCCCTGCTCCAGCGTGGGCTCCTCTCTCCCTGGGCTGCAGGTGGAGATCTGGTCCCCTGTGGACCTCCCTGGGCTGCAGGGGGACAGCCTGCCTCACCATGGTCTTCATCACCATGTGCTGCCAGGGAATCTCTGCTCTGGCACCTGGAGCACCTCCTCCTCTCCTTCTTCACTGACCTGGGGGCCTGCACGGTTGTTTCTCTCACATATTCTCACTTCTCTCTCCAGCTACTGTTCTTCTGCAGTTTTGGGGGTTTGGTGGGGTTTTTTTTTCCCCCTTCTTAAATCTGTTCTCCTGGAGGCTCTACCACCATCACTGATGGCCGTGGCCTTGGCCAGCGGTGGGTCCGTCTTGCAGCCAGCTGGCATTGCCTCTGTCGGTCATGGGGGAAACTTCTAGCAGCTTCTCACAGAAGCCACCCCTGTAACCGCCCCGCTACCAAAACCTTGCCACGCAAACACAATACAGGGACTGAAATTATGTCTAAGGATTAAACCCAATGAATGTGGGTGAGCAAAGTGTGAAGCTGGCACAACCTCAGCTAACCACAGCAGCATTGTTTGAGAGAATTTAGGACTTGATAATTTCCTAATTAAAGAGGTTAATTAGGTTTTAGGCAGCCCTCGCTCTGCTCCAGGACTAGAGCAGAATGTGTCCCCTTATAGCCACCAGTGGGCTGCTTCTTTTCAGGACTTCCTGAGTTTCTTTGGTTAGCTTCTGTTTTTTACACACACAGAAATAGAAACCCTTAAAAGTAGCCTGAGCAACATTTAATCTTTACCTTATTTTTTCCTGATAACAAATGCTTTTTTTTACTGCTCCCTTTGGTTTTAGAGATTCACATTTTTTTTTACCTGCTCTCCCTAATCTAAGAATGAAGAACTAGCTCCCAAAACTGCATTTCTAGTAGCAAGAGTTATTTTGATATGTATGAATGGGGAAGCGTTTGTCTTGAGAACGATATGCATGTCCAAAACTAATGCTACCATTGTGAACATATTTTGTCTACATAAACGTAATGAAGAAGTGTGTGCTTTAATTCCATTCATGTCACCTGTTACTAACACTTTTATAGCATTAACTGGCATGTTTGTGATCAGTGTCTTCAAATATCTGTCAGTGGCTGAAAAAAATTCATGTGCGCTCTATCGGTTCTGTATATTATTAATGTCTAGTCCCTTCTGGTTGGACCTGGACTAGCAGGCACTTAGTCTCTCCTTACGGATTACCCTGCTCTTGAAGGGAGCCTGATGGTGATAATAGGATGTATTGCTGTTAGGAGTACTCTTCATCAGCGGATACAAGAGATCTGCAGAAGAGATAAGACTCCTTATGCCTGTTTGCAACCAGGGCTGAGGTTGTTTCCCACATCCAGCAAGGATGTTGTAAAGATGAATATACTTGAAATTGACACCGTGGTAACATAGAGGGTAGATTTAAACCAGCGCTGAGTAACATAAGCTTTGCTTCTTAGATGGCTTGATAAAATTTTCTCCTTTACCGCAGAACTTGAAGACCTTGAAAATCTGTCTGTCTCCCCAGATGAAAGGTATTGCTATGTATCTTTACTATAATAGCCCGGTGGCACTGCCTTTTCTGCTGGACCAGCTTTCTGGTGACTTGGCTGGCTGGGGCGGGAATGATGTGGGAGTGGTAAATTTGGCCCTCCCAAGGAAGGGGAAGGAATGTTGCTTGACAGCAAATGTCTGTGGCGCTTGGCTTAGCAGAGCGTTTCTCTGGTCCCGGAGTCTTGCTGGAGGGTGGTTGCTGTGGCTCTGCAAGGGCCTGGGTGTATCAAAGCAAGGGGATAGGAATGAAGGGATGGGAGAGAAGTTTTCAGGGATGCAGAAGAGGTAGCAGAGCTGCTGCTGACATGCTGCTATTTTTCACTGTCTGTATTGCTTAACTTTCAGATCATCTTTTGAACCAGGCAGCAATTCTGCTGAAGCAACAGCCCAGGAGTTATGCAGAGCTTTCAGAAAACACTGGCTGCAGACAGACTCTGCAGTTCAACTGTCTGGTTGCCTGAGCTCATCTAAGCAGAGAGTGAGTCTGAGCCGAAAACAGCGGGCTCTTTATTTGGTTCCCCAAATAATCATTGTCTCACTGCAGCTGCTTCACTGTTAGGGAAAGGGGGAAGCTGCATTTTAAAAAAAAAAAAGAGAGAGAAAATAAATACAGACAAGTACTTACAGTTTATTAGTTCACTTTAGGTATGTTTTTAGAAATTTTTCTCTTTAGCTATTTTCAGCACATTTAAGATGTGCAGTTGTGAACAGTTGGGATGTACTTTCTTCTGGGACTGAGATGAGGGAGTTTAACTGAGGGGGACTACATGCAGGTGAAAACTGAACTTTAAAATCCTGGAGTGTAAAGGGAGATGTTTCATAGCATTTAACACATGTCCAGCTGATGGGCTGTTCATCCTCACAAGTTTGTCTTTCCCAATAGTTGGTGCTGAAAGAAGAGATTCCAAGAGAGCTTGAGTCCAGTTTGAATCTGGCTGAAGAAATAAAGTTCATATCCAAATTAAGAGGATCTTCTGGCTGGGCCCCACCAAGATCGCAGATTATATTTAATATTCACCCTTCAGTCAAGTAAGTCTAAGGGATCTGAGCATTGTCATTTAGTACAGCATGGGGATTTGTCTAAAACCTGCTGAAGTTAATGGAAGGAGCCTGGGTGATTTAACAGAACCTAAGCTTAGAGCTAATGCATGACACAGCCTTCTGCAGTGTCTGTCACCAGCTTCGCTAGAAAGCAGATGGCATCTTTTTCCCTCTGTTGGCACGTCCTGATTAATATGGCACATGCCCTTTTACAGATGATAATACACATACTGTTTGGTGTTACGGTTGCAGTGTGCTTAGCTGGACTCCTGAAAATTTCATTTTGTGAGACTACCTGGAGAATATTCCTAAGAGTTTCCCCACATCCCTGCTGATATTTTATGGGTAGTAGGTTTTCAGAAAGGGGAGAGAAAACAGCTCGTGTTTGGGGAAACTCCTGTCTCACTCTACATAAAGTGCTGTTACATGCACGCAGTAGGCAAACTGGCCAATTCCCTGTGTTGCTGCAGGTCCAGTTGCTTTTTCAGTTGCAGGTGTGTATTTCCCCTCTCCCCCTTGATATTGGTGCCACCTTAGGAAATGGAAAAGAATTTAATTCTTGCAAGAAGCCATATTTAGAAGCAGTAGTCGATGGTGTATTCTCCACAGAATAGCTTGGAGACTCCCACTAAAATGACAATCTGCATCTCCTTCCAGAATCCCTTTCTTCATGTGGAGGAGTAGGAGTCAGCTCCTAATCTGGACGTTTTTGCTGATGCTAGTGTAGCTCTCTTGCACTTTGGGAGAATATTAATTAAACTATGTTTTGGATGCTGAAAGGTGTAACTGTTTGCCTCTGTATGCAGGAGAGATGCAGTGGTGGCTGCCCAAAACTTTACGTGTGTTGGTTGTGGAACCCCGATAGAAAGCAGTAAGTATTACCAAAGGTAAAAAAACTAATAAGTCCATTACTAGTAATCTGGCTATAATCCTCACCAACAGAGATGTACTACAATTGTCAAATTATCTGAGCTAGAAGGAAAATCTCATTGTTGGATGTACCTGCAATAATAAATCAGGCAGTGGGATCTTACCACTACCTGGAATTTCTCATTGTGGACAGAATATGACACTTGATAGGTGCCTTCTCATATACAGTAAAAATTCATGACAGTCAACAACAAAACATGAAAAGCTATTAAAAAAATAATCAAGCTTCCAGGCTGGAAAGTGCTGGTTTTACATATTCCAATGTTTTCTTTCATTCAATAATTTTTAGTCTGTGCCAATTTACACATTTCCAGAAGTCTCTTTTTAGAGACTTTATGGAAGCTTTATGCAAGCTTATGGAATGTGTGGTTTAAAACCTTTTTTTTTTTTTTCTTTAAATCTTGATCACAAAATCTTGCTTGTGTTTTATTTGTGATATTTTGTGAGAACTGCTTGAAAGCATGATGATTTACAGGTCTGACAACCAGACCTCACCTAAGAAATCTTTGAAGTGGCTTTCGAGACTTGTTCTGGGTCTGCTCACAAAAGAGCAGCATTTGTGATGCCCTGTAAAGTGTCAACAGTCTGTGATGGCACATTAACTTGAGCAAACCTGAGATGGTGAGATAGCTGAGAAAAACCCACAAACCTCTTTATATGAAAAAGTATTATAGAAGTGTGACTTCAAGATCAGCTTGTTCCATTTGGTGGAAGTATTTTGTTGTGTGTTTTATCTTGTGTCTCTTTTTTGTGGGTAAAGCCAACTATGGTTCTCTTAAGATCTCATGGTGATAAATATAACCAGTTCAGTTTGACAAAGGTGGAAATGAGGAAAGGTTTCTCTTCTAATGCAAAGTACAGACCTTGTGCATGTGTTTACCACAATAATAAAACCCCCTGCTTAAAAAAAAATAAAATCCCTTGCCCTTTACTCCAGCAGATCTCAGTTATTTAGACGGAATAGGCATACAGACAAGAGGTACATCCCGTAAGTATTATAAATAGTCACAATTTCATTGCTCTCTACCTGCAGAATATATCAGGAGACTCCGCTATTGTGACTACCTGGGGAAATACTTTTGTGACTGCTGCCACAGCTATGCCCAGTCTTCCATTCCTGCTCGAATACTTTTGAAGTGGGACTTCAAAAAATACTATGTATGCAACTTCTCCAAACACCTACTGGACAGCATATGGCAGCACCCAATTTTCAATGTGTCGTGTATTAACAAAGCCCTCTACACAAAAAGTAAAGAAATGGACAGGGTGAGGGTAAGTGTGACCTTTTTTTTTTATTGGGAATTTGTGGGTCTGAGACTTTTGGGAAAAACTCCTTGGGGCAGGTTGTCCTTTGCCATGTGTGTATGTGGGAAGGAGGCAGAGTTGGTTTCTCTGCACCTGGATGTGTCCCATCACCGCTTCTGGGACTTGCCCTCTCTGCTCTCAGATGAAGAGGGAGGAGGGAGAAGATTCCAACCTATGCCAGAGGTCTCATTTCCCCCCTTGTCTTTGGAAGGCGTTTTCTTATTGATTTCCAGTTTTAGTTCATGGCAGGGAGCTGGTCTCCTGCAGTAAATATTTACTTCTGCTTGGCAATTGGCTGTTGGAAAACTCCGGAAGTTTTTAATGACTCCTTAATTTTGTGGGCCATTAGAGAAAACACCGCTGGCTCATCTAAGGGCTGTACCTCCTACAGCTTAAGGAAGGGTGCACTTACCTGTTCTTACATGGGTTTGGGTCTGGCATCTTGCTGTGCTGACACTGAGCCATTTGTAGCGTTAGGAATTGCTTCCCTTGTCAGTGAATAAAGTAGCCTTTGCCTTCCTTGGCCTTTTGTGCATTGGAAAATCCATTTGTTTGATTCTGTGCTGAGTGCAAAGTTCCTATTTTTAGGTGTGGCTTGATATGCCAACAAGGGTTGCTGGCTCAAATAGTGGTGTTCCTCACTTATGAATATATAAATGCAATCGCTTTTCATTTAAAAAATGTTTTGTTTTTCCCCTTCATCTTTTAGGAGGTGCAAGAACAGCTTTTTCATTTAAAAAAGCTTTTGAAAACCTGCAGGTTTGGTGAAAGGTATGGACCATGACTGTGCATGAAAAATAGTTTATTAAAATGTACCTAAGGTGCTTGTAGAGCCTTCTTCTCCAGAGGCATTTGAGTGCACTTTTAAATGAGTTAATATGATCATTAGAGAAAATGCTGATAAATAAAATTCCTTCTGTTGCACTGCAAATCTTGAGTGAAGAACAGGTTTGATGTGATAGCTTTCTGTTTCTTGTAACATACTTAGACATTCGGGTTTAAATGTTGAATGATTTTTTGTTAGGTGTATAGTTTTTCCTACTCTGTCTCTTTTAGATTCTCACTCAGTCTTAAAAGGTCGAAGATACTTATGTGTATCTCTGACATGATTTGTCTTAAAAAAATAATAAAAATTAACAAATGTGTTCCTTGAGGATTTAAAGATTTCTTCCAGAAATCTGTCATACTGCTCAATTCAGTTTATTTTATAAACATATTCAGATGAAAATAATAACCAAAAGTGATAAATACCAAAACATGACCTTGCTTGTTGCTTCAGATTAAAATTTATGGTATTCACCTTCCCAAACTATGTGCATAACTAATAGGTAGAAGTGTGAATGATAAAACCTTCACTGCAGAATTGCTGACCTTTTTAAAAACAAACATAAGCACAATAAGCTTTAAAAGTAGATGCTCTTCTCTCTTTGGCATGGACCTCTTTTATGCATTAATTACTTGTTGTTCACCAAAATTAAATATAAATATATTTTAATGTCTCTCTTCTGAACAACCACCTGTGATTCTATTATAGAAAGAAGCATTAGGATCCTCACTGTGCCTCCTACATTGGTCATAGTTTAAAAGTAATAGCTATATTTTCAGTGTTCACCCACTCAGTACAAGCATAGTTTCACCCAATAGTGACCTATGAGGGATAAAAACCCTCAAAGTTCTCTTTGCAAAAAAAAAAAAACCCCCCCCCCCCAAAAAAAAAAACAAAAACCCTAGCTTATTGCATTAGATGCTGTATGGGATTTTACATACTGTTCCTGAGGTAGGAGAGAGCCCTTTACACATTATTTAAGAATTGCTGGGATAACTGCACATGGCAGCTCCAATGCCTGAGGAATGCACATTGAAAGCAGACTTTTTATTCTAAATACCAAATCCTCCAGTTTTTGTTAATGTGATCTCAGACTGGGAGGGGAGGTAGGATTTAGCATAGACTTGCCTTATATGATCCCTGGGTGACTAGAGAAGCAAAAGAGGCTTATTCTTCAAATATATTTGAAAAACAACTTTTTTGTAACTTGATTTGGTTTTTGTTTCTCTTTGCAGTGTACTGAAAGAATTTGAACAGGTTCCCAGCCATCTGACAGAGGAGCTGCATCTCTTCTCACTGGATGATCTGGTGAAGATCAAACGAGGGCAGTTATTGCCCCTTCTTAAAGATATTCTGAAGAGCTCTACCTCCCATGTGGATGGCTGCGAGGTAAGGAAAAGCCAGGGCTCTTAGTGTCCTTGTGGCTGCTAGTGTGAGGAATATCCCTGCTGACATTCCCAAATAAGTTTTTCTTAGAATAAATCAACTGTTTTGCTGTTTTGTAGCTCTGTCAAGCGAAGGGGTTTATCTGTGAATTCTGTCAGAGCGCAGATCTGCTCTTTCCATATCAGATTGCCAAATGCAAAAGGTGCACAGGTATGTTCCAGACCAAACGTTTTTCTTTCTTCCTTGGGGGGGATGTTGGTGTGTAAAACTGTTCAGACTTATTTTAGGAAAACATTGAGAACTTGCTTCACTGAAAGCATGTGTATTTGAAAACCACGGATAGCATATATCTTTGAAAACCAGCCTGTGGTAGCTGTCTTGCATCAGTGAATTCAGAGAGGAAAACCCAGGGACTTGCCTGAGCATAGTTATGGCTGCGGTGGGGGAGGCTGTTTTTTGGGTCTGCACATGAGATCCAGCCTGGGAAAGTGCTATGCTGCTGCTATATGAGATCCTGCTGACATTCATGGTAAATCCTGCAAATCTTACCAAAATGTTTAGTCATAGTTATTAACAGTGGTTGCTGTCACAGCCTAGCACTGCTTCTATTTACTTTTATACTTGGGTGAACTAGATAGAACATCCCTCAAGGAACACAGCTATTGATTCATTTTTCTAATTTGTTTCTTCCTGAATGTTAAACTGTGCGCGTATGGATAAACAGAGTGCAAAACATGCTTTCACAAATCGTGCTTCAAGTCTGGAGGCTGCCCCAAATGTCTGCGGATTGCAGCTCGGAGGACGCTTTCAGAAACTCCATCACTGGTGCCTCCGTGAAACTCGGTTCTGATGACTGCTGATTTTAGAAGATGCTCAAAGCCAAATCTTCAGGTGCCTGACTAAGAATTAAATAATGTTGTTTTAGACATTGCTATTTTTAATGTGTGTCTCCTTTATGGGGGGTTAAAAAAAATACAAAAAAAAAAAAAGAAAAAAGGGAAAAAAAAAAAGGAAAAATATTATGTTAATATCATTGTTGAAACTCCTTTAGGGCGAGTTTTCACGTTAACTGGTGACAGAAAGACTGGATGTTAATTCTGTGAGCAGCCTTTTGTTGCTATGTTTCATCCTTGTATGTAAGATTTTTAATATTATATTTTTCCATATAAAAATTATTCTCTGTAATTCTGCAAATAATGTATAGGTAGTAAATGAGTGTTGGAAATCCTTACCTGTGTCGGACTTTGGATATAGTGATAGGGAAAAGTGGTGAAGTACAAAATCATTCTCGCAAAAGCTCCAATAGAAAAACCTTGTCTGCAAGTTTTAGGCAAATGCTGGTCTGAAATTCTGTTCTGACAAATGCTTAATGTGAACCAGTGGATTTTAAGTTTCTTTTAAACAGATGTATGCAACAGCTTGTGGTGGGTTGAGCTTGGCCTGCTGCTAGATGCCCACCCAGCTGCTCTCTCGCTCCCCCTCCTCAACAGGACAGGGTGAGAAAATAAGATGGAAGAGCTCGTAGTTCGAGATAAAGACAGGGAGATCACTTACCGACTACTTTCACGTAGCAAAACAGACTCAAATTGGGGAAAATTAAATTTATTGCTAATCAGAAATTGAGTAGGGTCGTGAGAAACAAAGACGAAAACTAAAGCAACTTCCCCCTACCTCACCTGCCCTTTTTCCCAGGCTCAACTTCACTTCTTCATTCTCAACTCTTCTACCTTCTCCCCTGCCCCAAGTGGTGCAGGCGGATGGGGAATGAGGGTTGTGGTCAGTCCATAACAGCTCCTCTCTGCTGCTCGCTCCTCCTCACGCTGTTCCCACGCTCCAGCGTGGGCCCTTCCTATGGGCTGCAGTCCTTCAGGATAAACCTGCTCCTGCGTGGGCTCTCCAGGAGACGTAGGTCCTTCAGGAAATATCCACGTGCTCCAGTGGGGTGCTTTCCACGGGCTGCAGGGGAATCTCTGCTCTGGTGCCTGGAGCACCTCTTCCCCCTCCCTTCTTCACTGACCTGGGTGTTTGTACTGCTGTTTCTCACTTCTCCCTCCCTCCACCGCTCCTCCTCTGCCTATGTGGTGTTTTGCGCTTTCTTAAATACATTTTCTTCGAGGTACCACCGTGTTGGCTGAGGCGCTCCGCTGTGTCCTGCAGCGGGTCCATCGGAGCTGGCTAGAAGAAGCCGTTGTGTCTGGAATGGGGCAGTCTCGACCTCTTCACACAGAGGCCACCCTGCAGCCCCCCACTGCCAATACCTTACCCCCTACACCCAGTACACCGCTCTAGAGGTTTTTTTTCCCAGAGCACTTAGAAATGTGAGGAGAGGCAGTGAGCGAGCAGGAGAGGTGCTCGTCTTTTAAATCCACCCTCACGCTTGCAGACGGGCGTCCTTGCCTAAAGGTGAAGTGCTGGAAGTTGAAAGGAGCTTTCTTTCCCAGACTGGTTAGTTACTTCTGATGAAAGTAGCTGAGGAAGCAGCCCCTGCCTTCAGAAACCCAGAGCAGCTGCTTGAACCTGTAAAACCATTTTTCTGTTTGTGCCACATATGAAGTACCAAAGAACAGAGAAACCCCAGAAATTGGAAAGCACGTACCAAAGTTCTGATCTCTCCAATGGCGTGCTCTTAATATTTTGAATTTGTTGTTCTCATTTTGTGTTCTTCCTCTCCTCACCTGCTAGCTCCAGCTTTTACCAAGGAGGTCAGTGGTCTGTGTAAGGTCCCTTCCATGGTAATGCTCACAGTATTAGTAAGCTCACTAACTTCCATTTAGGTATTTTTTCTGTGGCCAAAAAGAGTTTACCTACTTACTGCTCAGAAGCAAGATTATAATCTCTTACTCAAGATCACCAAACGGATACTGATGTAGGGTAAGACGTGGTGAGAAAGAGCCTGCTTATTCAGCTGACTGTATTTAATGTTATGCAAGAGTAAATTCTCATTTAAGTTGGGTGCACATCTAACTGAATCACATGAAAGGCCTTGCTGTAGGGATTTTCTGCTTACAGAGGAGCTCACTTGAATAATCCTTCTGTGGGATAACCTGCAGGGCAACTGAATACATCTTTTTCATTATTCATGAATTTAGAAGAGCTGATCTGGTTTCTGGCTGTGCTTTTCACAAATGTTCAGGTCTTGCTAAACAGTAGTGGTACGCAGGAGGGGGAGTGTCAGAGAGTGAGTTTCATGCGTCAAGTGTTGATATTTTACATCCATTCAAGCCAGTTCGGGTTTCCATTGAGACTGTACAGCTTATCCTGACTAATTATTGTTGCGTACCACAGTGTGTATTGCAGCAAGAGAAGATCCTTGATGAGTCTGAGGAGCTGGCGGAAAGTGGAAGACCCAAGAGCATCAGCACGCTTATAATCCAAGTAAAACTAGTTAAAATGTTCTGCCGCTGAGGCTGAAGAAAGAAGGACCAAGTTGCGAGGTGCCAACAGGCTGGTCACAAGTTGGAAGGAATAACAGAGGCTGCAATTTACTGCGTTTGAGGGGGTGGTGCTGTCGACTGTTAGGTCTAGAGGAGGATCATACCAAAACCACATCCTTGTGTGCTGGTGTCGGCATGAGATACCGCAGGAACACGCTGAGGCCGTTCACCCTGAACTTCTTCTCTGGAGAGAAGCAAGGCATGGGTGACTAGACCTGTAGCCACAGGGTGTTCTCAGTGTTGCTGAGGTGAGAGTTTCTTCCTGTCGGCTGCTATCCTCAGATAGCATAAAGCACCCACCATAAACCTGAAAGCATGTGCTGTATATTTTGTATTTGGTGATAAAAGTGGATTGGACAGGAAGGGAGGACTTCTGTGCTACAAACCCTCTAGGTGTCTTTAGCCATGTTCTTTGAATCAAGTTTTGAGACTCATTAAGCTTCTTCGATCAGTACTCTGTTCTTCCTGAGCATATCTCTAGGGATAAGTACTGAGTTTGATCATTTCTGAGGGTAAACCAGATAAGGCAGGTCCAGGATAAGAACTTTTTAAGAAACAAAAGCTATATGGCTGCAGTGAACTTCTTTGCAGGAAGTAAAACCCTACACGTGGAAGCTCTGAATTCCTTGAGAGGAGAAGACATAGAAGGGTTAGGCTGTCTTGCCGAGGAGTTGGGCCAGTTCAAAATAAGCAGCCTGCTAGCTAGAAAGTTGAACATGTTTCACAGAGAACAGTGACAAGAGACATGACTCTTCAGCTAGGGAAAGAAAGGGAGTTGTCACACCTTTCTGCCTCGCTCCACAGGCAGAAGTCAGCTCAAGACAGTTTTATTAGTAATTTCCATAGGAGCAGGTTTTCAAAGGAACACAATACCAATATTCCCCTCTTGCTGCTAACAATTTTATGTGCTTTTCCACTAGTTATTACTTTATTTGTTGTATTTTTCCTCTTAGTTTCAGTTGTGAGTTGTCTGGAGGGGGAATTGCTTTGCTAAGACTTTGTGCAGTGCGTTGCAGCCAGGAGCTTTTATGATACATCATACAGCTGTTACTGTAAATAATAGAATAATACTAATTGCCAGGCGTAGTATGGACTCACAAATACAGGTCTGGTTGCAACTGTAAGCAAGTGGGTCAAGTAATTAAGTAGTTTTATGGCCCCATCTAATTCCAGGGATGTCTGTCACACCCATTCACTTTAAGAGAAGAAAACATCTATGTGTTTTATGAGAAATGGTATTTTGTCTGGTTTTGCACACAGAGTACACAAACTCCTTCAGCAGAAGTCTTCTACCTCTTGATGTGCCTATTTCCATGTTTTTAATTTTTTTAAAGGAAGTTTACCCCTATGTCCCCACATTTGGTCTGTAACTGCTGCTTCATACAGTTTTCTTTTAGGCCAGCAATCTGAATACT
Organism: Buteo buteo; assembly: GCF_964188355.1. NCBI lineage: Eukaryota > Metazoa > Chordata > Aves > Accipitriformes > Accipitridae > Buteo > Buteo buteo. Next base: position 30,835,680 of record NC_134184.1, on the reverse strand, counting down.
CTGAAAAACACCCCAAGTCTTCTCTGTAAGGTATCTGTTGTACTTAACGTGGTTCACCATTGACATAATCATTGATGTCCTTTGGTCTACAGCATTTGCTCTCCCTCGCTATTCTGAACAAAGCTACAAGACCCTTTCATTTTGTACATGTAAGCACCATGCTCCATCACACATTGCATATCTGTCTGACCACAGACTGAAAAGTCTTCCAAAGATTGCAAAACCAGGAGGTCATTCAGGGAAATTTGACCAGTAAAGGAGGGAGAGGAGCGGTAGGGAATAGATTTACAAGAAAGGCTTGGGTAGTCTACGCTTTAGTGGAGTGTGGAGAGAGCTGTGCCAGACTGGCAGTACTAAAAGCAGCTCTGCATCGAATAAATCATCCATCCTGTCAACAAAGGATGATGATATTTTACATTTGACTAGATTAGAAATAAGAACGCAGGGTAAATCTGTAACCAGTAAATTGAACTTGCCCAGGACTGGTCTCTGATACTCTGTGCTTTTGTTCACCATAGGGTTGCTGAATCCAATGTGCCTGTTGTGAATGGCCCCATGTCCATGCTAATTCCTGATCTGTATTTGCTGCTATGGGCCAGAATTATGCCTCGTTTAGTCTTAACGATTTGCCAATGTAGACATCCATGATTTAATTAGGAAAAACCTCTATGGCTGTCATTAGTTGGTGTAACCACTCATACGCTCAGGAAAGTTTACAGCTTGGTAGCTGTCAATTCCTCACCTTCCACAAAATGCTGGCATCTTCCTAAATTTATTTTTCCCCACCAAATTGCTGAAGGTTTTTTCTTTTGGGGCTTTTGACTGAGTATGTCTTAAGGCAGAAGAAAAAGGAAGTATTTTTTCTTTCTCCCCACTATGCAGATTTTCCGCCAGCATATCATTTAAGGTTCATTTATTTGCAACCAAACCCAGTACCAGCCTAATAACAGCTGCTCCAAGGGTGGGGCTGGACAGCAGGGCCATTTGGGGGCCAAATAAGATCCCTGAGTGTGCTGGATATACAGGGGAAAGGGTACCAAAGCACCTTCTGCCTGAAAAAACAGCTGGTTTATACAGAAGAATCGTAAGCGGTTGAGGAATTGCCCAACTGTTCTGGTGAGCAAGAGCCCGATTCTCTATGACCCTCATGGACTTACGCGTAAATATCTGTGGAAATACCGTGGGGTACCCGTGTAGGTGCAGGCATCGGTATGAGCAGATTGCCACATAGACAGGGAAATCTGACTCGAGAAGGCAGCAAGAGTTAGACACCAAAAGAACACAGCGTCCAGCTCGAGGGGTTATATCCATGGCACGGATTTTTGTGGTGACAGTGCCCATTTCCACTGGTGCAGTGCTAAGGAAGCCAAACACCAATGGCCTGGATCCCGTAAAAAGTGCTGAAATCAGGATTAAGGAGGAACCGAGTGAAAAATTGCAGTCTTACGGCAGCCTTAATTCAATGCTGCTTTCCAGTAAAAATTTTTCTGTTGCCTGGAGGTCTCCTCCTCCTCAGGCCCCGAATTGCCCTAGTCTGAGCAGCTTGATTCTAGTTTCTTGCCTGTGTCTGCCTGGGACTTGGAAATGGGGAATTCTGCCTGAATGGTGGACAGATGCTCGCTATAAGAGAGAGCTCAGGGAACAGGATGGAATGCTTGTGGAGCATCTTCCAGTGTCAGCTCTTAGGTGAAAACATAATTTTATTCAGGTGCCTGTTTTGTGCCCTAGCAGCGTGTTGCTGATGCTGGGAATGGTGCAGGGTCTGGACGCACCCAGAGCTGTTTGGACAATGGGCATTTGCAGGAGCTGGGCTGGACTGGACTGATTTTTGACAGCTGCTCCCGCTGTCCCCGTGTCACTTATCTGAAAGGATCTGACTTGCCTTACTTCCCCAAGCAGCAGCAGCAGCACCAGTTCCTCTTGGATTTGTTTCTCTGCTATTTTAGTCAAGGCCTTTCCATCGAGGCAAAATGAAACTGAGAGGTAGACCTCCAATGTCACCAGCCCCTCTTCTCCTAGGCCTGTTTTATTTACTTTCTAAACCATTTTTACCTCTTTACAGCTCGGATGAATTTCTTTGAGATGTGCTCCTTATAATAAAATAAATAATGTAATAAAATACTTTTGCTATTCCATAACCGAAGGATGACACTGAGAAAGACGTTAGCAAAAAAAAAAGGGGGAAAGCAAATTCATTGAGGTGTTGCCAGCCTGAAGAAAAGAAAAAGTGCTGTAGAGTAGCACAGACAGGTCCTTGGAAAGACCTGCCTGCTGCCTTAGGAGACAACACCAAGAAGCATTCCCTGGAAGAAGTCGCAGTGCCTTGCATAAAGCAGAAGGAATGCGGTGTTGTGGTCACTTCAAAGCCAGTCAGTGACTCTGCTGAAATGCCGCTGTTGCTCATCGAGGAGCGTGGTGTGGGAAAGGAGAATTTATTTGCCTCACCTGGAACTGGGAGCCATTCTACTGTGCTCTCATCTCGGTCCAACAGTTACTGTAAATCAAGCTCCCCCCCGCCCCGGATTCTCAGAAGGTGAAACTAAATCAAAGTGAGAATGGTTTTACTGGAATAGGGTATGTTTTCAGGCCTCCTACACATTTCATGGATGAGACGTGAGTATGTGCTGACACAGCACAGAGGATATATCCATGCTTCTCCTATAACAGAGGATTTCCTAAGCTCAGACCCTAGTAACATCTGGCTGCAATAGCAATGCTCCTCTCACAGGAAAAACGCCTTGGCACAGCATTTTCCTGTGCCAGCGAAGTGCTAACGTGGCCGGCATGTCGTGCTGTCTCATGCTAGAAAAAAGTTTGTGGGTCTATGACTGAAGCAGAGCCCCAGGGCTACTTAGAAGCGTAACAAAAGATTGAGAAGTCACTGAAGTAGGAAAATAGGGTGAGATGATATGATGAGCAATTGGAGAAAAGTGTTTGCATCGTTGAGCTGAGGCTGAAACAGCCCTGAGGAAGTTGATGGTACAGATGGAAGCACACCCCAGATCTAGACCAGCATCCTGAGCAGAGGAGCATCTTTCTTCTCTAACCCTGAGAGACACAATGATGGAGACAGACTTTCTCAGGAAGGATGAAGTGCACAGAGAAGGGTGAAGAGACCCTGTCTGTTCCCTATAGTGAAGAAAAATTTGATTATCTTACGTTTCGTCAATTTATTAGTTAACACCACCACTCGTCAACCTTCCCTCTCAGACTCTGCTTAATGTGGAGGATCTGGTTGCCCCAGACTCCCCTCTAAATGCCTTCGAAGACACTAGCTCGCTCTCCTTGTTGAATAGCACTGTGTTCGCTGTAGCAGGACTCCTTCAGCAAGTCCCAGCGGTGAGGCACAAGGTCTGTACCGGAGTTAGACAGGCTGGACCCCCGCGACCCTGATCCCCAGGATTTCTGTATTTGACAGACTGATGGGAAAGCAGAAATAACTACCAGCATACCCTACACGCTTCCTATTTCAAAACTGCTTTCTGGCTAGTTAATACATGTGCTTCCCCTTTTAAAGAGCAAAAGTGCACAACTGCTGCTTCAGCTGGAGATGGCCATGACACTTCCCCAAGTCCACCTTCCAGTTGCTCCTGCCAGGAGATGGGAAAATCCATGAACGGCCCATCTACTGGTTCTGGATCTGGCCTCTGATGCTGGGTCCAGGGCCTGTCTCCGTAATGGTCTTGTCCCAGCGCTGTGCTGAGTGCTCAGCAAGGGAATCTGATGACCTTACTCTCATTTTTTCCCCGCAATTTTCCTCACAGTTTTGTGTCTTCCCAGATCTCCTTTCCACGGGGAAACTCCTCAAGCCACCCTACCCCATCCTTTCCTCTCTGAGTTCCTGCGGGAACGCCGCTCACTCCTACCTTCCCAAGGGTTCCTAGCTTCCACAGCCACACCTTTTCCCTCTAGCTCTTCCTCCCCTCTTCCTCTCCTCTTCCTCTAGCCATCTGCCACCAGCGGTTGTCCAGAGCCTTCAGCATTCCCTCCTTCACCCCTTACCTGCCAAGAAGGCAGAAGGCACACCTCGGTGCCTGCAGCTTATTGCCTCCCGTCGCGGTCTCTCCTGGGCACTCAGGCTCAAGTACTGCCCTGCTCTCTATCCCTGTTCCTCCTCCAGAGCAGCAACCCAAAGAGCTCTTTATTTTCCAGCACATATCACATGAATTACGCTTTGACGATTACTAAGAGACTTCACTTTCTCCGTGACTGAAATCCCCACCGCTCTGCCAGGCACCCTTTCACCACTCCTCCTGTCTTCCAACTGGACCTGACTGCCAGTGAAGCCTAAACACCTTTCAGCAACTTAACTATGACTCTGTTTCCCATTGACCCTTGTTCACCCACAGAACTTCCCAGCCCAAGGAATTCAGAATTCCACTCAAGCTTACAGGGGAAAAAAAACTCTTTCCGATGGTGTAAGACTGAACTAGCTCACACGTTTGCTTCCCACATCCTATTGAGGTCAGAACACAAGCACGTGCTTTTTTTCTCAGAAAAAGGAATTGATTGTAAATCTTCAGATTTTATAATCCAGGGAGTCATACCTGCTCTAGATCTAGAAATGCCATTTACCGTGAAAAAAATGACACTTCTTTGTCTTCAAAGGTGGGCTGTGACCACATGTCCTTAGGGCGTTATTTGCCAAGTCAACAAGTCCATAGATGGTTCCAGTCTTTTATATGCACTGGGTCTTACCGGGAAAACAAATGCTGAAACCGTGCCAGCGCCTAAGGGCAGATTCCTCAAACAAAACCCATCATCCAAATTTGACAGCAGATGGCACAAAATTTACCTGCTGGTCCTGCCGCTCTGCTGTGTCATAAATCATTTCTCATGCGGGGACAGGGGGCAGCTGGTATTTACTCTTGGCCGATAACTCATCCGGACGGACCGAGGATGTTGTACAAAACCCTGTCTAATGAATAGACGACTTGTGGCTGCACAGGACTTCTCTCCAGGGGTCTGCCTGAGTCAGGGGAAGGAGGAACAATAGGAAGGTTGCTGACACTGAATCATTTCTCTTTTCCACCCCAGTGAAATAAAAGCTGACCCAGGGATTTCCCTCTTTTTGCAAAAAAAAAAATCTTTGTCCCCTCCCTCCTCTCTGCTAAGCAGGCATCAGTAGGAGGGTGGGGGGGGAAGAGGGGGGTGTCGATCCCTGCGTTTGCGCTATGACATGCATTACTACAGCATTTGGCACCTGGAGGTCCCAGGGTCACGCTGAGGCCGAGCGGCGCGGGTGCCCCTCGAGCAAGAGGCTCTGGCACGGCATATGACCCCCCATGTGGGGGTTCGTGCACCGGGGCTGCAGGAAATTGTGAAATTTTTACATAAGCTTGAGCTTCTAGTTGCGTGTGATGGTTGTAAGCTGCTTGCAGAAACCCCGTGTGGCCAGTCTGGCATTTAATGGTCAGCTACGTGCCTGCACAAGTAGGGATGTCGTCGTGCCAGGTCCTGGGCTTCTCAGCCACAGGCAGCTGGACACTGAAAAATAAGACACTGCTGAAATTTTGCCCTGTGTGCTGCCCGAGGACTTTGCCCTAAGGCCAGATGAGGGACAAGAAGAGGGGTGTGTTTCGCAGGTCGGTCAGAAAGATGTGCCCTGACCTCCCAAGGGATTTGGCACAGTTCACGGGCAGGAATACCGAGGAGAACAGTGACTTGCATCTGTTCACAACCTCCTTCCCCCCCCTGCTTCAAGCAATAAAGCAGAAACCTCAGTTTTCCTCTCGTTGTGAGAGGTGCGAGACGCTTGCCTAGCTGGACTCCAAGAGACGGCTCAGTGTCGATGGCACAGGAGATGGGGCCGAGAAATAGCCGAGAAAGTACCCAAGTGCGCCGAGACCAGCGAGAGGACAAAACCGGGAGCAGAGAAGCGTGAAAAAGCAAAAGCTCAGAACAGCAGGAGCAAGTCTGTTGGGAGTTTTGTAAATCTGATGGGGCAACGCTACGGTGCCGTTAAGCACAGATGGTTGCAGGGTTTTTTTCCTGTTGTAAGCCTCATTTCGCTGCCCCTGCGTGCACATCTTTCCTGTGCTTGCCTAATGAACGACTGGGCTGCGGCACGTGGTTGCTTCCTGGGGGAAAGACACGCTCCAGAACGGATCGGACCCAGCCCCATGTGTTGGCCTCGAAACCCGCCTGTATTTTACAGGCACGAAATGCCACGGGTGTAGCCACACGACCAAGGAATGCAGGGCATGCTCCTCCGTCATTGTTTTTTCCTCTGGAAGCAATGGGAGAGGACGTGCCTGTCAGTTATTAGCTGTGGCCCAAATCCTCCCCACTGGCTGGGCAAAAATCAGTGCCGTGGGTGTATGTCGCTCACAGCTACCTTATCCTCTGCATCCAAAGGGAAGAGCTCTTGGGATGTCTCGCTACGCCATCCGTAGTACCTGAACCCTTAAACCACCTTCCAGCTGGCCGGAGCAGCAAATTGAGAAAGGACTTGCAATAAAAACATTCCTTCCCCTCTAACCCTGCCTGCCTGTACAGGTATGTCCACACACACACACACTCGTGTTTAAAGGCGCAGGGCCCAATGCAAAACCCATCAAGAAATGCCAAGTTTAACTTTGGCTGAATTACAACCGCTTGTGTCAAATCGGGCCGCATCTGAGAAGCGGGAATGTTGTGTATTGATCACCCAGGAACAAGCCGTTGCTGCGCTACCTAAACATGATGTGAAAGTCAGAGTTATATTTTTAATGATCTTTTGATAAAACAAGATAATGATTTTTCTTCTGACCTCACCGAAGCTTTGTTCTCACCGAAACACAATTTCAAAATCCCGAGTTAGTGGGAAGATCAAACTGAGGTCCTTAGCACAAGCTGGCTGTAATTTTTAGCTTTTCCAGCCCTCTATTTTGAGGGACTGTGTAAGCACAAGTTTTGTACACAGGCCATCCCATGTAAAATATGCTGCCCATGCTCCAGCATGTGGATCAGATGCCTTAAGTTAGTTACACTGCAATAAATACTGCTAGTAAAATGTTCAATTATATTTTTAGGGGTCAGATCTCCTCCAACACTTTAAACTTTACGTTTAAAGGTGTGTTTGGAAGTGCCCTGGGTGAAGAGGAAGGCAAATGAGGCTTGGAGACTTTCACAGAAGAGGTGAGAGAAGTGTTAGTGTCGAACTGGAAAGCTGTGGGTTCCCGAGCAGCAGCTTTGTTCGCGTTTGATCATAATTTTCATTTCACTCCGTCCCAGAAACTTCAGAAGAGGACTTGCTCCGTACGCCTTGCTCTGCAGGGTAAGAGAGACTGTAAGCAAGTCAAACAGTTTAAACCTCGATCGTGTCACTATCTCGCCACACCGTGCTGTTATGTATAAAAGAAATTTAAAAAAAAAAACAACACGGTTTCGCAAAGCTTTCAAACTTCACGGGAAGAGAACCACTAGAGGGGGCTGGTTGTCCATCACTTAATTTGGGTTTCTGCACTGCAGGGGAAGGTACAGCGATGCTGTCTTGGTGCAGGTTTGTGGGCAAGGCAGCCCTCACAGACACCACCAGCCTCTGCAAACCCTCCTCACTGTAGCAGTAGCCACAAAAACCGCAAAACCTGCCCAGAACCCAGAGTCTTAACCTCAGCCACGTTGCCTTGCTGTGTTCATCCCGAGGCAGCGACGACCACGCGTACCAGCCGTTGTAGTGTCTGCAGAAGAGCTGCGCCAAGCTCTGGCTCCTCATTATCACATCTCCAAGCTTGCCCACCTCTCTTCCTATCGTCCCTCAACTCCTTTGGCTAGTCGCATTTTTGAAAGACGCATCGAGTGCCAACTCTCGTTGCTGCTGCCAAGTTAGCAAGGAGAGATGCAACCTTCTGCCCCTGGAGCCCGGCGGAGAGGCTGGGAGTCTGGTCCAAAAATCCTGAATGCATCTGGAGCCCTTTCAGTCTGGAGACACTTTCTATTTATATTAAAGCTTCCTGGGAAGCTTTACAGCCGTTCCTAAAATAATGGAAAAAATCACTTAAAGGTATTCCTAGAGCAGCTCAACGTTAGCGAATGTCTTTTCTTTGGAAGACACAGGGCTATCGTTCCTTAAACGGGTATCGATTCAGGCAGGACCTGACACAGACCAGCTCTCACTTGGAAACCAGAGAGTGAAGCAGTGCTGCACTTGAGATAATGACAATAATAATAATAATAATAATAATAATAATAATAATAATAATAATATCAATTTGCATGGAAGACAATGTAACTGCAGCTCACAGCTCCTCCTCCGCCAGCCAAATCCAAGCCCAGAGCACAGGAGGTCATATATGCCCGTGTTTATCTATGCCTGCATCCCACCTTGCAGAAGCACGTGCTGCGCTCTGCAGTGCCAGAGTTCATTTTCCTCACCGTGAGCAGCCAGGAGTAGGTAAGAGAAAACCAACGGCTGCTGGTGAGTTCACTGGGGATCTTGCTAGTTCCTGGATTTGCTGATGTTTTGGAATTATTTTGAATTTCAGCCACGGGGTCTTCAGCATGCACAAATCTTCTGGACTACATCAGTTCCAAACATCTTTAAAGAAAAATAAAAATCTCCTTTCCTTCCGTAGCATGGAGCTTTTCCCTTCCTGCTCCTCTCGAAATCACGGGGTGGTTGTTCAGATCACCGGCTCTATGGTAGGCACTGAAACTGCTGTGGTGTCTAAATCAATTTTCTACTCTGGTATGTGAAGGTTTAACACTTAGCAAATGGCAGTCTTCACACAAGTGACACATTTCCCTGTTTTCTGTGTTTGAATAACACTTATTATCATTTCAGATCTTCTCTTTTCACTGTAATGCCTGTGAGTTCTACTAAACCTCTGAATTCCCTCTTTTCAGTTCTCTTTCTGCTACATCCATTTCTGCTTCTGCATTTAAATTTCTCTAACTTTGCTCCCAGTCCACACTGCTGCCTATCCCCATTTCTGGCAGCCGGCCTGTAGCTGGGTACTTGCACTGAGACAACATTTCAGCTGAGTTAACTGACTCCAGTGAAAATCCCAGCAGAGACAAAGCGGTCTGAGTTTTTTTGCTATAATTAGTATAGCAAGTGGAAAAAGAGTCACGGAGCTACTTTCATCCTCCAGCTCCACGGAAACCAGATTTCAGGTGCGCTGAGCTAACAGAGTGCAGCCTAGCTGCATCCTTGGTTCAGCCTTTGTCCACAGGCACCTAAATTCTCCTTGCAGCTCCCCGAGGCACTTGAAGACTCATTGCTGCACATCCTCGGATGGGTTGCACACCCCCGGATGATTTGCACACCCTCGGATGAGTTGCACACCCTCGGATGGGTTGCACACCCTCGGATGGGGTTACCATTCTGTGGGAACCACACGAAGACAGCGCTGAGTTCACTTGGAATTGCCAAGGAGGAGGGAGAAGGAAAAACTGTGTCGGCACAACCGTGCAAAGGTTGGAGCACTTACCAGGAGGTGAAAAGCATTCCTTCTTCGGCTGAGGTGGTTTCAACTCCTTGTAACCACGTCGCAGCAGAGCTCACCAGCTTGATGTTACTGATGCAATTTATCCGACAGTTATTTTGGGACAAATCCTGTGTCACTGGAGCAGAGGTGTCCATCTGTCCATAGGAGTGCTTGGGTACAAAGAAGGTGCATGTCATCAGTTTTTCATCTCTCCCTTAGCATTTCCCTCTTCTGTCTCTGTGTCCCAACTGCCTTTACAGTGTCGTGTACACAACTGCCACGGAAAGCCTTTGCCAGTCTTTCCAACCTCAAGTCACACAATATTAAACGGCTCTTAAGACACAAAACAAATCCAAGGCGCTTCCAGCTGAAGGTTTTGGGCAAGTCCCGTGGGGCCATACCAGGAGGATAAGGCAGCAGTCCCTTTCCCCTGTTCGGTCCAGGTTGTAGCCGTCGGCGTTCCACAGTCAGGGAAGACTCAGGCACTGACTTCAGAGCATCCAAAGTCCATTACAGATAAAAATCCTTGAACATAAAAAATGTTTGCCTTGGAATAGGCACAGGTACAATGGTCGTGACAGAGATCAGAACAAAATTCTTGAAGTGCAGCTGTGAAAAAATGCTGGATTTTTGTCATTTAACGAAAAGATATGAAAATCTGTTGCAGTTAATAAATCTGCACCTGCTTAGTTGCCAGCTGGGGTTGAGCCATGACAACCTGTCTTGTTAAGTGAATGATAATAAAATCAGGGGGTTGTGGTTTTTAGTTTTGTTTATTAAAATGGCAGTTGAGTTTCACTGTTTTTGTATATTTTATCACTTGCACTGATACAACATGGGAAACAACATAAAGCATCAACTAAGCCCTTACTGAACAGCACTGTGGTTACGGGGAACCAAATCAGAAGTTGGAGCTCTGATCCCAGTTGTTGCAGGCTGTCTCCATCATCAAGTCACTCAGGCAAGGGTTTGTTTGTTTGTTTTATGCTTAGAAAAACATCACACATTTCAGATTTGGGGGCTGGAACTCATTAAAAAAAATTATTTTTTTTCCTATAGTAAAAAAATGTATTTACAAGGAATACCAAAGTGTATTTACAAGACATTCTAGAGCTTGCAAAAATGTTGCAGTTTTGACAAATCAGTCCTAGGTGTAATTTGTAGTCCAGGAAAAAAGTTATACTTTTTTTTAAAGCAATGACACATATTATGATGTAAAATGACATATTGCTAGCATTGCGGAAGAATCTGATCCCTCGCCAGGTATCACTGGAGGAAACACAGGGTCAGCATATACCTTCATTGATTTTACATAGGGCTGAGCCTGCCTTTCATTTTGATTCAACTATATATTCATTGATATGAAACAGAGCATGCAGAGCTGAAAGCATTTTAAGAAAGGTATGGCAACAGTACACAGCAAGTGATCCCATCACTCCAGCTGAGTCCCAGGTTGTCCAACAGAATAACATAACATGAGATCTTGTATTTCGGAACTATTTCATCCCACTCGCAGTTCCTCTGCTGTAATCCAGCTCACTTTCCACAAAGTACTGGAGTCAAGCCTCTGTCTGGGACATGAAGCTCCTATGGCATGATGATGAGCAGGCACGGAAGTAAAAGGGAAGCCTTCCAAATCTAAATATGTTCCTGTAACGTCGGATGAGCCAAAATCCTTTGCCGTACCGAGGTCCAGTGCAGCAATCGCGGACAGTAAAACTGCAATGGGGAAGAAACTGGGTTGACAACTTTGCGTCATCCTTCTGAGACTATATACACACCCCCAGCAGTTCAACCTCCTCACTCACAAATGCAAATTAAAGAAATTATCTGGCCTCAAAATGACTATGGTTCATCGCTGGAGCAGGCGCTGAAACCTCCTCAGCTCTATTTTAGCAGAGGCCCACGCTATTGCAAAGTAGTAATTACTCCAGCCTTAATGCACAGTCTGCATGGCTCCCGTGGGGAAGAAGGAGACAGACACGTCAAAAATAGAAAGATGTACTGTACGGTGGAGTGGGGTGGAGAGAGAGGGGAGAAAATGATTCTGCAATTCCCAGAAATGGAGCCGATATAATTTTTGTCTCAGCTGTAAGCTTTAGGTCCTAAAGGAAGCTTCGGAATAGACTGGCTTGACACACAGCCACAACGGGAAGCTGCATCACACATTTTGTCTGTAGGACACGAACCTTAAATACAAGAAAGTATTTGCATGCCTGATAAATCTCCTTAAAAGTAGTTTCGTGTTCACTCAGATACACTCAAAATCTGAACTGAGCATACCTGCATGGAAACCATTATATACCCCATGTTAGGTAATAGCAACCTTTGATCAACATTAATGTCATGTGAAATTGTGGACCAAGTATGAACTTCCACTCTCCTAATACTTGTACAACTACTGACTAGGGGCCATATGTGCATATTTCTTGCTCACAGTACTCCTCGGGGGGGCAAGGGAACAGGACATATTTCTGTATTACTTACTCATCCAATATTTTTTTAATATCTTCTGTGAAGTCTATGTATCTTTCCTTCACGTTGTTTCTGGAGAAGCGAAGGGCAGCCAGATGAGCGAGCTTCTGAGGTTGGTTCTGAGTCTTTTCATTCCACAACAAGGGGCTTATGAAGTTATTTTCTATTCTGAGGAATTTTAGTGGAAGGTTCAAAATCCCTGATGGCCAAGCAGAGAGCTGTTTCTCTTTAATGTTTGAACATCTGAGCTTTCTGTAATTTTAAGGACCACCAGGCATTTATAGGTTGTTCACATAATTTCCTACCTTGACCACAGTTATATAATATCCTAATTCCCATTTGATTAATTAATAAACCAAGATGTCATGTATATATAAAATGCTATGTGTTTCTCACAGTGCACTTCATGTTCTAGACACAATTGTACATACAACATTTTTCTAATTATAATTTAAATACCTGGGTTGTCTAGAAAGACAGGGGTGGGTGCCTCTGAATGCATTAGACACGTACACAGAGAAATCAATGTTCAGGGCAACAAAGAGCAACACAGTCTTGTGTATGAATAATTCCTTTTCTACAGTTTCTTTTGGGTGGGTCCCACAGAGCTACGTTTTAATTCTTATCTCACCAACACTTCACACTGCTTGAAAACAACCACACGTGGTTTCGAAATACATTTTCTTTTTCCTTATCATACAAATCAAGTGTGCTGCACATATATGGCCCAAATGAGAGAATGATCATATTTTGCATGGGGATATTCAACTTACAGCTATCATCAAGACGCTTGCAAACTCCCCAGTTTACATACTGGGCATGATGTCACACGGTATGCAATACCCCTTTGGCCAGTTTGGGTCACTGCCCTGGCTGTGTCCCCTCCCAACTCCTTGTGCCCCTCCAGCCTTCTTGCTGGCTGGGCACAAGAAGCTGAAAAATCCTTGAATTAGGCTAAACGCTACTTAGCAACAACTGAAAACATCAGTGTGTTATCAACATTCTTCTCATACTGAACCCAAAACACAGCACTGTACCAGCTACTAGGAAGACAATTAACTCCATCCCAGCCAAAACCAGGACACCCACTCTCCCACACTGTTGAAACTGTGTTAGACTTCCCTTTGGAAATTTCCTAAAGCACACTGGATATATTAGCTCAAGCAGCCTAGTCAAGTTCTGGACTATGCTCATCCTCTAGAGAGGATCCAAACCATCCAAACATGCAATCCAAAACAGCTCCAGAGCCCAGGCAGTGAAACTCTTTTTCATTTTATTGCTCCTTTATTAAACTCTTTCTTTCATTTCTAATTACACAAACTCTGCTAGGAGAACACTGCTTCTGCATTGTTATGACTCCTCCAGAAAGTATACAGTTATTGTTACATACACCATCACAGGCGACATAGATGCTGAGATAATATTTAACTATTGCCACATATAATCTCAAATACACTTTAATATATATAATCTAGCATCTAGTTCCTTGTAAACCAGCCTTAATTCATCATTTTCATGACAGATACACAATAAAGTATATCTATACAACATACACTACCTATTAAATTGCCTGTAGTCATATCAAATCTAAATCTAAGGCTTCCAATACAATATGATAAAATCTAAGAGCTATAATAAATAGGTACATGAATGTAAATAATGAAGATTATTATAATGAAAGAGAATGTATGCATGTACTGCATCGGAGTTCAGAATTTTCTTAGATTACTGGAATCTGTTTTGCAAGAAAAACAATGCGTCAGTGCTGAAGATTTCCCAAGGTAGTAGCAGATGACTGTAGTTAGAGTAAAGGAGCATTGTCTCTATTTCATTAAAATTAAAAACCAGAATGAAAATTCTTCTGGATGTAAACAAAAATCTACAAAATGTGGTTCTAAAGATGAAAAATATTTCCAGCAAAAATGAAAATCCAGTGCAGATGTTCTCATTGGTAGCTCTGAAACTTTGAAGAGATGTAGTATGAAAAAAATTGTCTGAGATATTTGAAGGATTTTGTCCCAGAGCTCAAATTTGTTACGCTGATGAATTGTTTCAAACTGTGCAATTCATGAACAACAGAGAAGCGCTCTCAAGTGTCTGTTCCTCATATGGAACAAGGTTCACTAATTTAGCAAAAAGAGCTGCAACAATTCCTTCTGATTTTAAATAACTACCTTTGAGGATGCAGAAGCAAAACCAGAAGCACTTTGTCTTCTAAGCAATACGATAACCCCAAGAACAAGTATCTTGACGGGACATTTACTGAGCTGTGTGAATTGTGGCCCTGCTTCATGTGCAAGCCCTTCCCTTTTTCAATTCACAGTATTTCTGTTTCTAAGCGTGTGAACGGTCAGAGTATCTGAAACAGCAGCTGAACCCTGGAAATCTCTCCTGTTTCGGCTTAAAGCAGATGATGGCATTGGGATCCCTTGGTGAGGGCTGGCAGTCAGGCTTCTGTTTTGTATAGAGTAAGGGATGCTTTTTGCTTTTGCAAAAGAAAAAAAAAATCAAAACCCGTCTGGAGAAGAGGTGCACCTCTGGCCTTCCTCCCCTCTCCAGAGAGAGCTCGGGAGGCAGCAGCTTCTGGCCCCTGTGCACAAGGGGGAGTTTGGCTCCCCGGTCACATTCTCCGTTCAGACAGTTGTCTGTCCGTGATTCCTCCAAGGACAAAATAGTGGGCTGGATGCTTTGGTCCTAGTCTGCCGACGGGATCATACAAGCTTAAAAGCAGGGCAAATTTAGGGTGGTGTTTCCTTAGCAACAACAAACTATGGTCAGATATCACTTACTTAAAGTACTGCTTTTGCTGGAGTTTGTAATTACATCTTCAAGCACAAAAGCAAAACTTACGGTACAGTTGAATGAAAACCTGTCTCCATATCTATCTAACACATTTCTAAGATGCTGAAAAATATTTCCCGTTCCCGTAAGAAAGCAATGTCAATAACATTTAGGATTGTTTCGTATTGAGCAAATTGAAATGTCTTGATGACTTAGGAAGATATTATTATTATTTAATCTTTTTATTAATCTGCATTTCTGCTTTAATAAATAAGCTGACATTCAAAGGCAATGTGCCTTGGACAAATAAAAAATGTGTTTTGCAAAATACAAATGAAGACTTTGAAAGAAAATTGAAAGTGTTGACCACTTTTATAATTCAATTCAATTGGAAAATTTTGGACCAATTTTTAATGGTGGCCAAGAAGTATCTGGAACACCAGAATACTGACTCTGAAATGAGGTCCCTCCCCAGTTTTCATTTTTGTATTGATGTTTGGCATGACTCTGCCAATTTCTTTACACGCCGCTCTGAAATTTCTTTGCACACAGATCTTCGCTGCTGTACAGCAGAGCAGCACACAGTGACACAGACTTCTGGCGTTTCTTTCTGGACATGGCGGATTTTCAGGAACAGAACCCCAACCTCAGCCAAGCATCAGGTCTCTCACTTTTCCTACGGACAAAAAAAAATATGCAATATGGCAAATCTTTATTTCCCTTACTGCAAGCCTTAGCAAAGCTGCCGAGATCTTTGCGTTTAGCTGCTGCATAAAGTTATAAAAGACGCGTATACTCGGACCTCAGGCAGCAGTGGGGAGACTCTAGGAATAACTGAAGCCAGCCTGCTCCAGAAAAGGACATGGCACAACCACGGCAGTGCAGGGCTGTGCGTGGGCTGAGAGACAAGGCTGCCGTGACATGGCTATCCTGCAGACCTGGCTTGGGTCCCTGCACGTGGCTGCATCTCACTGCGGGGATGTGTCAGCCCAAGCAGAAGGTGAATAGGCCCTCGTAAGGGTGGGACGATGGTGCAGTATTTAAGTACTTTTAAGTAATTTAAAATAATTTAAGTAGCTTGCCTCAAATAAGAACGGATGCAGCGCAGCAAAGATTTCACCGGTGATGACCACGAACCAAGAATCTTTTTAGTATGTGGCAAGGCCTGATTGTCTACTAAAAATAACTTGACTGGACCAGTCTTTCCCCTCTCAAAAAGTCAGCAAAATAATAGCAGTGTTAGCAAATAATTCTCTTAATAAACAGTAGGCAAAGTGTAGAGAAGTTGAATAAAATAAGGAGGAGGGGTCATTTGAGGATCTCAGCTGGTAAAGAGGGGAGTAGCTCAATTGATTGGGATGCTTTGGAGATGTTTTATACAGCTGAGGACTTTATATACTGTACACTTTTCAGCAAAGAGAAAAAAAGATCTATAAATACTTTTCTCTACACCCACTTAAGGGTATTGCTGGCAAGAATGTGAAAAATCAATAATTGGTTTTTATAGTACCAAGAAAGAGAACTCCCAGTACTGTTTGCTTATGAGGATGGTTCTGGTATTTCCATCTCTGTTATTGCCAGTTTCCATTTTGGTCACACTTGCAGAAATGGATAATAAAGTGACATGATCTGTTTGATTTGATAATTAAACTTCTTATGCATGTGGTGCCAAAGAACCTAAAAATGAATAGGTATCAGATGAAATAATACCGTATTGCTACAACAACATGGGATACTTATTACATCTTACAAACACAGTCATATCACAGCATAACGTTTTCAGGTACCAAGCAAGTTCACTGTGAATACTGACATTTCAACAGGTTTTCTAGATCATAGAACAGGAAAGGGAGAAATAATACTAATTCTTTCAAGGTCATGGAAAAAGGAATGGAATATTTACAGTTAATTTATACAGAGCATGTTAAGATTGACGTTCATTTAAAGCAGAACGTGTCCAGCTAGAATTATTCCCAAAATCCCTAATCAATTATTCCTGATCCACCCTCTCACTAGACATATTTATTTATTCTGAAATATTAAAGTCCATACGTGAAATCCACTACCTACCTCCAAGGAGGAGCTTGCTTATCCAGATAGCAACTCCTATTCCAATGGAAGCCTGCGGCAGACAGCTGGGTGAAGCCAACAAACTATTTATATAAAGATGGCTTAGGAAACCATTTCCTCATGCCAGCTGCCAGAGATTTGTGTTCTCCACGAAGGCAGAAACCTAAATTCTGGCAGAGGATCCCACATGGGAGTTTGGGTGAAGCTTCCTCTGGTTTGTCAGCCAGGAGCCTAAACTGCTGGTTCAGACCCACCAATGGACAAAGTTTAGATCAGCAGACAAATTCCCAGAAACCATGAAATATTAATTTCTGGTTCCTTGCCAAAAGCAAGAGGCACCTTCTTTCATTTTCTGCATCTGACAACTACTTTGTACGGTGCTGACATAACTTGAGTTGAATTACGCTTTGGCAATAGGTACAGTGCTGAGCAAGTGCCATGAAAATTATGCAGGATGTATCAGAAAGAAAATGAGACACAGTAAAAGTACAGAGGAAATAGCGAAAGAAGGTGAGACAAAAGAAAAGAAGAAATAAACAATGGAGAATTTAAGGCAAGGGAGCTATAGAAGAAAAGCATGTAAATCAGTTATCCCTACAGCTACTCTAATGTTAACAAAAGAATTTTAAATCATTCTAAGCACTTCTTTTTCATGCAGTGATACAGTTAAAAATTTCAGATCATTTTTCTGTGGATGAGGTTACAGAGCCAAAAGATACTTTGAATGAGAGCTGCTATTGACTATTAAAACACAGCAACATGAGTAATGCATCTTTAAAGGATATACCTGAAGGCTAAGAGCAATCTTCTGGTACAAGAAGCAACACAATATTTCCACTTGGGACCTAGCCATCAGTTTTTTCCTCTTCATCCTGCTTGCTTGCTATAGAATGGAAATTAGTTTCTCAAACATCCTCCACACTATTGCCATCAGGGGCATCATTAGAGTCTAGGACATAACAAAAGGATGTCAGGCATTACAGAGCTTCTTAGGGGAAAGCAAACATTAGAAAATAAAGACTGAATGAGGAGTGCTCTGCAAACCTCCTACATCTGATCCTTGAGATTCTCTGTTGCCATACTCAGACAAAGCTCTCACACAGTAATCAATTGATTCATGAATATTTGCATGAAGATATAAAGATTGCAGGTTTTTTTACAAACACTTCCTTTCTTTTGCCTTTGATGGGAGAAGAATAAGTCTTCACGTATGCAAAAAAGGGGCCTGCGAGTAGAACTGGATTATGGCCTACCCTAACGGCAGTAGTTTGCCTTCCTCCACAGCTACTATTCGGAGTTACAGCCCCCACAGGGGAGGTCTTGTACCTTCAACCTCACTGCCGCTTCAATGCCAAATCAAGATTGCAGATTAATTTGTTACATTATAATTCCACTATTTCGCTAATGCAACGGGATGTAGCGGTTGTAGTCCTCCAGAGTCTGCAAGTGGCATGCTGCATTTCTGAGAATCTTGTTTCCCATGATGCCATTTTATGACTGTCAACCCACGTCATCCATCTACTTTCTCTCTCAAAAGTGACATATACTTCCTGATCCTACCCGTAAAGGGTCCTCTTTCTCTTTCAGGTTCAGGTAGCTTTAAGTAATGTATAGCATACACTTTTTCTTTCTTTTCTCTTGCGAAAGTTCTTCTGGTGAACCAGATTTTCACATTTTCTCTTCCAAGGCCATTTCTAAAGAGAAGTGCAAAATAATAGTGGAAGACATGTTGCATGTACAAGAACTAGATTCCTTTATATATATGGCTCAGAATATTAATGCACAAAAGCCGTATATATTATTCAAGTACAGTAAGAAAGACCCTAAAAGCAAGAGATTAATTTTAAGCTTCTATAGCTTCAAGAATGATGTAGAATCATAAAATAATTCATGTTGCAAGGGACCTCCGGGACATCATCTGATCCAACTCCCTGTTCAAAGCAGGCCTAGATCAGGTTGCTCCGGGCCTTTTCCTGCTGACTCCAGATGTGGGTTTACAATTTTTCACTATGGGTTTATAAACCCCTCTCTCGACCTACTGGCTATGCTGTTGTTAATACAGCCAGCATGGTTTTCCTTGCCACAAGGGAACGATGCTGGCTGATGTTCAATTTGTCATCCACCAGGACCTCTGGTCCTTAACTATAAAGCCACTTTCCAGCCAGTTGGCCCCAGCCTGGTGCATGAGGGGTAATTATGGCCCAGGAAATCTGGGCCTAAGATTTTGTAGTTTATCATTGTATTGGGTGTACATGTACCCATTGTACTGGGTGTAAGAAAATGTGTTAGTCTTTTTTTTTCCAAACAAATGGAATTCACCTACACACTGTTGAATGATGCATGCAGTGGAAGAATTAGATAACATGCAGGATGGAAAGGGCAGGTTTTCAGAGGTATCTTATGAGTTACATAGTTTAATGAAGACTCCATGAGCAATGTTCTACTGCATGTGAAATATGGCCATTTGTATCGCTGACAAGTCCCTCTTTAGGGATCCTGATTCTGCAAGGCACCACGTGCCAATGCAACGAGATCTTCCACCTGAGAAGTAGCTAGTGCTTCCTCGGTGAGTGTTCCTCTGTACGTTCCACAGTGCTCCCCGCATCACCTAAACCTCACGCTAACCCTACTGAATGGGAAAGGGGCAAACGTTCAGGCAACTTCCATATGAAAAAAGCACCATGGAGTGGACTTGTTTGAAGTATGATGATTAAACTGAGGTCAGTTGTGGTCAGACTGTGCAAGGAACAGGGGAATCAGCTTCTGGGAATTGTCTCAAAAGCGACTGCAGGATCTTTTACAAGTCATAGGCAGCTTCACAGATTTTATCATGCCTGTGCCGAAGCACCGCTATTAGGCCCTGAGGTCTGATTCATCCTTCAACTGTGAGGCACCCAGCTGAAGGACCAGAGTCCAAAGCCTGGCTGCTCCTGTCCTGGGTCCTTTTAATAATAAAACAGGATATACAGTTCCTCTCTTCAGAAGAGGGGTAAGACTCTTCAGAGGGTGAATCAGATCTTCGGGCAGCTGAACTAACTGAAATTGCTTACCTCTCTTCACTGACTACCGAGAGGCTTATAAATCCTATTTACTTAGTTTATTCACCTCCATTCCATGACTAAGCATGTGGTGGGATGGCACCGAGCCCTTGTTTCCCCCACCACTGAGGCAGAGTTTCATTTCATACACCTCACACTACAACTGGACTTGGACTTTGCTACCAGGGCTATTCCCAAAGACCTCATTCTGGAGGTCCGCTGGTTCCTTAGCTGGTCCCGAATTTCCAAACAGTACTGCAGCTAGTGGTCATTTAGTCCTGAGCATTTTTATCAACAAAGAAATACTTGGCAAGTTATCCTTCACTCAGCCTGTGTAGTTCCACAAGGTTGATGCTCTGTTCCCTTTGCTAGGCAGACTCATTTCCAGGGACCTGCTGAGGGAGAAGTTACTCCTTATAGCTCTCTGCTGCAACTCAGCTCTCAAAGAAACCTGGGACCACTGGCTTATCTCCCCGGCTTTCTTGCCCTCCACCACAGCCGTCGACAGCTTCCAGCCCTCCGCAGGGCACAGTCCACCCCTTGACATTTCTGCTGCCTTTTCAGTCAATTGCTTCATTGTGTTACATCCTCACTTTCTATACTCCCCTGCAGGGGAAAAGACACTTATGCCACATCACGCTTTTTTTCCTAGCCCAGGGCTCCCGCTCTCGGGTCTCAGTCTCACACTTCATGAAGCACAAAACAATTCCATCCGCTGAGATGATAGAATTACCATTGCTGAAGAGTTGCTTTCTGATCAATGGGCATGCTGCTGTATAAATATCTTTCAGGTGTAATGGTTACATTTGGAGAAATGATCCTTGAACAAACTTTACTGTGCAGCTTTTAGATTCTTGTCAGGTTTACTATATAAATACATAACCTATAAATAGCATCCATCACTAATACGTACTACTACAAGGAGAGCCATCACAACAGAACTTTGTTTCAGGAGAAAAGGTTTATCTATCACTTTTAAAATGGTTTAAATCATTGAAGCACAGCTGTGGTAGTGAGCCAGAAATATTTACATCTGTTTGGATAGTGCCAGACTGGAAATGTATTGTACAGAAATAGATTTTACCAGTCTTTCAAGATAATATTTGGAAGGGCTTAATAATATCAAGGGGCCAATAATTGTATCATCTGAGTTTTCAACCTTATTTCTCTAACTGAATTTTCTTTATTATTTTTAATACTGTTATAAAGCTATTACTTTTAATATATTATTGTTGTTCCTTTTAAATTAATATTACATAATGGTAATATCAAATACAGTATGACAGTATTCTAACAAAATAAAACAGAAAGTCAAATTATTTCAAACATCATAAAAATTATTTTGATTTATTTTCTTTCTCTTTGCCTGCTTTATTGACTATGTGAAGATTGCAGAATTTTAGCTATTTGGACACTCCTACAGTTACAGAAGCTACACGGAAAAAAAAAAGCAAGCTTGCTTTTGTCTCTTTAACCCAGTTCATAGGGACAGCACTGTCTTTTCATGCTACCACTTCATTCTACCGTGCTGATCTGTGAAAAAACATTGTAAAATGTCTGTATGCTATACTTCTACAGCAGATTCTGGGGCCTGACATTTTTGACAGAAGTTAGTGAGCCTGTTCAGATGCCAGGGTCCTCCTCTGCAGATCCGTTTTCAGGATTGGTGCCTACTTTCCAGCCTATTTTTTTTATTACTGAGGTTAAAAATGTTTTGGTTATAGATCATGTTATTGTTCTTCACTTTTCTTTTTAAAGGTTAGTCCTTAAATATTTAATCAATAGCCGATATTAAAATACCCTCTCCTGAGGTAGTCTATGCCAAGGATGCACAGAGCCTCCAGGCTGGTCACAATGGGGTGTTTCTGCCATTCATTCCCAGTTAGGCTTACTTCAGCCTCCAATACAGTTAATTGCTGGGATCCCCCCGTCACACCAGAAATACAGATGGGTTCTGCCCCTTTATAACTTGATGGCATTAGAGTGCACTGTGCACCGGTGCCTACCAGAGCCTTGCACTCCTGTGGGTCTAATGTGCCAGGACATCGAATCCACACAGTCCAATAAAGCTGGTTGTCCCTTTTCCAACTGCCTTGTCAATGCCACCTTCCCTAGAAAGCGATCCCGGCTGCTTGGCTTCCCTACCCTTTAATTCCAGGCTACTAGCCCCGTTGCCCCAGCATTGGAGCAGCCAGGTGATGTTGTGCTCACATGGATGATGGCTGAAATCTTTTTCGCATATCCTGCAGCTCACGCAGGGATAGGGACGGGGTGATTACCTCTGGTTCTGCCTCTTCCTCCTGTTCTCGTGATGACCCTGGTTCATCTTCACCCCTCACGAAGCGAACTGATTTTTTTTTATATTTCTTCTTCTGTATGGGGGCAACTGATACGGGCACGGGTTGGTTCTCTGGTTCAGCTGCAGTGCCTGTCGCCAGGGTTGGAGTGGCTCAGGTGGACCTGGACTGGCAACATAAGGGTGAATTATTTATGGCTCGGTGGGCCCACGACACCTCAGGCCATCAGGGAAGAGATGCAACGTACAGATGGGCTCGTGATCGAGGGGTGGAATTGACCATGGATACTATTGCACAAGTTATCCATGAACGCGAAACGAGCTGCAATTAAGCAAGCCAAGTGGTTAAAGCTCCTGTGGTATGGAGGGTGATGGCTGAAATATAAATATGGGGAGGCCTGGCAGATTGATTATATCACACTCTCACAAGCCCATGACCTTGGTGTTATCAGCACCAGCTGACACTTTATATAAACTGGAAAGAGCTTTTCATTCACATATACAGGCACACAAAATGCCCATTTATTTCTGAACCATACTGCACTGCAAGTCCTTTGTTTTAATTAGAAATCCCTGATGTCTTTAAAATAATATAAGCCAAGACATGCCTTTTTACATGGGTGTATATTCTGAAAAGAGCAGGACCATCCCCCAAAACCTCATTTTTTTCATTTTTTTCTGAATTAAAGTTGTATCTCACTTCCCCTATGGTCTGACTCCATGTGATCTAATTTAATTTTTCTTGATGCCAGCAGTTTTTTCATGTTATCGTTCATATTTTTGGATGAGCTAAAGGGAATGCCTCTATTATCCGGTGGGTAGTGTTCAAGTCTGATAGGTGGAAGACTCAAGTTCCAGGACCTGCCCCGATGACTCTTCCAGTATTTACATGAAGAGCCTCCCAAAGAGATGCAGGTCATACTGCAGTCTTATTCACACTGCTTTGCACTAGTAGCCTAACTTCCAATCTGTCTTCTACATTAATTTCAGAGAACACGTGGAATTTGAAGCTATGAACCACAGGAACTGTCTTCGTACAACTCACCTTTACCTACATTCTCCCCTGGTGTAGACAGTTTAGATGGCAGCTTAGGAGGCAGAAGTCTACAAAGCAGTTTTGGCCGCTCAACCATTTTCTGCTTTGCTTTTGTTTCTGCTGGATGACTGAAGATATTTCAAAAAATCAGAAAAATCTGCCAGGGCAAAACAAAAGAAATAGTCACCTCTTGTTTAAGGTTGCTGAACTATAAATGTCTGCTCAGATAAATCAGGTGATAAAAGAATCATAAAACAGGAGAAGTGGCCAAAAGGGGTATTTGTTCCCTTAGTGACTGATTCAACAGTTTTTCTAGTTATCCTTAGTGTTTCAGGAAATAAATCAGTGATATTATTAAAAAAAAAAAAAAGTAAAAGAGCTATTCTATTAACTTTGGAATGCTCACATTAAATAATGTTTTTCAGCACCTCTGTCACAAAAGGTGAGGCAATTGGAGTTTTTAATCACTGAGCCAAAGGAGGAACAGTAAAATAGAGAAACGCCCCATGTCAAGCATTCTGAAAGCTCCCAGAAACAGTTTTCTGCTGGATAAACAGATTTAATAAGAGCAACATTTAACCCTGATAAAAGGCTGACTCCGCAAGTAGCAATTTTGTGCTTCTTTCTGGTTTCCTATCAGTTTATGAATGCACACAACGACACTACTTTCAATCAAAGAGCCCCTGATTTGGTTTCAGAAATCCTCTTATTAGTAGCCAAGTTTAGCAAATCTCTGATTCGCAGTAATTTTCAAGATTATCTACATCATAAATTGCAGAGTTTGGCAGGGTTTTATTGGTGTGAGGGCTAAAAACATGTAAGACATCACACAGTATAAAGACTCAGTCCTGAAGAACTGGAAATCAGAAGGAAAACACAGAAGGGAAAGCATTGATGAAGGTGACTTTGAAGAGAAACTGAAAGTGCCATCAGGAAACTAATGGCACACAGGAAGATTTACGAAGATTAAGAAAATTGTCACATACAGCTAGAAGCAAGGACATTTCTAGGCAAAAAATATTTCAATAATTTAGTTGGAAAGTAGATAAACTTGAGACTTCAGTGCAATTTTGCATGTGGACAAGATTAATTTAAATGAAGTGTAGCATTACATAAAACCATGATGAAAAGAAAAAAATACTGTGGTGAAAGAAAAAACACAGTCCTGAAGCATATAAGCAGGAGTGAGTTCAGATTTAACACTTAGTTAATGGACTCGAATGACAGTTAAACATGGGGATGGAGAAAGGAAGAAGCAGGGGAAATTTGAAAAAGCCTGGAGTTCAGTTATAGCCACGCTGAATTTAAATAAATGGTCAAACATTGCAAGATGAGCTACCACTACACAAAAGTAACTGGAATCTGGCATGGTTCATGATGTTAACCAGAGGCTGGGGACAGCATCCTTGCAATAAACTGGACGCACAGGAGGAATAACATAATATAACACCCCCCCCAAAAAAAAAACCAAGCCACCCAATAACAACAACAAAAACCCCCACAATGCAGGACTTCTTAAAAAGCCAGAGAAGTCAATTTTCAAGAACAGGAACAAAACACTCTATAGCTATGTCTGGACTTTCCTGGTGATACACTTTATCGCATCAGTCTTTCCCTCTTCAGGATAAGGGTTCTAGTACCTGCCACATGGATCATAGCGTAGGGAATAATTCAGCTTGGAAGATACCTCAGGAGGTCTCTAGTCCAACCTCCTGCTCGCAGCAGGGTTGACTGTGAGGTCTGAGCAGATCACCCAGAGCTTCACCCAAAGATGGAGACCCCACAACCCCTCTGGACCTCCTTCCAACACTGATAAAAACGAAGACGTAGAGTGCACACCCTGTTAGGGCACACATCTAAAGATAGATAAATGTTCTTGTTTTCTCTCATTTATAGCTAACCTGTGTTGAAACTGGCTGACAGATCAAGGATGGTGAGAAGTGTTCACAGATTTGGTTAAGAAGAAATCATCAGTGCCTTGAGGAGCACTGCCTGCAAATTACCTGGGGGCAGAACAGACTGGAAAGAAATGATGGCCTAGGGTGAAAGTGGAGTGAAAGAACTCCTGACAGCGAGTGTACACAGCACATTCAGGTGCCTCAGAGTCAGGGAAAGAGGTGAAAGCACCAGAAGAAACCTGAAGTTATGGAGATGAGCAGGGTGGATAAGAAGGAAAGCAGGGGACTGGCTGGGGGCAGTGGAGCAAATGCAGCACAGATGAGAAACCCTAGTGTTTCTGGCAGGGAAGAAAGATAGAGTTGTTCAAACTGCTAGAAATGGGAAGGATAAAAGCAAGCCAAAGGGAGAGGGAACATGATTTTCTCATGAGATAAAATTAATCAGTATAGCTGGTGAGATTCTAGGTAAAAATCAAAATGAAAGCAGAACCAAGAAGTATAAGGGCTGCGGCCACAAAAACATGTCTGCGGTCACTACTGCAGGTGTAATTTAGTTCAAGACACCAGACAGTTGAGCCAACAGGACTCACTAATGCTGAAGAAGGGAAGAAGAAAATTAGTAGTGTGGAAATTTAGCCTGGTGAATATGCAGGAGCAGAGCAAATGATACAGGAGCAAAGGAAGGAGGCGTCTGTGATGAACCCTGCCAGGCTGAGACCTTGCTGTGGGAGAAGAGCAAAGTCAGGGGCAGAAGAGGTGGGGGGTGAAGCAATTCACAACAAACATACCACGAAGAGGGAGAGTGGCACGGAGAGACTGCAGACGTGGATCAAAAGAAACCTCGGTACAGTTGTATTCTGCTCCAACCATGGCCAAAATCAGGAACTTTCTGCTGCATGGTATCAAAACCAGGTTAATGTTGATCAGGAAAAGGCATCTGTTCTGTATATCAGCTTAGAGCAAAACTCTCTACAGAGGTACCCTTTTAAAAGTGTGTTTTCTTGAGCAATATAGTAACTGTACAGTGTAATGCACAATACCAGTAAGATACAACAAAGTGCTTGGTTTTGTTCTTCACCCTGAATCTTTCCCACCTTTAAGCTGAAATTTTCCCTTCTCCTTATCACAGTTTTTACATCTTTGTTTAAAAGGTGCCTTGCACAGCACTGCCCGACACAAGCAGGTCCGATGAACCTTTGACCAGACTTCAGCTCCTGCCTCTGATCTCAGAAGGGGTAACTCAGTCACCCCGTGCAAACATCTCCGATAACTATACACACTCTCTGGACTTCTCGCTTTGATTCAGCCATCACTGCCTGACCCCTGCTCCGGGCACCCTCATGCTGGGAGCTGAGGCGCTCTCTGGGCCAAATCTCCCCAAAAATTCACCTTCCTCTGTCCCACAAGGGCAGCACGGGCACCCCTCAGTCAGGACCCCCTCAGCCAGGACCCCCCTCAGTCAGGACCCCCACTCAGCCAGGACCCCCTCAGTCAGGACCCCCTCAGCCAGGACCCCCCCTCAGCCAGGATCCCCTCAGTCAGGACCCCCCTCAGTCAGGACCCCCTCAGCCAGGACCCCCCCTCAGTCAGGACCCCCCCTCAGTCAGGATCCCCCCTCAGTCATGATCCCCTCAGTCAGGACCCCCCCTCAGTCAGGATCCCCCCTCAGTCAGGATCCCCCCTCAGTCAGGACCCCCCCCAGGCAGGATCCCCTCAGTCAGGACCCCCACTCAGCCAGGACCCCCTCAGTCAGGACCCCCTCAGCCAGGAACCCCTCAGGCAGGAACCCCTCAGGCAGGACCCCCCCTCAATCAGGACCCCCTCAGTCAGGACCCCCCTCAGTCAGGACCCCCCCCAGGCAGGATCCCCTCAGTCAGGACCCCCTCAGTCAGGACCCCCCTCAGTCAGGATCCCCCTCAGTCAGGATCCCCCCTCAGTCAGGACCCCCTCAGTCAGGACCCCCCCCAGGCAGGACCCCCTCAGTCAGGACCCCCCTCAGTCAGGACCCCCCCTCAGTCAGGATCCCCCCTCAGTCAGGACCCCCCTCAGTCAGGACCCCCCCTCAGTCAGGATCCCCCCTCAGTCAGGACCCCCTCAGTCAGGACCCCCCCCAGGCAGGATCCCCTCAGCCAGGACCCCCCCTCAGTCAGGACCCCCCCTCAATGAGGATCCCCCCTCAGTCAGGACTCCCCCCCAGCCAGGACCCCCCCTCAATCACGATCCCCCCTCAGTCATGATCCCCTCAGTCAGGACCCCCCCTCAGCCAGGACCCCCTCAGTCACGACCCCCTCAGCCAGGACCCCCCCTCAGTCACAGCCCCCTCAGTCACAGGCCTCTGGGAGCTCAAGAGGGCGGGGGGGGGGGGGAGCAGCCAGGCGTCCCCCACCCTGCTGTAAGACCACCACAACCCCAAGAAGGATTTGGGGCAGCCGGGGGTGCCGCCTCCCTCTTACCCCCCCCCCCCCCCCCGCCAAACCGGGGCTCCCCACCACAAACAACCCCCCGCCCTCGGCCACGACGCCTCACAACTCCCGCCGCCAAGCCAAAGGGGCGTGCCCGGGGGGCGTGGCTAGGGGGGGAGTGGGCGGGGCACACGCCGTGGCGCCGGCGGGAGCAGGCGGGTGGCGGGGTGGGGGGGGGGCTGCGGCAGCCCGCCCGGCCGGCATCGCCTGTTGCAGCGGCGCGCCTCGCTGGTAATTAGTCTCTAATAATTATAATCAATAGATGATGATGATGATGATGATTATCGGTGCGGGCGTCCCGGCGGCGGTTCAGCGAGGGGGGGTGGGGTGTGTGACACGAGGGGCTGGTGCCGGTGGGGGGGGGGGCCGAAGGTGTGTGTTGGGGTGTGGAAGCCTTTAGGGATAACATACATCATCGTGGGGGGCTGGAAGCGGGGGTCCGCTGGTTTTGGTTTCACGCTCTGCCCTCCCAGAGCAGCGCCCACGGAGGGTGGGTGGGCTGCCTGGGTGGGGGAGCGGGTGGAGATCCGGTGCTTCGTCGTGCAAACTGGGTCGAGCTGAGCCAAACCTCTTCGAATTCATGTCAGAAATGTAATTAATTTCAGAAACCGGCCCCGTACTGCAGTCCCGATTCAAGCAAACCCCGTTTTGAGCAAGCGTGAGAGAAATCTCGCCTGGGTATAAAGTCTGTTGTGAGTGACTTAGAAATGTGGAATAGGGCAGAGAGGGGACCGGACAGGACAGGGAGGGGTGGGATACTGAAGTGAAGGCAGTTTTAGCATCTCTGTTAGCTGAAGATGATCTCATTAGGTTGCATTTAGGGACTGATGAGTAGTCTGCATCCGTCTTATGTGAACGCTGACCACCCGGCATCGTCTTCTGTGTCAAAAACTGCTTAGCTGATACATTTAATCTTACTATTTATTTTTTAAATTCCTTTTCGTCCACAGGGTCCTGCTAAAGACAACTTCTTTATAGCAGTAATAGTTTTGCGAATTTCTGAAGGGCATTTCCTTTGCCTCACTATGGAAATGAAGAAGCTGCTTTGCACGTTGCAGATGACTCTGCTGTTTGTCCCCTGCCTGCAAGGTTAACGTTTCCCTGCCAGGCTGGCAGCAGTTTCCCTTCCTTGCCTCTGCTTCTGCTCTTCCTTTGCCCATACTCCACTGCATAAAGTGAGCGGACTAGGCTGAGGGAAAAATTTGGATGTCTTTCCTCAAAAGAAACTGTGTAAATTAAATTAAAAGTATGGCTGCAAGGTGCATAATAGATGCCAGAGGGGAATTATTTATGTAACACGCCAAAGCATTTACATTTTTTTATGTAATCGTCATTCAAGAATCAATACTGTGCCCAAGTGATTTATTTTATCATGGCCTTTTGTGCTTAGCGGTGCGAGATTCAAAGCAAAGCGAAGAAACGCACGTTACGTGCGCGCCGTGTGACGTCGCGAGCTCTGCCCCGTTAGGCTGTAACCTCGTTTGGGCAGGACCTCTGGTGTCACCGTCTTTGCGCGGTAGAGACGGTTGCACCTTCCCCGCGGTGCGGCTGCCTACTGCGTGGTGCTCGGGGCGGGCGGGACACCTCACATCCCACCCCGGCACCCCTTTCTGTGGGAGGCGGAATGGGGGTGTTCACGCCTGCCTTTGGGTTTGGGATTAGGGTGCGACCAGGGTGAACACCCAGACCTGGGAGCCCAGCCGCGCTCCCGAGTCCCCCGGATAGATGTAGGTGCGTGCACTGAAGATGACACCCTGAGGAAGGCTAGAAGGATACCCCAACATACCAGAATCCTCCTCCTGGAACATTTTGTATGCGTTCATACCATTGGCAGTAAAATACTGGGTTGCAGTCTTCCCTTGGAGGTAAATGTGGAATTTAGTGACTGGCAATAGGGATGATCCAACAAATTTTTAATTTTTCTTCACCGGAGCACTGACTTCAGCGGGGTTAGTTGCAGGAGGTAGAAATAAATGGACGCCTGTAATCTTGAAAGCAGACGACGTTTATTGCTAAAACACACACATATTTATAATCATATATTCTGCAAAGTCATTGTACATGCACACAAGCATAAAATATGATTGGTTATACCAACTCTGTACACGCGCATAAACATAAGGCATAATTGGTTATACCAACTCTGTACACGTGCATAAACACAGGACGTAATTGGTTATACCAACTAAAACATGCGAAACTTGTCTCAGTCTAATTGGTCAAGATAAATGGCCGAATTGAGGTTCTTTGTGCCAAGTTCCCTTTATCGTGGAATGCGCACCTGTGTTCTTCTAATTGGCATCTTTCTTTTTTTGTCTTCTTGTTTATTCTGTTCAAGGTCTTCTAAAGGCGTCTGGAATGCTCTTGCGACCGTTAGCTGAACATGTGTTAGTAGTTTCACCAAGATGGACTAAGCCAAGCATTTGGCAGGTGGGACGTGGGGTCAACGCGGGTACAGAGATGATGGTATTGCGCTCGGGCTTGGCCGGGTCCTTTTCGGCAGGTCCCCGCTGGCGGGGAGGGCAGGGGAAGCCTTCCCTGCCGTGCCATCTCCTGGCTCTGCAGCGGTGTCCGTATGTCCGTATGGACCAGTGCTAGGTAGTATGTGGACCCCGGACTGAAAACCCTACGTGGCAAATAGCGGAGTGTGATTTAGGCTTCCTCTCCCGAGGAAGTTTCGTACCCTGTATTCTGCGAGCGGGATGAAATTTTGCTCTTTTAGGGGCGCCCGGCAAAACTTCTCCAGGCTTCAGTGGGATTGGGTTTTTCCTTCTTTTTGATGAAAGGACTAAGGTGGCCTTTGTGTTTGCAAGATCAAGGCCTATCTTTTTTTGTTTCAGCATAAAAGACGGTTGCAAGAGCTGTGCTTCAAACGCTATCTCAAAGGCTTGCGTGAGTTTTCCCTGGTGAGGGAAGAGGAAACTGAGAAATGGCAAGGAAACTGGGAAATGGCGAGGCAACTGGGAAATTCTCAGTCTTAATTCTTCCATTTTCTGTTCCAGACCCTTCCCGCGGCGATGGCAGGGGCCGTGACGGCAGCTGGGTGGTGGCAGGGCCGTCCGGGTGGGTGTCTGGAGGGACTGTGGCCGGCATCCCCAGCAGTGTCTGGCACTGATGGCCATTGGCGATCTGTCTTGGGTGACTGGTTGGACGGCGCTTCCATCCGCTGCTTCCAAAACGATCCCCTCTGTCCCATTAACAATTGTTAAGACGTACTAATTGGGCGCGAGAAGGTCAGCAGCGGTGGCAGCCCAGTAACGGAGGATGCTGTAAAAGTTATTCCTGAGTTAGAAAACAAGATGAAACTCCGTTTCCCACACCACCACATCACACGGTGCTTCCTCACCGTTAACGCTTTCTCTCCCGCATCCCATCGCTGTCTCCCTGGCAGACCTGCAATTCCTGAATTTTCCCACGTGCAACGCACGCTTCGGGTAGCCCTTGCTATAAAATAAGTCCTCAGAAAACTCATACCCTCTGATCATCCATGCAAAATCAGAGAAAGGAGCAGCGAGGAGCCATGGGCAGGGTTGTGTTGGGAGCACGTGCCGGGAGATCAAGAGGAGGAACTCGTGCTCCTCTGCATGCACCTGTATAACCTGTACTATTGCTAAATAACCAGACTTATTTATGTATTTATTTATTTTACAGATAGCCTTTAGGTTTTTCTCATGAAAATACAATCATTCATCAGAAATTATATTCTCTTCCTTGTTGTTAGAGAATCCACATTTCAGTTCTGAGGGTTGGATGAAATAACTACCAATTGTAACGGTGTGGGTTACCAAAATGGAATGATTTTCGTCAAGAAGAAGCTAGGACCATGCTGCTAGTCCTTCTGCTGACCTTTAGTATTGGCCCCATAGGGAGCACACAAGTGGAAAATTCACAAATTGGTAATAGCATTACAAGGTGGGCTTGAGGGATGGATTTCTAAATTGATGGTGGACTCTGCAAAGAAAACATCTGCTTCTTTTCTCTCAGTATTTTGCTTTTGTCAGGCTCTCCCTGTGCTGCCTGTGGGCAGAGACCCTCTGGAGAGTGCCCGAGCGAGCCCCCGACCCAGCCAGCTCTCGGGAGCCCTGGAGTTGGTCCTGCTGCGCGCAGGCTTGGGAGCTTGAGTCGGATGCTCAGTGTTTAGGGAGGGGAATACTCCCCGTGATCATCCTTATACTTCTTTTTTTTTTAGGGTTTTATTCTGAATCAATATTTAACATATTTCCCTATTTTAAAATTTATTTCTCTTTTTTGGTTTTCATTATTGAACCTTCAATATTTACTCTTCCTTTCCTGTTGTGATGTTTTAGCACTAGTAGACCTTTATTAGATTGTGAACGTATGGCCTTGACTACTACTGTTTCAGGAAGCCACTGAAAGTTGTTTTGTAGGGTTTTTTCTTTAAAGCAAATCTCAGAAGAAGGTTAACACATTTCATTTTGCTCTTGCAAGCCCTTATCCTGCAGAAAGTGGACTGTTTTAGCTGGGAACACTCATATGTATGAGCTAAGTAAGCATGTATGCTTTTATGCGAGAAAAGTTTCCTTCCTTGTAGCATTGCATTTTAATGTAACCCACTGAGCGTGAGATTTGGGTAATGAACTCCAGGGGTCCCTTCCAACCAACAAACATATCCACGGTCCTTTCTTCTCAGCCTTAAACTGAGTACCACAGGATGGAAAAATGTGGTTAAAACACTAGTGTCAAAGTATTTGGGACAGCAGAGTGGCAGCATGTGCCTTTCACATCACGCTTAAATCAGCGAGTCCCAAACTTTTTTGGGAAAGGAGGTCAACATCATTCTGGAATTGATTTCCCCAAAGATAAAGCACTGCAAAACTGCAGTAAAAAAATATTTGTTTCAGAGACCTGAGTATTTTACAAAATCTTTTTGTTCCTTTAAGCAGAAATAGCCATATTTCTTATCAAAGTGGAATTTCTTTCCTCATTACAGTTCCTGTCACCATGCTGTTATGTTGCCTAACTTTAAAATGAAAGCAGTTTTTTTAACTTCTTACAAATGCTTGTTGCCATGTTGGAATTGAATTGCCTATCACTCTCAGGGTGGAAAAAAAATACAAAAAATGTTTCATTTTCTTGTGTGTACTTGTAAAAGGGAGCCAGTGTGCTGGGCAAGAGTGGAATTGAGTCAAAAAACAAATCTGAAAAAAAAAAAGCCAGAGTTACTGCTTCTTTTTTTTTTTTATAACAGTTTTATATGGTCATCATGTTAAATGACAAGGAAAAATACAAACCCCAGTGTCTGCTCCTAAGCAGAAGTCTCAAGTTGAATCACTGAAGACATACCTAAAAATAGTATCTTTAGAAACAACTTATTTGTTTCATGATTATATAAAGATACATGGGAACGTTCTCTAGTTTTTATATAAAACAAGTTTCTGAATGATCGACTCTAGGAAGTTGTCAATATAATTTTTCTTCTATTGCTTATGGGAAGAACTCAAAAGATGAGATTTCAGGGTATCTTACAGACAAATGCTTCTTTGCATTTACAAGAAAATAAATAATTTATGCCATATATCAAAATCTCTTTACAACCTATACTACTTTTACCCTACTTTTAAATTTGAAAGCGTCTGTCTTCCTAAGTGTCAGCAAACTTTTCTAGCATTTATGCCCTGTTGTTTTGTATACAGTCCTTGCTTGCCTGACATTCTGCAAAGAGAAATACGAAAATCGGTTTGTGAGATCTTTATCACAAAGTATTGGTAATAAACTCTTGAAAATGTAACTGGCTCCTATTAGTTACCTTTGGCAGACTATTTTTCTCTTCTTCCCCTCCCCATATGTTTGCAGTCTTTATGTACAGGCAGGTGTCACGACTTTGCTCCTCATTTTTTTCACCTGTGTATCCAGGCCAGAGTCTTCAAAATAAAACTAAGATTTCAGATTACCCAGTTTAAGACCTGAAAAAAATAGAGCAGTCTCTGGAAGGTGCTGAGCAGCTACTGTCAGAAAGCTGTACCGTACTCCTTAAGGACCCAGGGAAGAGGACGCGTCCAGGCTTTCTGGAAAACCTGCAGACTAGAAGTTTGTGGAAGTCCTCGGGTTCTGGAAGTTCCACTCAGGGTTAAAGAAGACAGCAAAGACCACACAACATAAGTGGAAATAGCTTGAATTACGTTTTGCAGGCAGAGTGAGGTCATTTGCATGTTAGTGACTTGATCAGCTTGGCTTTAATGAGCAAAGTTAATCAGAGCTGTGATTAACACAGGAAGTGTGAGCAGGGACACGCAGTGAGCAACCATGTCAGAACATTTGTATTTGCCTATGAATTAAAATGAAGTAGTTTATGCATTCTTTAAAAAACCCTTAGTTTCTCCTGACAGCTTTATTTTAAAATACCCACCTCGCCATTTCTCCGTGAGCATGCTTTGCCATCGGCTTCGACCCTGCTCATCAGGGGGGTCCTCGACGACTGCTCTGTTGTAAGGCTGGGCAGAGTAACTCCTAGCTTGGATGAGCTACCCATGCTAAAAAGACCCAGAATCGAAGGAAAGCATCCTCCCCACCAGGTACCCAAAGCGAAATGCCTTGCCAAGCTGGCTGGTGGGGTTGCCCCCCGTAAAGAAGCCATCTCTGAGTGTGGGAACAGGATCCCCTTTACCTGGTGGGAGAGACCATCAAGTGATAAGCCAAGTGATAAGTGATGCTGCCTGCAGAGTGGTGTGGTAATAACTTAGACATCACACAGATAGATGATGCGAGGGGACACTGGGGCAGAGAAACACTGTGCTGCTTGCTCCCTACCTGATGAGGTGGGGTCATCGGCCGCTGAAGGTCTCCCACGCTCATGAGAGCGTGTTTCTTGGAACTAAAACCAACCATAAACTCTTTAGAAAGAAACTGTCTTCAAATATGCATGTCAGTAGGAAGCCTCATATTTGCAAAAGTTGTTGGGTTTTAGGTAGTACCGGAGGTGTTGGTATGGACAGGGTATTTGGGACAAATAATTAAAAAAAAAAAAGTCTTGCAAAGAAAGGATAATGTTTTGCACATTTTGCTTCTTGATGATGGTAAATGTTTTACAGGATGAGGCAGTAATCAGTGTCTTTACTCTTGTATTGCAAAGACAGTTCTTATATTGTCGGTTTGCCTGAGAGAGATTGCTAGGTCCAAAAAGAGATACCAAAGGAGAGAGACTTCCCAGAAAATGAGAAAGGGATTTATAGTCAATCAGGGAAAGAAACTGTCCTTGTGAAAGATCCTTTAGACCCACCTTCAATCTCCTGTAAGTAACAGGATAACTGACACATTTTACATCTGATTTCTAGTTTCAGAATGAATCAGAATATTTGTTAATCAATTTTCTTTAACAAATACCACCCTTCCCCTGCCTTCCATTCATTTTGGGTGTTCATTCAGTTGAAAAGGCAGTACAGTCTTAATGCTGTGATACACCAGTGAGCCCCCGTATTTTTGTGTGGATGCCACACACATAGATGAGAAGACAATTTTTCAAGTCAATTCAAAAGCAGCCCTCAGGTGAGGATTGCCATTTTACACTGATTTTCAGATAACCTCTGTTGGCTGCCCTTGATGCAAAGCTGCGAGTGTCCAAGCATTTGCCTTTGCCTGCAGTTCTCATTTGCATCCCAATGTCCAGACTTGATCAACATCTACTTTCAGAATTACATGCCCCACGTAGACAAGCAGAAAGTCAGAAGGGGAAGGACTGTCCAATGGTTAGACCACTATTTCAAACCGTGGGAGTTCTCTCTCTGATATACATCTATATATTAAAAATATGACTTTTTTAAAATAAGAGAAGTAGAATACATTAGTCAGCGGCATGCTACTGGCATTTGAGCTAGCTTCTTTAAGCAAACTCGGTTATTTCTGCACTACTCTGCCGTCAGTGTCTACATGCCCTTAGTTAAACAGGTTTGTGCAACCAGTGGTAACCAGAAATCCTAGCAGCTGCAAGAGAGGTATCCCCTTAGGCTGTGACCACCATGTGTCTGCCACGTATTTATCCTTTCATCCCTCCTCTCGGAGCCTTTCTTGGGGTCAGATTTGAGGACTCTCCTCTGTTGGCCCAGGTGCACAGAACCCATACAGTGGTGTGTCCCAGAAATTTTGGACAGAAACACACAGTCTTTGCTTAAACGGTGACTTATTTTGCAAGGGCGGGTAGGAAGACCGGCTGAAAAGGCGGCCTTTAGTAAAAGCTGGGGTTTGTGGCTGCAGATACCTGTGTGCTGGGAAGGAAGGGAGACCACGACGCTTTGTGGGGAGGCTGCAGAGCAACTGGTGCACTGGATCTTAGTAAATGCACAGTAATTTCTCTCCTTCATGAGTCAACATCTCTTTGCATGTTGATTGCTAGAACATACCCTTGGGCATGGAGTAGCTGGAGCATCATAGTTCACATGCCAAATGCACCTGGCAAAGGTGTCCCTGAGCTTTAAGTAGAGAAAGCCCACAGTACTTAAATCTCACTGGGATGTGGAAATACACTTATTTTTAAAATGAAAACTAACAGCTCTTCAGCCAGGGAGGGAACAGAGATTACAACATACATAGCTGAAACTACTGAGGAAATGTAAACAGGCTGAACTAAACCTAGTCTTTGCAAAGGCACCTGTGAGCCCTCTTGTTTAAATGTGATTTGCAAGTCAGAGCTTGCAGCACGCAGTTGAGGATGCACGTATAGTATCAGCGTGCTGCACAGGAGCATGGTGGGTCTTACTTCTTTGTGAAATGAATCAGGAGAAGATTGGTTTGTAAGGAATCGTTGCAGGCTGTCAGAGCTGTGTTTTCTTCCGTTTTTTCTTCCTCTTCCATTTGCAGCTGCTGGAACAGCTCAGAGAGCTGCAGAGGAGGGAGAGGGACCAGGCAAACTGGTGGGATTTTCTTCAGTGTGAGATCTTTGGCTGTGCTATCGTTGGGCTGCGCAGTGTTTCTGACAGCTAAAACGGATACAGCTGTGAAGAGCTGAAGAACGTATTTTGTTACACCTAAAACTTAGATACTTTCCAGACTACTGCTTAGAGAAGGATTTAGAGTTACTGTCATGTAGGAAACTCATTGCTGCTCATGTGAAGCTCGTAACTCACCAGGTGGGAAAAGGCAAAGAAATGCTTGAAGGAGCATTAAACCAGCCAAAGCAAGTTTAACCAGCAGGCAGAGTGCTCCTGCCACTCTTGGCACTGAACCGTCTTTCCCTTGAGCTATTTGGTGGTTTGTGCTAATCTTTTATCTCAGTCTCATTCCACCTCTCCTGGGTGCCTGTCCTTTGGCCCTGGCTAGCCAAGGGGATTGAAATAAAAACTGAAGATGCCCCTGCTTTCTTTACCCTCCACCCTGTCCAGCTCTCTGATGGTGGTAGAGCAAACCGTCTGTTATATCTGGTTTCTCTTACCTCCCTCTCTGTCTTATCTGGGAGAGTGCAAACCCTGGGGGGAAGCTTTCTTTTGTGTCCTCTTCGTTCCTGGAATGACAGTGTCCAGAGGCTCCAGGAGCTCTTGTAGAAACCAGCCCCAGGAACAAAGGAGACACAAAAATGCAAAGGGAAAAAGAGCTGAGTGCCCAGCAAAATTCCCGGCTGCATTACCCATTCCTCTATGCCAACTTGAGGTGCCGAAGAGGATGGTTTCTGGCCAGCACTTCACAGTGCCTGAGGCCGTTTTCATCCTCGAGCAGTAACACGGCTCATTGTACCTGGTCCTGAGTTTTGGAGTGGACTCCATGGCCAGTCCGTGCATG
This sequence comes from Buteo buteo, assembly GCF_964188355.1. Classification (NCBI taxonomy): domain Eukaryota; kingdom Metazoa; phylum Chordata; class Aves; order Accipitriformes; family Accipitridae; genus Buteo; species Buteo buteo. The sequence continues at coordinate 30,798,488 of NC_134184.1, read as the reverse complement.
TTATCCAAGGCAGCGCTTACCGGGCGCGTCTTCGCCACCAGCTTCGGTGGGAACATGCCCGGCAGAATGGGACTGGCAACCCCAGGGTGGATGTGTAGATACTCTTGCCTGTGGAGATCTGCAGAGGACTTACACTGCAGACTTATTTTGGCTCGGTCCTTGCGCCTGTGGAGCACGCAAACTCGCCGCACCGAGAAATCCTACTGCTCGGGTGGTGTTCCTGGTGCCCACCCCTCCTCCATGTGCCTTCATTTAACCCGTGTGGGGTCTGCAGGGGAGACCGAGGCAGAAAATAAGCTTCCATGCATGGTTCATGCCTCGGTTGTCCATACCGGCCAGTTGCCCGCTTCCAGGTCACGACATAAGCTGTCCAGTGGTATCATCTGCAGAGGTTTCCTTCATCTTGAATGTGTTCGGGGGTCTATCTCCCCGCTGTTTGGGAACAGCTGAGCTCAGAGGTGATGGAGTTCACCATTCGTTGCATGAGGCACTGATAAATATCCGAGAAGGGGCTAAACGGATCTGCCCAAGATCATTTCCAAAGCTGTCCCGCTCATCGGCTCAGCTGTACAATGAGGGATGGAAACTGGGTAGCAAAGCCAGCCGAGAGCAGGACTAGTGACGCTGTCCCTTTTGGGATGGTTTAGGGGATGGGTTGTATGCTCTTGCTCCCTACAGGTCAGTGAGTGCCTGGGGAAATGGACCTCACTGTTGACTTGGGGGTGAGCTGCAAGGATGCCGTGGCCTGTGCATTTATTTAGTGGGATGCAGAGCTGAATATGGCCAAAGACTATTGCTCCTTGGGCTGTTTATGCAGAGGATTTCTGGGCAGCTGCCTGGAAGAGTTTGTTCTTTTTCCATGATCTGTGAGAGCAAAGAGGGCACTTGCTGAGATTACTGGTGTGTGTCACTTGGATAGCACAGGGCTTGTCTCCTGGCTCTGCCCTGCGGAAGACCTCGGTTTCTAAATTCCTGACACCACTGACAAACACACACACAAGATCAATACAGTTGTGGAGTTTTCATTTGCTATCGAGTTTTTTAACATTCCAGTTTCCCCTGTGCCTCTTGCGTGCTGTGTCAAAAGAGCAGTTAGTGTTTGTTTCAAGTTTATCTGTCTTTTAGATAACACTCAAGAGCTTATGTTTCACGCTCCTTTTCAAGAACAATTGTTTAGGGGCTCTTTTGAGTCTTCTGGCATTTGAAAACACACCTGATGACTTTGCCTCATTAGCTTTCGGCGTGCGTTGGCCACAGCAGCACAGAAAATGGAGCAGCTAAGTGAGGATGCAGAGATGAGAAACTCCTCTGCTTGTCTGAGGATGTGCTCTGCCCCTTCCCTAGCAGTGCAGGCAGCTCCTGTATGATACCCACTGCTACCAACACAAGCAGCATCAGTGGGAGCAAACTCATGCCACCTGATACTTATCTGACACTTCACGCTCGGTACTTGCTTTTGAGTGGCGGATCTTCCATCCCTCTGTGTTCCTTCAAAGGCCTTTCACTTTAAGCAGTCAGTAAAATTGAAGACTAATTTTCTCTTTTATAACCTGTGCCTTCTGTATGACTGCTAACTTAACTACTATCCCAATATAGAGAGTCTTCCTGACCATATTTTAGCCAGGTGCTAAATATATTGTTTGCTTAAAACTTGTCCAGGCTGCTGCCTCAAACTTTTTCTCAGTTTTGCAAAGCCTCACAATCTTGGCCACCATTACAGTCAAAGCCTGGCTACTGCTTTATATAGACTTCTGGAATAGGAACATGTCTTTGGATGAATACCCTTCAATTGCCTTGCAGAGCGTATCTACATCTCTTCAACCTTATCTCAGCTGAGCTTCCCAGAGGTATCAATGCCAACCACTAGGACAGGAAACTGTTTGACCAGCAAGATAAAAAAAAAAAAAAAAAAAAAGGCAAGGAAAAGCTTGGTTTTGCTTATTTGGGTTAAGCAAAGCTGAGATACTGAAAACACGAAGGAATCATAACTGGGTTTGGGGGGGGCTTGGGCTGAAGCAGAATTACAGCTAAGACCAGCTGTAATCTGTGTTCACGATTGCTAGCAGGCAGAGAGGGGCAGAAATTTCTCCCCCTTCCCAAGCTTTTTCCCCTCATATTTGTTAGTTTATATGTGTCATGGAAGGGATTCATCCCAAATACAAGCTCTGACTCAAAAGTTTTCTTAATCAGCATGTAAAAACATTACTGCGACTAGATTTGTCTGGAAAGAGGGTGGCCTTGTATGCATTCCTTTTCCAGAAATCGAGATGCACCAGGTAAGATTTTGTTGGATTCAGGACCTTTGCAGAAAGCCTGACCTCAGATACCTCCTATGTTTAATTTCAATACCAATGCCTCCATCAAAAAGCCCCCACCCAATCTTTATTTGTCTTCTTGCAGCTTCAGTCACTGCAGAGTTGTCCGAAAAGCGGATTTGTTTACCCGATGTGCAAGCCAATAACACAGAGAGTCGAGGTATTTTCAGATTTGTTTCATTGATGCGCATGAATGGGTGCCTGTCTCAAGACAGCACACCCTTGTCTTAAAAATTCCCACAGTTACATACTTAAGTGATACATATTCATTATTATTTCCCTTAATAATGGTTCTTCTTTCTTCGCTTCTCATGTAAATTAGTGCGCAGACTCTGTCCTCTTCTTTCGTTGTCTTCTTTTGAGCAGGTGGTATCATTTGAGTAGGTGGTCAATGAGTCGGTGGTTGCGATCTCCCCCTGTAGGAATTACTTTTTACCTACTTCTTACTCTGTCTTGGCAGTTCCAAGCTGTTCTTCAAAGTTTGTTGATCAGACCACGATCTCTTACCTTTTCTGACATAAACGTAAAGCCCCATTGTCTAACAGTTAGTTCCTAAACCCTAAATCATGCCTAGTTATTGTTTCCCTGTTTTAAATATTAACTAATGCGGGCTGTACACAGGACTTTAGCAGCTCCCCGGTTATTTCAATCATATTATACCTATTTAATTGATAACAGCAGGACGTGTTCCTTCTGAGTGAAAGGCTGTCACCCAGGGCAGCGCATGGTCAGCCTAGCTCTGGCTTTCATCCTTCACCCGTGGGAGGGTTTGCAGGGCTGGCTCTGCAAAAACAACCCTGGCAAGGCTGGAAACGAAACCCCGTCCATTTGGGCATTCGATCTCCAGATTCTGTACTGAGATTTGGGGTTTTTTTTTGGATGTGCTGTAGAAACACAGCAAGTTCCTCCTGGGGGAAGCAAACTTCCCCTCCCAACAGGGAACTAGTAACTGCTTGTATGGGTTTCTGAGCAGCAGAATTTCGGGCTAGTGACCCCCCAGGCTTGGAAAATGCAGGCGAGAGGCCGCAAAAAAGAAGTGGGGCTTCTGAGATGAATACCCTTAGAAATATTAGGAAGAACGCTGGTAGAAGAGCACCACGTGAGAGCAAGCAAGCAGGAACTGCTAGGGTAGAGTCAGGGAGTGAGGAAATGGCAAGAGGTAGAGGGAGAAGGGGAAAGAAATAGAGAAAATGTGCAAAGGGAAAATGAGAGAATAAAGGGAAACATGCCCAAAAAAAGAGGAAGAGATACAGGAATATTGCTTTTAAAGAAGCTGAGTGAAAAAAAAAGAAAAATAAGCTAAAAGCAAAGCAAACAGCCTAGGGGGGTAAAATTTCCAACATTTAAAAACATATAAAATCAAAACATATTGATAGCGTATTCAAGAAGGTACGTATGCGAGTGAGCCTGCGTGCACGTGACATTTTGTCCATTCCTGCAGGTGTTTGTGTGCAGATTTCCATCTGGAGCCAAAGGAAATTGAATTATTCTTTTCTTGGCATAAAGCTGCCTGTGGAGAACTTGTTCGGGAGAGCAGCTTCAGTTATAATCGTTGGGTTTATGTCCTGCCGTCGCATCAGTTTGCGGCAGAAGACAGGTACTTGAAATTCTGGTGGTGGGATGGCGGTGCCTGGGTTCCCAGTAGAAGTGCTTTATCTTTGCTGTGACGGCCGCCCCAGGCATGCGGCGAGCCCTGCACCCACGTAGCAGGCAGGGGAGGGGGTCTGGGGAAGCCCATTTTGCTACCGTACCACAGCCACCTATGCTTCCCTTGCCAAAAATTGAATTAGATGGGGGCTGTAAGTGTCACAGATAAATGAGAAGGCTGGTTAACTATGAGACGGCTTTTGCCAGATCCAGATTCTCTGAAATCGTGACTTTGTTTCCTCTCAGCTTTGCAAAAACAACTGTCATCATAATTATAATTAAAATATTTTTTCCACCTGTTTCTCCATGCTTTTTACTCCTGTAAGCCTCTGGCCAGCTGAGCCACCAAAGTCATGTTTTCATACTTTTCTCCCCATCACAAAGATGAAAAAAAACCAGCAAGGAAACAGAGCCAGTATTGTTGCAACAGCCTCCACAAATGACACTTCTAGACCCGTATCCTTCTGGAAACGGGTTTATCAGCTGGGTCTGATAAAGTGCCGGTCTCTTTTGGAGATGCGGGACTCGGGCACTTTCCTGGGAGAGGCGGGGGCACGCACTCTCCTCCCGCTGCGGTCGGACCCGGGGCTGGCCGCTCGGTCAGTTAACAGTGGCCAGGCTTTTCCAACCTCTTCTTCTCTCTCCCCCACCAAGTAAAACCTAAGATTAGCTCATGTACCGTTATCAATATTTCACTAGTACTCCCCGTTGCAGCAAATGGATGGTTCTGCTCAATAATTCATGGCTGGGTGTAGCCTATTAAATTTGTAGCGGGGTGTACGCTTTCCTGTTATTTATTTATCATTGCTTTCATTTTACGGCTTTTTTTTTTCCCCCTGCTATTTCATTTTTCACTTGCTTAAATGCCTCTCCTTCAAAGTTCAGACTGCTTGCAGGAAATTAATCTTGCTCCTTGTGCCTTTTAAGTAAGGCTAAGCTCTTACTCCGAGGGCCTGGGCCATAAGGAAAACTTTCAGACAACGCTCAGTCACTTCGGCGCGGGAGATTTCTTTGAAGCAAATGAGTTTGGGAATTTGGTACCAAGTCTGAGAGCCCGAAGTTCAGCCGTGGCCTCAGAGCTATCTGCTTTTTGTTTCACGGGCACGTTCGGCTACTTCTGCTGAGGGAACGACCTGCTCCAAGACCAGCGGTTGATCGTTGCCCCATCTCCTCCTCTGCCAAGCCGGCACTGTTCTCTCCCAGGCCCCTGCACGGATATTTTGGGGAGCGTAAATCTTTCTAGGCTGGTTGCAGGTTGTACCCCCTGCTTAGGAGTGATCTTTTGCTTTGCTTTGTGGAAGCGGTCTACCCGTAGCTTATTTGGTCTTCGTGGCTCATCTCGATTCCCAAATAAGACAGCTTGACAGCGAAACTGAAATAAAGGTTTCCTCAGAAGTCTCTCAGGCAGGTTTTCAGAGGTAGGGGTTTGGAAACCAAAAGCTGCACAAGCATGTAAGGTGATAAACCAGCCTCCCGGCCTAGGTTTAACAGGACATTTACCCTCCCGGTCGTTCCTGTGCCCAGCTCCGGGGGGAAAGGGTGAGGTTTGGAGAGCCGCTGCTTCCGAGAACGACCCCACCAAACCCGTGCTTTTCGGTACGAGAGGACTTCTTTCTACATTCCTCTGTCTCCAGAGGCGTCAGTGGACAAGCCCAGGTGTCCCCTCCTTGCCCAAGGGCAAACGCCTTGCTGCTGATTCACGCTCTGCCGTGTGGCAGAGGTTTCCCGCCATTTTCCTCACACCTGTGGCGGCACTGGGCCATCACCCTCCACGCTACCTTCTCCCTCCTCCTCTGGCTCCACGGGGCAGAGGTGTCGGAAACGGCTGGTACGAGAGGGTCCACGGGGGTCGGTGGGTGCTGGCGTGGGGGCGTGGGGGTCGGAGATGGTGTGTTTTGGGGAGGGAGAGCATGGTGGCAGAGTCCAGGTGGAGGCGCGGGGATGGGTCTGCCCCACGCCTTCCTGCACGAATTGAGACAAAGAGCGAGATGATCTTGTTGCATCAACAGGTACTTCGTGATACCGTGGTTCCACCCCCAAAAGACCCCAGTATCCATCTTGAGACAGGTTCGGTGGGGTCACCCACCATTGCTTTGCGTTCTCGAGGCTTCTTCTGGCAGCTGTCCTGCGGGAAGAATACTGCGTAAAAGGTATTATTTTCACATGCGTTCTGCAAAGCCCCCGGTCTTTAGCATTCTCTCTCCTGCAGAGACCACACGTGGGATTTCAGAATACATTGATAACATAGACAGTCCCAGCAAGCCGGTCAAATTACCTCCCCCCACCCGAGCGCAGGCCATCAGAGTAATGACTCCTGCTTCACAAGGACTCATTTACCTTTCAACAGCATTTAAGTTCTCGGGGTCCATTTTCAGAAACGAGGCGGGCGTTTCAGTACCTAAATCGCTAGTGGCTACAGGAAGCGTCACTGACTTTAATCGGAACAAGAACAGGGTCACACGGAATAAAGGTGTGATTCAGATCACATCAAGCCGTAGCGGGAATTAGATTGGGTCCTCTGTACTTATACAAGAGCAAGATGTTATTTGTTTAAATGAGATTACTTTTAAATAATTTCCATTAATTTTGATTTGCCCTGGTTTTTCGTGGACCAGGAGGTTCCCCTCAAAGGGTTCATTTAAAATTGTGCTGTCGATAAAACAAAGATACTTTGCAAGGTCCGCAGGAAGCTTCCACTGTCAGCGTGGAAGATCTGGGCTGCTGTCCCCACCAAGCCCTTCCCATGCCGTGTACATTCTCGGGTGGAGGACACGTCCACAACCCGTGACTGTATCAGCAGTGGCAAGGAAGGCGTTGCATTATACGAACATGATTTTGCAAAATAATGGACTCATTCCCTGAAGCAGAAGCAGCCTGCAGGAAGGCAAAGGTCCTGGGAGGCTGCAGTGGACAGTTAAAAATGCAAAAGCCAAGAGGTGGTTGTGCCAGAAAAGGTCGCCGTGGGAATACCCTTCCCTAGTTCCCACAAGGAAACTGTTCACCCAGCAGACCCCAATTCCCTCCTCGGTTGGGGATCCCTGCAAACCCCCTCCGGGTTGCCAGAACACAACGCTGCCAAGTAAGATGAAGCTGCTGTACCTCTTCTTAGGCAGATGTCCCAATTCCTCCGAATATAACTCCCACTCATTGGCAGAAATGGGATCAGCGGTTCCCGCAGGCTTTTTGGGTTGCCGCTTACCTTGCTAAGAAATATCCGAACTTGATGACGGGAGAGAGCGGGCAGTCGCTGCCCTTCCTAAGGTTCCCCAAGGCACCCAGGGCATGAAGGGGAGGAAGGTGGGAGCCCGTGGGCAGGCAAGGAGACGGGAGCAAACGCGTGCTGCCGCTCAGAGCTGTGGGTCTGACGCAGAGGTAGAGGAGAGCCGAGGCTGCGGGAGAGGAGGAGAAAAGCGGTGGAAGTTTTTGAAGCCTGCGGTGACACGGTCTGGCTGACCTGCAGTGAAGCGTGGCTGCATTGCACGGGCAGCAGGATGAGAGCGTCGGCGCTGCAAAAGGTGCGTGGGAAGAAAGGTGCTTCAGGCAGGGGGGATGATAAGGGGCAAGGCTTTTGAAGTGTTTTAGTGGTGGCAACAGAGGGGAAAGGATTGTTTCTGACCTGTTCAGCTGTGGCTCAGGGGTATGGTCTGTTTGTAATTATAGTCCTGCCTCTGCGAGTGGTGAGACACAGTGCATGTTAATTTATGGTACTTAATTTGTAGCCAGTCACCTTTGCTGTTTCCTAATGTCTTTGCCTGTAACTGGAGGAACACCCCTCTCTAACTCTTCTGCCTTTCGTGCAAGTAAATCTCAAACTAGCTGCATTGGGATTTTGGCCCTAAGACTGGACCTGTAGGCCAAGTGTATTATTTTTCTAATGCGGGACAGTAATGGACATTTAACTCAGTATCACGGTACATCCTATCATAACACCGACTAGCCTGTTGCTCACTGTAAGCATACATTACTGCAAAATACAAGCTCTTTATATTGAAGACTTAACAATTCAACACAGTTCTAGAAAACTGATACTATAATGATTGCCTGCAGTATCCTGCCCTGTGTAAGAAATTACATTAGAGAGATCATTGTCAGCAATACATTGTCAGCAATACCACAAACGAACATCACACAGGTACAAGTTAACCAGGTACAGGTAGGAGTTAACTATTGCACCATGCCAGTTAAATGTATTTTAATGCTGCCCAATAAAATTGTTATTTGTGCGATGCTTCAAGGATACACAGTGCAGAATTTAAATAGTGCGTTGTCATGACAGGACTTCAGCTGGGGTTGTGTGTAAAGACTACCTAAGTTTAATAACGTTTGGTGAGATAGCATTATTAGGTGTAGACAGCGACATTCGAGTGCGTCTTGAAATAGGGCAGAAAAAGGGAAAGGGATTCATGGTCCACATGGCAAATATATCAAAATCTTTTCTTTATACTTGCCTTATAAAGCCATCATACTTTAAATCGCATCCCTGCTGTCCCTGTATTTCTAAGCTTGTTCGAGCACTGTTTTAGCACAGCTAGTGCCTATTGGTATGTACTGATATGAATCAGTGCTGTGTACTAATGACGCAGTATTGAGCTCAGTCTAAGTGAGATGAATATAAAATATCATACGCTGGGGTGGAAAATCTGAGTCCCTCACCTGCCTTCTGCATAAGCTATAATAACTCAAGAGAGGACGTTAAGACTGCTTAGCAAACATCTCTGATAAGGAAAACCCCACCCTTAATTTTCCTGTGCAAAGAAGATGTTAGATTTAAGCCACGCATCCACTTGGTGCCCTCTTCCCTATCTCAGAAAAGGTATCACAGCATTCAAGGAGATGTCATGGAGAGCAACAGAAATAATTAAGGATTTTAAAAAGGTCTGTAAGAAAAAAGTTGGGGCAAACCATCAGGCTGGCATTAAATATCCTAGAAAACAAAGAAGAGGAGCCGTGGCACAGTCTATCAAATAATGAAATACCATAGGGGAGGTTTTTTTTCTAATACAAGGAAGTCATCCAAAATGCCCGGAACAGGTTTCAATGTAATTTGGAATACAGCCAATGTACGTGTGCTTCAAGGATGGATCTTGACTATGGGGATTTATTCATGAGAAGGTTTTCCTGAAGCTCTCTACATCAGCCTGTAGCCGATGGTCCGGCTGGTCTGATGAATTGTGAATGACAGCTTTTTCATTAAAGCCATTCAATTTTGCTATGTTTTCAGCTGCCTGTTTTCAGAGGTAAAAGTTAGAACAGAAGTTGTTAAAAAAGCTGAAGGATGATTCTTCAGCCTGTGGAAAGTTGTGGGAATTTTGCTGTTAAGGCAGGACATTTCTTAAAATCCCCATGGGGTTGATGAATCACTTTTCATCTGTTGTGTGTTTTCAGTTCTGTTAAGGCTTCTGCAACGCCGCGTCAACAGGGTTGAAAGGTAGCTAAAGTTTGCATCCATCAAGCAGTTTTACGCGTGACCCTCAGTGTAGCTGGGAAATGTGCCCTTGAAATCGGAGTCAGTTGTGAGGCGGCATGAGGAGCACTGTGTCCTGTTTGAGGCTCCCCCGTACGAGAAAGGCTTTGACAAACTGTAGAGAGGCACCAGGATGGTCATGGGCTGGAGAACACAAGATCCGAGTAGAGGCAGAGAGGGCTGGACTTGTTCAGGAGAGGGCTGAGAGGGATCTTCTCGGTGCCTACACCTACCTAACCTTAGGTGCTTATAGAGAAGATGCAGCCAGCCTTTTGTCAGAGGTGAGTGGTGAGAATAAAAAGGTCACAAGTTGCATCAAGGGAAATTCCAACCCCACGTGAGGAAAAAAAGTTTTCACAGCGAGGACAGTCAAACATTGGCAGAGGTTGCCCAGGGATGCTGAGGAGTCTCCATCCCCGCAGACACTGCCCCAGGAGCCCCAGCCTGACTGTGCAGCCGGCTTTGTGTTGAACACAGGGTAGGATTGCAGACCTTGTTGTTATGCAAGTTTAAAACATGGCTGCTTTTATCACCAAAGAGAGAAGGCGTTTTGTGCATGCGTGTGTTCATGCATGTGCTTAGTGAGAGAGAGCGGAACCAAAGAGGGGTAAAACTGAGAGGAAGTGCTACACGCCAGTGGACCTATGGTAGGAGTACCGAGGTGAAAAGGGAGACCAAAGAATGCTAAATTTCCTTATAAAGACAAAACATTTCACTATGACGTTTTGTCACCAGTCACTTCCCTCTCTGGGCTCAGTCTTGGGCTTACAGTCTTGGACTTGACTAGTTGCTCTGCAGGAAAGGAAGATCCTCCTAATCGCGCTGTAACTACTTCGCAGTTCCCCAACCTACAAAAAGTTTGGGTTTTTTTTAAAGAAGTTCTCGCCTTTCTGTTGGATTTGCAGCTGTCGAGCTGTTGCTCCGGCAGTTTGGACCCACCGCTTGAGCCCGGGAGGTAAGATCACAGCACCTGATGTTTTTTTAGCAAGTTGCCCTCGCTGAGCATACGAGCAGTTTAACTGCACAGGAAACTGTGGTCGCCATGAAAAAGCAGTGCAGGTTCTGTATTATTGTGAAACATTTTTCAACTGTCTTGCGCACAGCATTTCTACTGACCTTCAGGGAAGTGTTTGATGGATTTAATTGGGCAGAGTGGTCTTTGACTGAGTAGTCTTTGAATTTGCATCCGTTTGGCAGGGTGTGATAAAGTAAGAAGCCATTACTTAGATTACAGAGTGGATCCCTGTAAGAAGGGAATTATAATTCCAGTGATGAAAAACACTGATTCATAAAACTAATGTATTTTGGCTTGTAGTGTTTACAATATACTCTGCTGACTGTTAGGACATTTATACTAGGCTTTTATGAATGTAATTTTACTCTCCAGAGAATAAATAAAACTGATTCATGATGGAGCCTGACTGTAGTAGGGACTTCTGCTTTAAAAACAGTGACAGGGGGTGGTCCTAACATTATATTTGCCTTTTAGGATCTTGACTGTTGAAGCTGGTCAGGCTTGCCCCTTGCCTTCTTTAGGATTTTAGCCCAGGCTGTAGATGAACTGTGACTTGCAAATGTCTGCAGACATTTTAGGTTGTAGTATTGTGAACAAGAGCCTTTGGGCTTAACTTTCTGCTCTGTAGGAGCAGTAGACTTGCTGGTTTTGTCAGGTAGTGGTTTCCTCAGCATGTGGATTTGGTTTGAACACTGTACAACTGACCCTCAAGCCTGTGAGCAACTTGACTTTTCAAGCAAATGGGACCTCAGGTCTTTGTTAGAGCAGCCAAAGTCACAGACAGCGTTGGCTGGCTGACCCCTCACTGCTGCAGATATGAAGATGAGCTTTAGCAAGTGGCAGGTGAGACTGTGCCATCAGAAGTGCAGATGGGTGCTCAGCAGATGGCTGTTTGATTGTCTTAATAAAAGCAGATCCTGCCCTGAAACCTCTCGTGCAGAGGAACTCCATCATGTATCACTTTCCCCTCCTTCTTGCTTGTCACGCAGGAGCCATTTGCCCTCCCAAAATGGGGCCAGAGGGTCTGCGGGGGGTCAGGGATGGGGTTGTGGAAGGTCTCCTGAGTGGACAGGAGATGTGGAAACCCCTTCTGCAGTGGGAAACTCCATCCAGGAGGGATGCTATGGCCAGGAGGGACTGGGAAGTACCTGCCTGCCTGCTGGTCACGAGAGTGGGGATTTCGGCTTCCATCCTGACCATGAGGTCCAGATTTACTGAGCTCAGAAGGTGAAGACAGTGCTCACACAATAAGTCAAAAAAAGGTTGTATTATGATACTGGTTTTGAATCTGCTTCCTCAAGTGAAACCAAGTAAGGGTTTGAACTGAACACTGCTGTGGTTATGAAATGTTTGAGAGCCTATATGAAACTCACTGTACTTAAACAAGTCTAGTGGTGTTGCTTCTCCCTCCCTGCTCACAGAACATACCGCGCACTCCATCATGTTGTATTATGCTACCAATTTTTTTTTGATCCTGTTTCCTTCTGATTTCAGTCATGAGCAGCTTAAAACGCAGCTGTGTAGCATGGAGCAGAGCTACCTTGATAGAAATCCTACAGTAAAAGCCATCACCATATATTTTTTCTAAAGTATGAAAGAACTTTAGAAAGGGGTTGAGTAAAGGGGAAGGAAGGAGATAGGGGAGATCAGGAGAGTACAGTGCATTCAGAAACGTAGCTCATTTTCATATTCTTAGCTCTTTCATGCAAAGCAGCAGTGAAACGCTGATACAAAATGTAAAATATTTATCAAAATGAAAAATATTGATAAAAAACCTGAAACTGTATTCACGATACTGAAACCAGCTGTGCTGCAAGACGGAGCAGGGGGCTCTGCATTGGTCGCTCTGTGCATCTTTGCAGTTATCAAAGGGGAAAGCTGTAGGATGGGAAATAAATCACCGCCTTCGGGTGAGACAAGTGGGGTGTCCTGGACACAGAGCCTATGGGGAGGAAGAGTGGCACGCAAGCCCTGAGGGATGCCCGGCGGCGGGGGCTCAGGGACCACGCCATAAAACCAAATTATTCTTGGGAGGAAAGGGGCACGGGAGGACTGTGCCTCCCGCTGCTCCAGTTCCTGCTTTGGTTCCCCATGGCACACTCGGAGACCCTACAGCTCCCGGTGGGGCACCACCGCAGGAGGGGGTCCCAAGCGGCAGGACAGCCGGTAAGGAGGGCGACGTTCGGATGTTGCTCTCCGTTTTCTGGTCTGTTGTGGTGGGTGGAAGGGCCTGATCCTTCAGGGGCTTGCTAAGCCCCTACAAATCCCTGCTGGCATAAGCGGGGAGTCCTGCAAAATGGAGGACAGAATACAACTCCTGGCACGGGAGCAACAGCAACAGATTTGTAAATCCAGGCGGAATCAGTCAAATGCAAATATACATTTGTATCTAAAAATAATATATCCACCTCCTTTTTACAGCTGGAACATGTTTTTAATATTTTCCGTGCACAGAGGAACTGTTTTCCTGCTAACAAGCCGGAAACCCAGGCCATGTTCTCCTTTCCTTGTGTCAGATACCAGGCTTTCACAGGACATTTGGGACTGAGTCAGTACTTCATGACCCGACCTTCTGCCATCGGGCTGCAGTACGGTGACTACCTTAGAGGAATAGGAAGAGAGGCTTTTATCTGTCTGCCCAGGGTTTTGTGTCCCACCTGCCACCCCAGTCGTGATGGGGCAGACGTGGGGTAGCTCCTCAAACCTGTATCCAAAGCAGCCCTTATAGATGCTTTCCTCTTCCCCCACCTCAGTTAACAAAGGTGGAAGTGGAGGGGGACAGGGCTTTCCCTGCCAAATAGGATATCTGTTTAATGACTGAAGCTGTTTGTCAGTTTGGCTTGGTTTGAAAACCAGCTTTGGACAAAAAAAAAAAAAAAAAAAAAAAAAGAAAAAAAATCAGTGGAAAGCATTTGACAATCAAAATGCTCCTTTTTCTACGGAAAAATGTTTTCACTTTAAAGCTAGCTAGCTTATGTTGGTAAAGGGATAGAAAAGAGGAGCGACCCAACAAAAAATGTAGCGTACTGGATCAATTTTTTCTTTTTTAAGAAAAATTTGACAGACTCTGATTGAAAAATAATATGCACATATATGCTGTCTCCCTGGTAAGATGCATCTGACAGATAAAAAACACATAAGGAGGGTATTTATGAGTTCGCAGCTCTGCTTCTTCAATGTCTTACTTTCCTTGAAGGATTAGCCCTCCCTGCCACAGAATGGTACATTGGAAAGAGATTTCCATTTTGCTACAAACCCTGTGGATTTTCCCTTCCTAAGTCCTGTTGACTCATATTTGATTTAGGACTCAGGCATCGCATTGACAAATAAGATCCTTCATAAAATGGAACATTAAGAAAATAAATCATGGGTATCACCATGTTGCTTTCTGAACAGTGATAAATGTCTTTTCTCTGTGTTTCTTCAATTTGTATACCAAATAATATACGTGAAGTGCAACAGCTTAATAATTCCAGCGCCTGCGTACACGGTGAGGTTTTGCTGTTGCAGGTAGCAGTCATTTTAAAATACCTTTGAGGCAAAAATTGTCATTTATTGTGGGCTGAACTGTGAATCTTGATCATGCACCAGGGAGGAACTATTTGCCATAACTTCAGAAAGACTCCTCTCTGTGTTTTGTATGCCGATTTAAACAGCAAGATCCCACCCAGATTGAAGGTACTGTAATCCAAGTTACATTTTGCTAATAGAGCCAATATGTTTCTGTCTACTTTAGGATATAAAATTTAGCTCGGCATCTTTGAGGAAATTAGAAAAACCTCTTATCCATGTGTATATCTGTAGCTATTTAAATAGGAAATAGTCATACCACTAAGTGCGCAACTTGAAAAATAGACTTTTTTTTCTATGAATGTGTTCCAAGATGTTGCAAAGTTGTTGTGTAGGAAATCCATCTAATGGACACGTGGCTCAAAATCTGATGCTATTTGCTGATGCTGTCAGTCATGGTGAGTCGCTGGCTAGCTGAATACTCACCAGCAAGGAAGAGACATACGGATTCTAGTTTTTATCTTACATCATTAGCAGAAAAAAACCTATCACAAAAAAAAAAAAAATGTCCATGCAATCTGCCTGGAAGCTGTGACGCTGAACAAGAATAAAGGACATGGGTGGGATTGTTTGTTTGTCTAAGATGGCTGGAGATCCTAGAGCCGTCGCTGCAGATTATCACTGCTCCAAACTAGCAGTAAGGCTGGGGAAATTTAGCATTAATGCTACCGTCCTACTTTGCTGTGGGTGTACCATGGATCACCCCGCTAATGCAGGGACGCAAACACATTGTTTTGATCAGAACTGTAATAACAACAGGTAATAAACATTATATGAGAGAGAAGCAATATAATAGCAAGTATGCTGAGGCTGTGAAGTTTAATTGGGAGATAAACTAGTCCGGATTATGCAAAAGAATATGTTTGGCTGACTACCAACAAGATGGCTTTGCCTGTTGCATGTTAGTTGAATTTTTTTGCACAAGATGAAACTTTAAAATTGCGGAACTTCTAGGCCACACTGTTGTGGTTATAACATTGATTCTTCTTTCAACATGAGATCCACTAAATAATTTCTCTTTTTCTCAGCCCTTAGCGAGGATTAAAATGACAAAAACTTGTCTCCAGAAGGAAAATACTTACCAGAGCCTAACTCGTAAATCTTCTCTTTCTTCTCCTCAGCCCTTCCATACTGTAGAAAATTATCTGACTGAGACACATAATTTGAACAGAAATGCATATGCATATATGGACTTCCGTGTGGGACCTTATGAGAGAAAGGTAGAGGGAAATATTTCTGGGGAGAAACATCCTATCAGGGATATTCCGATGAGCGACCAGGAATGAGGAGGGCCCCAAAGGTGCAAGAAAAATGGGACAAAAATTGAATATGCTCAAGATACTCCCTTTTCTCTTATATTTTTCTGGTGTGCAAGACGCTTCAGACCTATCACAAGAGTTTCTGCACAATTCTGAGGCCACTTCTCTTATTCCTGTGTGCTGGTGGCATTGTCCAGGGCAGGCTGTCGTTGGGGGAGGATTGCTGGTGATTCCTCTTTGATATCAGCTAGGAAGGCAAGGTTAATGCAGGAAAGAGCTGGGGATTTATTACGTAACCATTACGGAAAGCTGGACATTTGGAAATTGAGTTTGTGGATGAGACAAGAAAGAGGAAAGGAAAGGAACTGGAGCTGTGAGCTCGGATAAAGTAAAAGGCAGAGTTTTGTGTGCGAGGGGGGACACGGTCTCACGCTGCCCCATGCAACCCTAACAGCTATGTTTTGCAACAGCGAGCATCTCTTGCTTCATCACTTTCAGAAAAAATAAACAAGTTTGAAGAGAAGATAGCAGAAGAAATAGGGAAATTTATATATGGCAGGGAACACACGTGCAATCCTTTATCTCATCACTCTCCAACAGCTAGAAGGGTTACTGTATTAACAAAGTACAAGTGCGTTAACAAAATAAAGCCCTGATGGTAGAAGGTGAGTAAATATTTAGTATTTTATTCAACTACCTCAGCACCAAATTCACAGTTAAGTAGCTCCTGATGACTTAGAAATGTGTTTGCGAAATGTAATGTTGCCCCATGAAATTTGCTTTTTTGCCTTGGGGAAAGGTACAGTTTTATGTCTAGCTGTAAAGTGTGGTTTCACGTCTTCAAGGTTTTCATTGCCTTGCTTGCAATAAAGCTTAAACACCAGAGAAGTGGAGGAAAATATGAAACAAGGTAACCATTTAATACAAGTCTTGGAAACCTTTAGGTTTTAATGGCTTTGCCATTTATTATTTATATTGCGTGGTGGGTGCACACTTTGCCAAGTAATACATAACGAGCCAGCTTCTCAGACTATGGCTTCAAAATCGAAAAAGATGAAAGAACATCAATACCGCTGTGTTTCAATTTAGCAGTAACATTCAGGTTTGAGATTATTTTAGTTCTTCCCTTATATTCCAGACTGAAAATAGTTTGTTATTAGTTCTCTTAAAACATCAGTGGGATGGTAGGTTCTTCTGAGGATGAGGTCAAAGGAAAGGAGGCTTTATGGCACGGCTGTAATATATTGGCTTGGAAATGACGGCAGGAAGGGGAGTGCTCTTTTGATATCAGTTCGTAGAGGCTCTTTTGATATCAGTTACAATTCTCAGCAGCTTAGGTGAGGCCATTTTCCCTTTTCTACATTAACCTGTAACTCAGCAGTCTTCTGGGGAGGAAGGAGTGTATTTGCACAACTTCATTTTTGCTTTTGCAATAGCAGGTTTATGCTGTTTGGCAAACAAGAATGCAGTGTCAGTTCCAGGCAATGCGTAATCCGGATGCCCTGATGCCCTCTGAAGCTCAGTCTGTCTCAAGGAGTGCTTTATTTTCCTGCTGAATTTTTATTACCTTCCATTTCTTTCTTGTTGGCAGTTCCACTGTCTTTCTTGCTCTGACCCGTGGATCTGTCTTCCCTTCCTCAGCATCCTGCCTCCACATCCAAACATGTGCTGACTTTCATCTTGTTCTCTCTAAGGAACTTCAATTCTTTCACTGATCTTCGATCATGCCAAGTTCAAGATCCTTCCTCCCAGCTGCCGCTGACCTTCGAAATCTCATTTGTGCTGATAGCTAAGCTGTTTGCATTTGTTCCTTCTCAAGCTCCCCTCCCTCTTGCCGTGCCTCCCCCCTGCCCAGCTTTTCTCTTTGCTTCTTGCCGTACATTTCTGTGCTCAAAGCCATCACCTGGTTCTCATCAGCTGATTTTCCCTTTGCTCCTCCCTCAGTTCATCAACAGTTATTCCCTTCAAAGAAGCTATTTCAACTTGTTCATATTGCCCGTCATCTCCACATATTCTTCTTTGCTGTTACGCCATCCTCTGCATTTTTTTCTCTGCATCCATCTTGTCATACTGATTTTGCAAACGGTTTGGAGCAGAGCAGCGCACCGTATGCTTGCAATGCCTTGTGGATTATCAGTAATTGGACTATTCACCCAGGGTTGTTGGATGCCCTCTTGATGGGATGCCCAAGGTATTTTCAGTTTGTGTTGAGAATGGTGAAGTGCTGGAAGCGTTTGACCCCTAGAAGCAAATAACTCTGCTCTTGTCTGATAAAATCAGAAGGAAAATATTGGACCTGACCTCCCTCACCATTATCCAGAAGCATTTTACATTTCTGTGTGCCTAAATATCATCATTTACTTTTAATGATCTAAGCAAAATAAGCAGTTTATATACTGAAAAGTAGCTTTTTGAAAGTGGATTTGCTCTTTTTGCTGTGTGTTGCTAAAGCTTTGGACTTTTACTCTCTTGATTTCCCTGTTTTGTTTTTACTACTTGAACAATTCAAAAAAATGGCAGCGATTTTTAATTGTGAATAACTCTGAAACCTTGAATCTGAAAATTCTGGGTTTGATTAATTGAGTGTAAATTTGAGGGCTTTCACACACTTGGCAGAGGTTTTCTGGCTGCAGGTGAGCCTAGAAGACCCACAGTGAAGACTTTCAACTCTTTCCCTGCCTTTATTGCAGTCCCTTGGCAAAACTGGGACTAGAGGTAACCCTGAAACTGTGTAGAGGTGGTGGCTATAAAGGGATTTTCTTGCTGGTATGGACTTTATGTGGCAGATGTACTGCAATGGGCACCAGTATCAAACCCTCAGAGAGATGATGGGTTACGATGTGCTTGACCTGCTGATAATTTTTTCTCAAGGTTATAAAACTCTTTGCAAAAGTAATGTTATAGGCAGCAAACTGTGGTGTTTCTTACCTGTTCAGCTCTAGAACAGTCTTAACGCTATTAAATGTTGTGTCGCAAATTATATTGCTTGATCAAGTGACTGGACTGGAAGGGATGACTTTGTAGTGGAATATGGATTTTCTTGCTGATAGTGTAAGATTTTCATGTGTCCAGGAACATTTTAGGTAATCCACACGTTGCAAAAACACACAGCATGCAACTGAAAAAGATTGGTAGTGAGGAATCAGAGGCAGGAAAGATACCAGGATGAAGGAGGAAGACTATGATCTAATTTTGTCCTAGTATACATAACCCACATTGCTAGTGGATCACAAGGATTTTTACAGGTAATCCTTGACAGTAGGGTGGTTAGAATTACTTTTATATTATATTAGTATTTCAGTAGCAATCACCAGCTCCATTGTGCTGAAAACTGCACATGGGTTCTCATGCCCCAAGAGTGATAGCATTGTGGATTATGCTGCATTTCTCTACTTATGAAGGCTGGAATGAATGAACAGATTTTTCTCTGGAAGCTGTCCTCACCCTAAAAATCACAGTGATGGGGCAGATAAAGGGTGCATGATTCTACAGGGAGACAGTAGACAAAAAGCCAACCACATAAGATCGCCTTTGGGCTATTTCAAAGCCATGTCCATAGTGGTTCTCACAGATACAAGGAATCAATGCATGAGTTCAGAAAGGCATTAAATCTGAAGCCCAGATAGGCTGTACACAACTCTGTGCCTTTGTAGAGGGCTGTAGCAAATCTGTAATTTTTTAAATGATCCCTGTATATCTTTCTATAAAGTTTGGAATCCAAGCCCCTGGGATGCAATGTTGGCTTTAGTCTGGGAATGAGATATTTCTGATTTATTTTTTTTCCCCTTCATTTGAACACTGTAGCTACAGCAACCGCTTTCCAGGATCAACTCAGGTTTCCATTCTATTCTATTTAAATAGTTGCTTAGTTAATTAATACTTAAAGAGACATAGGACACTAGAGTCATTCTCACAAATATAGAATAATAGATAGTCTGTCTCCTGAACAGTTTGCTCATGAATAGATGCAAGGGACAGTAGGAGCATAAAAAAGCAGAGGGGTATAATGTGCATCTTCTGGCAGTGTATGAAATGATGTGACAAACGAAAGTAAACTTTCTGATTATTAAGAAAGGTGCCTAGAAGGGGAAAGCCTAATCCTTCCTCCTGCTTTTTATCTTTGATGAGAGGAAAGGCAGGAAAACTCCGTCCAGCCACCCATTCCTAAAGTGCCACCCAACCTCAGGCACTAACTTAGGTACCTTGCCGGGCAAGTCCCTAAACTCTCCCCATAGCCAGGAGGAGAAGCATCCCTCTGGGAAGCCCGACCTGATGCTCTGAACACCTTGTGAAGGAGCTTCTCTCCATCCATCCACCCCATAAGGGTGACCAGCCTCCTCGTTAGGTACCCAAAGGTTGGCGATACAAATATCCCCCCCGGGCTCCGGCTCCAGCCCAGGAAGAAGCTGCTGAAGAAGCACATGGTGAATTGTGTTTCCAAAGGAGGAATAACGAGAACCAGCACCATTTTGTCCGCTTTCTCCCCGAGAAACAAAAGTTAGCAGAGGTAGGATGCAATTCCAACTAAATTAGTATAAATAAAACTTGGGATTTTGAGGAGGGCCTGGCAAAAGAGGAGGGGTGCGGATTTGTATCTCATGTACGCAGGATTTTACCCCCTCTCTTGATTTCGGGATGCAGAGAGGAACTGGATTTTCCGCTATGGGGAGCTGCTCCGAGACTTTGAAAATCCAAGTGAAACCCTCTCTTTTTCATCACGATTACAACCCCAAAAAGGCACCAAATAAGAACAAGTGCTTTCTTCTTGCAGACCCCCCACTCGGAGAAATAAGAAATGGCGTCAACGGCACACTTCTCGGAGGAGGAGGTGGCAGAGCTACGAGAGGCTTTCAGCAAAGCCGGTGAGTACAGCAAACAGGAAAGACACTGCAGAAGTGTGAAGCTGTAGCAAGCCCTTTTCTCGTGGGCTGACTAGCCGTGCAGAAACAGAGCTTACTCCAGCGCCGATCTGCTGTGTCACCCAAACCACAGAAAGTCCCTTTTCCTGCCGCTGCGGGCCTCCTCGATGAAACCACAGCAGCACACTGCAGAGCAATGGCTTCTTACCGGAGAGAGGTGGCAGGGCAATGAGCGGCAGGTTTTATGAAATAACCTCAAAAGCTGAACAGAAAACCACGGTGGAAATACTCTCAAATGTTTTCCTGAGAATATTGTTTATTCCTGACAAATTACTTGGAAGGCAGAAAGTTTGTATTTCAATGTAAATTGAGTACTCTGTCTGGGGAGGAAGAGTCTGGAGAGGACGAATGTGCAAACGGCTACAAAATTTGTAATCCCTTTACTGTGACCTTTCAAGCCCCATATATTTTTAAAGTGTGTGTCTCCTTCCCAAGCCTTTAAAGGTTTCATCTGATTTGTCTCCTTTAAAGTCACGCAAACCCATCACTGTCTACCCAAATTCTACGAAAAGGTCCTTGTCACAGCTCACTTTTATTAGCAGATCTGTCAGCCTCACTGGATTATGTGTTAATCAGTTGTCCTTGCTGCTTCAGGAGATGGTGGTTTGATTTCTGAGCACACGGTAGTCCAGGTTGGCAATCTTAAACAACTGGTCACCGTGTGTGCCCTGTACACCCCATGCAGTGACAAGGCAAATGCTGGAAGGAAGCTCTCATTCCTCTCCCAGACATTTCCGTCTCCAAGTCCAGATCCTTTTGTTGTACGACTTCAGAAGCGGGTAGGATGCTCTTTGCAATCTGTATGAATCTGTGCTACCGAAGCTGAGAGCCGAGTGCCTTTTTGCAGTGTGGAACAAGTGACTCACAACTTAGCACGCAGGAAATCGGCACACGCCTCTTTGAAATCACCTCGGCCTCTGGGCTGGGGAAAAAGAGCCTGCAGAACAAGGAACTCACAGATATATAAAAACCAAATATAAATATTTAACCATATATATATACATATATGTAAAACTATGTACATAGCCATAGTGTTTTAACAGAAACTCTCCATGTGATAGATTCAGTTTCCTTTTTTATCTGTGGAGATTTTCACAAACTGGTGGAGAAGAACTCTGGATTTTGCAACAGGCTCAGCAGGACTGTCAGTGTTAGCACCATCGCAGAGAAATGCCCAAGTTTTTATTTTAAGGATGACCATATGCAGTTACAAGCCTCTAAACTCATGACTTCTGATGATACTAGATGCAGAAAACAGGCCAAAATCACAAGGTTTATCTATGAATATATGCACATGTAAGCTGTAACTCTGTATTGCACCAACTCCATTTTCTTTACCTGTTCTGTAGGCAGGATACTCCCTCTATAAATCACGTTTGTCTACATGTAAACCTTGGAAAGTCAATTATATGCATCTAAACCTAACTTTGTTAAGATATTACTATATGTCTAAAACACATAAATTCATCACTGTGACTTTTGTTTGTTAAGTGGTGATTGTAATTTTTTCTTGGGTGTGAATGACACCACAGTGGTTGAAAATACTGGATTTCAGGATAACAAATCTATATATATAATGTACCCTTCCCCAAGTAAAATAAAAACAGCAGCCTTTGTGTGCATAGAATTTAATTGGGCTGATGTAGAACCTAAATGTTTGCTTTAATCTTTGCAGATATCAGTGGGAACGGCTTCATCCACACCAATGATTTAACAGACGTGTTGAAGGCAGCCAATCTCCCTCTCCCAGGGTATAAAGCCAGAGAACTCATTCAGAATTTGACAACCACGGGGGATGGCCGGATCAGTTTTGATGAATTTATTTCAGTAAGTAAGATGTTATTTATTTCAGTAAGTAAGATGCTGGTCCCCAGGGCACAGCAGAGGCACAAGCACAGGGTCTCATGGGCACCTAGTTAATCCAAGTAGTGCCCCCACTAGAAAAGATGAGAGCAGGAGGTAACCAAACTAGAAATCCTGCAATCAACTGGGACAAGTTACGTGAATGCAGCTGCATATTGAATAGACTTCATATCTTGCAGTTTGGCTGATGCAGCGGGATAAAGTTTTTTTGGTTATAAGTTGCAAAAAGATTATGTCCTGGTTACGAAAAATTTCAGCAGATTGCAACTGAACACCTTATGGGGCATTTTTTCTATTAAAAAGCTTCTTATTTTTCTGGTCTGAACTGGGACAAAAGGAAATGCTGAAAGAGTGCAATTTCCCTTGGGATGGAGAAACAGGTTTTTACTTGTCCTTTCTTCAAACCCAAATTGTTAAAGGCCCTCCTCCTGCACATTTTAGCTCCGTAGTTTCATACCATATACATTTCTGTTACTTAGCTGATCTTTGTTGACTGCTTTGAAAACGTAAAAGCTGTGTACGATCCTGTTGTACAATGGCAGATACACAGATTTTACGCAGAAACCCAGTGAATAATACACAAGCTGTGCTTCCCTACATATGAAGCAGAGATGTGTCTCCTGGCCCAAGAGCTCACTGTTTTAGCTTGTTTTAATTCTCAAAGATCTTAAAATTGTCTCTTGTGCTTGAAAGATTTTCCAAAACCTGAAGAGTGATGATGTTGCTAAGTCGTTCCGAAAACAAATCAACAAAAAGGAGGGGATCTGTGCTATCGGTGGGACGTCTGAGCAGTCCAGTGCTGGCACACAACACTCTTACTCCGGTAGGTACAGCTTTCCTACGCTGATAGCAACCGGGAACAAGTGTGCCCTTGGAGATCATCCCCACTTTATCTTGGTGCAAACCCAGGTGCTCTGGCCTCGGTGAGCTTCGGCGGCTGTTCAGGCAAGGCTGCTGCAAGGCAAAGGGTTGTGAAGGTGACAAAGCACCGGAGCAGGGTCTTTCCCAAAAGTAGCTTTACTGGGGTGGATGGAGCTGTGGCTACGGCATGAAGCTCCAACCAGCTTAGCTTCCCTTACTTTAAATGCATTGCATGCCTGCAGCAGTGCAGAGGCTGGCCCATTGCTGTCCCTGCTCACTAGTAAGGCAAGGCACAGGTTCCCAGCTACTGCTAACCCGTTTCCTTCTACATTTTACCAGTAGTGTGGTAGTCTCTCTGTAAACTCACCTGTAACCTAAATGGTTCCTGACCTTTTTCTAAAGAGGGCACAACCCCATCAGGGCTCTTCTCCCAGCCCGTTTCTCCAACCTGAAGGTTTGGGGCAGCCACGGTTGCTTCTGCTCCGTCCTGGGCACTGCCCACCTTGAAGCAGCTCCACAGGGAAGAGGTCCCACCCGTGGCTGTCTTCTCCGGGGACAAGGGTGGGGAACTGATTCTCTCCGGGGAAGGGAGAGCAGAGGATGCTTCCAAGGTTCTCTGCCCACCTGAGCACAGAGGACACCTTCTCTGAGCTACTGGGAGTGGTGTGAGCTGCTGCTGGTACAGGATGGCTACATTACAGCCTTGTTGGACCCTAGGGAACATTTGCCCATTACCCTCTGAATGCTCCTTGACAGAGTCCAGTCCTGGCCACGCTCTTCTAGATACTCCACATGTGGAGGGTGTAATGTACAGTACAGAATTCACTTACTTATTTGAAGTTACGTGGGATTTTGATTTAGCAGAGTGATACAACAATGCATTCAAATCACGGCGCAAGGACAAATTACGATGAGCAGACCATAGCAACTGCAGCATACAGCTGAATCGCGTGAACTTCCTTACCAGGCTCTATAATATGCCTGCCTTCATGACAGCGGGCAACCCCAGTCAGTGGGAAGGAGTATGGAGGGAATATTAACCACCTCAAGCCCATCGCTGTCTTCTGCTCATTTGCCTGTCTCCTTGGAGCCTTCTTCCCTTGTAGGAGTTTGTCGATCAGTCACGCTGGTGGGAGAGTCGTCTCCCCCAGGAGTTCTGCCTTTGTAAGTAAAATGATGGAAGAGGTATTGCATGGCAAACTGATGGATTTGATGTTGTGTCCACAGAGGAAGAAAAGTATGCCTTTGTCAACTGGATTAATAAAGCCCTTGAGAAGGACCCTGACTGTAAGCACGTGGTCCCAATGAATCCAGAAACAGATGACCTCTTCCAGGCGGTCGGTGATGGCATAGTGCTTTGGTAAATAATACCTGTCTTTCCGACAAATGGGAACCGTGAGTCTGCAGAAACACACGTCTCTGCTTAAATAGAAGCTGCTGACTTTACATTAAACTCATGAATCTTTGCAGATTCAGGGCCTTAATAACGCTAGGTTTTTTGCTTCTTTTATCTTTAAAAATATAAAGCTTCTTTCATGTTAAATGAGAGTTTTTCCTTGCCTCTGGACCCTTGCAATAAGATTAAGTCAGTGAAATTTGAGGAGTTACTTGGTTTTATTTTTGTCCAAGGACTTTTGGACAAGAAGCAGCATGAGATAGCGAATGCTTTCATGGAAATTTTCTTCACAATAAACTTCTTGCACAGCTTCACCTTGTGGCATTCTTGGCCTCCCATCTATAGTACAATCTGCATGTGACCCAAAAGGATTGCTCGAGTGTTGCGTGTGTGCCTCTGTGTGTGTGTGTAAAAACAGAGGCTGACTATATTTGTTTAGTAACTCTCCAGCTCTTTGACTTGTAGTGACAAAAGCTGTATCCGTATTTTGTGCGCACATAGCTAGTAATGTATTTCTTGTTGTTTTTTCTTTCATTTCCAGTAAGATGATCAACTTTTCAGTGCCAGATACCATTGATGAAAGAACAATCAACAAAAAGAAACTCACGCCCTTCACAATACAGGTACTAAAATACAACAAGATTCTTTGCTCTTCGTCTTAGGGTGCTTTGATATAATCACTTAGAGCAAAGGCTGGAGATACCGTGGTCCTGCCCAATGCAATTAGGCAAAGTTGTTTGTGGCAAAGTGAGATGCTCAGGTCCATGTCATAAAAACATAAAGACTTACATTTCTGTTTCTTTCCAAACATATGAACAATCTGACTAAACAAACTGTGTTTGCATTTGCACTTAACCCAATGTATAATGTTTACCAGTTCAAAGCTTTAGATACTGTTGTGGCAGATGCCATACGAATGCAAGAGCAACTAGATAATACGGTGACCGGTTCCAGTTGGAGTAGTTCTCAGAGTCTGGACCCCACATCCAAGGTCACAGAGGCATGGCCATGGACTTGAATTCACAACTGCTGTGTTGTGCTCTGATGTCCTCACCAAAATATTAACTGTGATCCAGGAAGTACTGTGGCGCACAACGTGCCTGAGATGGTACCAGAGCCTTTGCCTACCTTTTACAACCTGTGCTATTTCACCTTGGATACCGAATCCCTTCTTCACTTCTATTACGTGTCCATGTATATGATTTAAAAATTGGACAAAAAAGCTGATTTCACCTATTTAAAGTTTATTGTGTTTTTGACACAGCAGTATGTAGAAAGATAATTTTTGTATGAACAGCATCTATGTATCTGGGTACAGAATATAAATAGATGTATGGAATAGATGTGAACCTAACCCAGTTTAGCCCTCAGCTACTCTGATTTGATGGAACATTAGCCAGGCTCAAGTAAGCTCAGAAGCCATTAAATTGGATTTTTATGCTGTATACCACATTTTTCAGTTCTAATCGCTTTGGTCAGCAGCATAGCTTAGTGATGCAGCTCAGATCAATCCCTGTCACACATAGCGTGATTTGATCAATATAGCTTCCACTTTAACTTAACCCTTTTACAGCTGTCTGGTGGAGAAAAGGTAATTAATTTGAAATGCTACAATTTTTCTAGCTTATGAGAATTTACACTCTGTCTCTCTCTGCATTTTGCATCTAATTGAATCTCTCTGTCATGCCAGCAGTGATGAAATTCATGTGAAAAATTGCAAATCTGTGTGATAAATTGTATTTTCCAGGCTTCTTTGCCTGCTTTACTTGCCCTCTGTTTACCAAGCCACCTTTTGGAATAGTGCAAACCTGTGGGTCAGATTTTCTTACACACTTTGTTTTAAATGGGAA
Organism: Buteo buteo; assembly: GCF_964188355.1. Lineage (NCBI taxonomy): Eukaryota > Metazoa > Chordata > Aves > Accipitriformes > Accipitridae > Buteo > Buteo buteo. Next base: position 30,772,329 of record NC_134184.1, on the reverse strand, counting down.
GGAAGTGGCAAAGGAACATAACATTCCTGAAACATCACTTTCTTTCTGCCCCTCACTGTGAATCACAGAATCCCTCTGCTTCCACTGAACACTCCCAAACCAGGACTCCATACTCCAAAGTTCAAAAAGAAAATACCCAGGCTTGACCACTTCTGACCTTGGCTGAACTGAAAGGTTAAAAACTCAACCGGTGTATTCTTACTGATTCCTATGACTGTGTGCTTTTTGTAGATGTTGCCAGCTAGCAACTTATTTGTATCTTAGGTGTTACAGATTTGCATAGTGCTTAGGGAGAGCCGAGCCTGGATATAAGGAAGAAATTTTTTACCATGAGGGTGGTGAGGCACTGGCACAGGTTGCCTACAGAGGTTGTGGATGCCCCATCCCTGGAAACAGTCCAGGCCAGGTTGGACAATGCTCTGAGCAATCTGGTCTAGTTGAAGATGTCCCTGCTCATTGCAGAAGCGTTGGACTTGATGACCTTTAAAGGTCCCTTCCAACTCAAATACATTTATGATTCTATGAACATAAATGCATTCACAGTGAAGCTGCTCACAGATTTCACTAGTTTTGGCCATGCTCCCTTCCTGTATCCTCAGCTCTCCAGTCACTGCATCATTCAGAAGTTCTCTTCTTGCCCTAGGAAAATCTGAACCTGGCCCTGAACTCTGCTTCAGCCATTGGGTGCCATGTTGTTAACATTGGAGCTGAAGACTTAAAAGAAGGGAAACCTTACCTAGTTTTGGGTCTTTTATGGCAAGTCATCAAAATTGGACTCTTTGCCGACATAGAGATCAGCAGGAATGAAGGTATGTGTGGCTCTTCATTTCAGTGCTCTACTGTTATCACTGAACAGTCTTTAGGATAAAGCTCTTTTTAAAAAAAATCTTAATTAAATTTTTTCTTCAAGTATTTGTTGCCTGTCTTCTTGACTTCTCTAATTTCCCTTGCTTTTCACAAGTCCCAGCACTCCAAAGTCCAAGGCTGTGTGTAGGCTTGTATGTGCAGAGGCAATTTCACTTCTCATCTCAGACTTCAGTTTGTCAGGGTAGACAAGCCAAGATAATTTTGATTTCTTTTCAGGTTCTCTCTTTCCCTGATAGCCCTTCTTTGCAGCTGTTCCAGGTGAAATTCCCCTTTCTTGAATATGGGACACTGTATTTCTGATGAGCTCTCATGAGCACATGGTATCAAGGCAGTAATACATTCCAAGCTCTATGGGCAATACCTGGGATGCACTAACATCGTGTTTGGTTTTCCCCTGGTCATATCACATGGTGGCTCAGAGTAGCTCAGAAGACATCTAATACACTCAAGTTGTTCTTATCCTCTGTTCGTATAAGCTTTTAGCTGATAGCAGTTATTCATATTAATTCCCTAGTGAATGTCTTTGAACATGGTACTATTGAATTACATTCCATTTTTATTACTGTCATCTAGTTCTTTCTGTCTGATTTCCTGATTGTCCTCTGTATTGACTATGCCACCTAGTGAATAGCATCATCAAATTTTTAGCACATTGCTAGAATTTGTGCCAAGATAATTGATGCAAAAAAAATGAACATTAATCCAAAAATCAATCCATGATCAACTCCACAAGAATCCTTCTTCCAGCCTACTTCTCTCAGTGTTAACATTGTTCTCTTCATAAAATCCACTGTCTACTTTCAAATGCTTCTATTATCCCCTTTTGGTTCAGTTTAACCCCATAGCACCCTATATCAATTCAGCTGTGGAACTCCAGATATAGTAGGTCTCCACTCTTTCCTTTATGTAGCAAATCCATATTTCTTTCAAGGAATGACAAAAGGTATTGGAAGGAGATCAGAGTAGTGTGACACACTCTCCCTTTTTATCACATTAACAATTAGTTTGCGACACTTTGGTCGCTCACTTTTAGAAACTTGGGTAGCAAAATATCTGAGAGAGAAAATAGTTATATATTCTCCTCTACAAGTATTCACAACATCATCAATTTTTTTCTTTTTTTTCCTGCTTAGCTTTGATCGCTCTTCTGAGAGAAGGAGAGAGCCTGGAGGATCTGATGAAGTTGTCTCCAGAGGAACTGCTGCTGAGGTGGGCAAACTATCACCTGGAGAATGCAGGATGCAACAAAGTCAACAACTTCAGCTCAGACATCAAGGTATGAGAAACACTGACCAACAACAGCAAACCAGCAGCTCCAAACCCTAATCCCTGTCCTCCAGACAGGGATTGTGCACTGAAACAATCCAAGCAGCGGAGACTGCTCTGCTGAATACGTTGAGTTGGGTACATAAAATCATTTTAGTGGGGTTTACCTTCCCACTCAGTAGTATTCCTCTTCCTCCCAACCTCCCAGTCATCACTGCCAGCCCCAGCCCACCAAATGCCTGGGAAAGGAATGGCTGCTGGCTCTGGGCAGGGCCTACGGACTCTACCGCTGTGTTTTCAGTTCAGTTCCCTGCCTCTATTGCTCTCCTCCTTCCTAAATGTCCTCGAATGCCTCTTGACCTGGCTTTGGTTTGGAAAAGGCTGGGCCTTACCCACATATGTAACTAGGTGTAGGGGAAGAGGATAGGGCTCTTCCAGTTGCCCCGCTTGATCTATCCTTCACCTGAGTTATGTGCTCCTCTGTCCCAACCTTTGCTATAACCCTGCATGCACTCACCTGCAAGTTTTAACTCAGTGGGACTATTCAAAATAATGTAGCTAGATGGGGAGGCACTTGCAAGGATGGGTCTCTAGTCCGTGCAGTGTATTTCACGTACTTGGGACTTCATGGGCTTGTGGGTGCAGATTTCAGCAGAGCTTTCTCTGTAGGACCGTCGTTCTTCCTAGACAGATGGATTTGAACCTCCGTGGTGCACACTGATGAGTTTCAGACACTAAAGCTACTAAAGTGTGAGGCCCAGCCAGCACCTCAGGGCTGTAGGGAGTACGTCAGGGAGGGTGTCCGAGCTGGGTTTCAGGTAAGCCAGGGGCTGGCCAGCACACTGACCTCACCAGCCACAACCCAACCTGCCTGCTCCCATCTTAGCACGGGAAAAGCCCCGCTCCAGAGATGCCTGGTTGTAGACCTCACCAGGGACAGAAGCATGAGAAGTCATTTACCATGACTTACTTGACATACAGAAAAAAACACCAGGGAAGGCAACAGGAGAGTCTGAGTGTCACATTCGACAATACAATTTTTATTGTAACAGATTTTTGGTTCACTGGGTGGAGGTGACTGGAGACTATCCATGGAAAGGGAAGGGAATGAAGTCTTTGCCATCATTCTGTAGCCTGGCTGAGAGGACTGTCATGCAACTGATTAAATCCTGTCTTCAACTGAAAGATAAATTGCCCCTACCATACTTGCAATTGGAAAACAAGGCACACATTTACCTCTCAGAGGCCAAGACTTCAGCCTTTACAGCCATTCTCTAATTAAGTGTGTCTCCCTACCTTACGTTGGTTATAAATAACCACTTTCTAGATATGGTGGTAGTAATGCAGCTGTATAAGATTTAAAATAATTCAGGTAATCTGCTTTATGTTTTGAAGAGTATTAGTTGGGTTAGTTAGTCAAGTCCCTAGACACTATCATGTAGCTTTGTTTTCAGTTCTTTGAGTTATTTGTGAAGTGAGATTAATATTTTCCACACATGGAAGCAGCATTACCTTTCACAAAAGATTAAAGACACAACATGTTAAATCCTTGTCTTGTTCCTGCCCTTTTGCCTGAAAAATGCTGATACTGTTGTCGGTTTTAACTTTTGTCCTTGAAAACTATGCTTTCTCTTCCATAACTGTTCCAGCATTGCTTTGAAATCCGCTTTAAACATCTGCTTTCTCCTTCTGCATTTTCTTTTATTAAACGGTCTGCAGCCTGACTTCTACAGCATTATAAAGGTATGCATTTTCTTATCTCTAATTAAATGTTCAGATTAAGTGAATCCTAAAATCTCTTTGTTGTTGCTGTCCTTTTTCTAAGTGCAATACACAGCATTTTGTCTCATGCATTGAGCGTTTTGCAGCATATATATATTGGCTTAGGGAAGAAAAAGATCTGGCAAATACAGCATAAAGTAGGAATTGCTAAGTGCTTCCAGCTTAATTAATTTAATTGTGTAGCCCAATGATTGATGTAATAAAAATGAAGCATGCAGGCACATTGTTCAGCGGAGCACTGGCATGCAAAACCTGAGCTTTAGATGTAATTTTTCCTCCCTTTAATTTCTCTGTCTGTCACAGGACTCAAGAGCTTATTACCATTTGCTGAACCAAGTTGCCCCCAAGGGAGATGAAGAAGGCATTCCGGCTATTACTATTGACATGTCAGGATTAAGGGTAAGATGAGATAAGTTTAGAGTAAATGCCGATATTTTCTGTCTGTTACTTGCATTGCTGGCCAACACAGAGGTGCACCGGGATGCCAGAACAAGCAAACTCTTTTTAGCATTGCAACGTGATCTCGTATTTCAAAAATCAAAGCTTTCAGAGAATTAAATTATGTGTTTTGCCTTTCGTTAGATATTATCGCTGAAACTTCAGCAACCTTTGAACCACACTGATAAACTACCAACATGTAACAAGTATATTTAAATACATTTATTTGGGAATTTTGTCAAGCCATTCCCTATTATATGGAATATAACTGTAAAAGCAGTATGGTAAGATGGCTGGATTGTAGGTAAAGCCCATTTGAAAACACAGACGTGCCGTTAGTAAAAGTGGGAAAGAAAATAGCCCTAAATCCGACAAGGACTGGCTTTAACAGTCCCACGCCTAGCTCTGCACACAGAGATCCCGAGCGGGTCTCTCGTGCGGTGCCAGGCACTGGGGTGAGGCTGACGGCCCCATTTTCCACCGGCGCAGGAGAAGGACGATGTCCAGCGAGCGGAATGCATGCTGCAGCAGGCGGAGCGCCTGGGCTGCCGGCAGTTTGTCACGGCCACCGACGTCGTCCGGGGGAACCCAAAGCTAAACTTGGCCTTCATCGCCAACTTGTTCAACAAATACCCTGCCCTGCATAAGCCAGAGAACCAGGACATTGACTGGAGCTCTATCGAAGGTAAGGAAAATGCAAATAAAGGATATTTCTGGCCACTCGTGCCACAGTATCCCCAGCTCCAACCTAACCTTATGTCCTTCGGACATATATTCACTGCACCATTAGCACAGGCAGCCTTGAGAAGGGGAGGTTGCTCTTCACCTGCATGTAGCCTCTGGTATTTTGGGGGTCTGTTCTGTGGATAGCACACGTTCAAAGGCAGAAATGTTTGTGGGATGTCTGAACCAGCACGGGCTACTGAGCATGCTTGTTAGTAGAAATTAGAGTGGATCTGGCATCCCCTTAATTGAGAATATAATTTAAAAGTCAGATCTTGCATAAACCTGCTGCCTGCTTGCTCTGGGTTGGGGTCAGGACCACCGTTGTGTGGATCATTTGCTGAGTGTCAGGTCCTTCGTCCTCAGCCTCATAGGGGAACTGTTCATGCTAGGGCACAGGCTGCTTTTGAATTCTTGAAGGCAGCCCGATCTGCTCCCCGTATAACAACCAGCACAACCAGAGAAGGGGAAGACCATCTTTGGTCATAGGCTTTCCAAGCTGGTGAAGAGGGCTTTAAACGAAAGCTGCCAGGGCAGGGGAACCTCAATCCATCCCACTCTACCAGTTTGATGCCAGTGCCAGCAATAGATGCCCAGAGCCTGGAGAGGGTTCACAGGTCAGCAGGAGAGCAGCACGAGAGCAGCACAAAGGAATTCCAGCCAGTCAGTCAGCTTCATCAGGCACTCGACTTAAATGCCTCTACGCAAACACAGGTAGCACGGGGAATAAACAAGAGGAGTTAGAGACAGACACATGCCTGCAGGGCTGTGATCTTATTGGCATCGTGGAAACATGGTGGGATGGCTCCTATGACCAGAGTGTTGGAATGGAAGGATACAGGCTCTTTAGGAAGGACAGGCAGGGGCGACGAGGAGGGGGTGTCACCCTCCATGTCGGTGACCAGCTGGAGTGCCTGGAGCTCCACCTGGGGATGGATGATGAGCTGACCGAGAGCTTATGGGTCAGGATTAAAGGAAGGGCAGGGACAGGTGACATTATAGTGGAGTCTGCTACATGCCACCTGACTGGGAAGACTGAGCAGATGAAAACCTCTATAGATGGAGAGGAGCATCCTCACGTTCACAAGCCTTGGTCCTCAGCGGGGACTTCAACCACCCCGATATCTGTTGGAGGGACAACATGGCAGGGCATAAGCAATCCAGGAGGTTCCCTGATTGCGTTGATGATTGATAGCTTTCTTCTCCAAGTGATACAAGAGCCAAGGAGGAGAGGTGCTATGCTGGACCTTGTTCTCACCAAGGAGAGGCTGGTGGGGAATGTGAAGCTCAAGGGCAGCCTTGGCTGCAGTGACCATGAAATGGTGGAGTTCAAGATCCTTAGGGCAGCGAGGAGGATGCGCAGCAAGCTCGCTACCCTGGACTTCCCTGGACTTCAGGAGAGCAGGCTTTGGCCTCTTCAGGGATCTGCTTGGTGGAGTACCATGGGCTAAAGCCCTGGAGGGAAGAGGGGCCCAAGAAAGCTGGTTCATATTCAAGGATCACCTCCTCCAAGCTCAGGAGCGATGCATCCCAACAAAGAGGAAGTCAGGCAAAAATGCCAGGAGGCCTGCAGGGATGAACAAGGAGCTCCTGGACAAACTCAAACACAGAAAGGAAGCCTACAGCGGGTGGAAGCAAGGACAGGTAGCCTGAGAGGAATACAGAGAAATTGTCCAAGCAGACAGGGATCAGGTTAGGAAAGGTAAAGCTCTAATAGAATTAAATCTGGCCAGGGACATCAAGGGCAACAAGAAAAGGTTCTATAGGTACCTCAGTGATAAAAGGAAGACTAGGGAAAATGTAGACCCTCTCCAGAAGGAAACAGGAGACCTGGTCACCCAGGACATGGAGAAGGCTGAGGTACGCAACAACTTTTTTGCCTCAGTCTTCACTGGCAAGTGCTCCAGCCATACCGCCCAAGTTGCAGGAGGCAAAGGCAGGGACTGGGAGAATGCAGAAGGCCAAGTGCAAGGTCCTGCACGTGGATCGGGGCAATCCCAAGCACAAATACAGGCTGGGCAGAGAATGGATTGAGAGTAGCCCTGAGGAGAAGGACTTGGGGGTGTTGGTTGACGAGAAGCTCAACCTGACCCAGCAATGTGCATCTGCAGCCCAGAAAGCCAACTGTATCCTGGGCTGCATCAAAAGCAGCGTGACCAGCAGGTCAAGGGAGGTGATTCTGCCCCTCTGCTCCGCTCTCATGAGACCCCACCTGCAGTACTGCGTTCAGCTCTGGGTTCCCCAACATAAGAAGGACATGGACCTGTTGGAGCAGGTCCAGAGGAGGGCCACGAAGATGATCAGAGGGCTGGAGCACCTCTCCTATGAGGACAGGCTGAGAGAGTTGGGGTTGTCCAGCCTGGAGAAGAGAAAGCTCCAGGGAGACCTTACAGCAGCCCCCCAGTACCTAAAGGGGGACTACAGGAAAGCTGGAGAGGGACTTTTTACAAGGGCATGTAGTGACAGGACAAGGGCCAATGGTTTTAAACTGAAAGAGGGCAGGTTTAGATTGGACATAAGGAAGAAGTTCTTCTCTGTGAGGGTGGTGAGGCACTGGCACCGGTTGCCCAGAGAAGCTGTGGCTGCCCCATCCCTGGCAGTGTTCAAGGCCAGGTTGGATGGGGCTTGGAGCAACCTGGTCTGGTGGAAGGTGTCCCTGCCCATGGCAGGGGGGTTGGAACTAGATCTTTAAGGTCCCTTCCAACCCAAACCATTCTATGATTCTATGATTGATTTCAAGGCCAATCTGCCTAAATGCTAGAATATATAGGGCATGAAGAAATATTACATGCTGCACTGTACTCTCTTATTTCACATGTCAAGCAGTGTCTCCTTCTGTTTATGGTTCAGTGCACTGTAAATTCTGAGTTATGGTTTCATCACAAGACAGTTATTTTACTAGTGTTGTGTTTTGCAGGCTTGTTGATTGATGTATCTGTTGTTTTAGGTGAGACAAGGGAAGAGAGGACGTTCAGGAACTGGATGAACTCCCTGGGTGTTAATCCACGTGTAAATCACTTATATAGGTAAGAGGAGGTATTACACTTCCTTCAGATGATAAATACAGCCAGCAAATTGTTTATGAAAACATAAAACCTTCTGGAGCCTGTAAGAATATATGCTGCTTTTTTTTTAGGAAACTAAGTTTGCCTCTACTAGTAGTTTAGTTGTATTCCTTTTCTCTGTTCTTTGGAGAATGATATATCTTTTTTATTGTTTTTAGTGACCTGTCAGATGCCTTGGTTATCTTCCAGCTCTATGAAAAGATCAAAGTGCCAGTAGACTGGAACAGAGTGAACAAACCACCATATCCTAAACTGGGTGGCAACATGAAGAAGGTACAAAAAGCTGGAATAGCTCCAGTAGCGATGCCTTATCCTCAAAGAATGTCTATATAATTTCAAACAGCAATGTGGGCACTCATGTTGCTCTCAAGTCCCAAGTACAGCGCATTAAATGATTTTTTGTCTAGTCAGTGAATAATTTTTCATCCTGAAAAAGAAATACATTTGACTCACTAGCTCTGTTGACACGTGAACAATGTTTGTAAAGGAAAAAGATTTGACACCTTTTGTGTCAATATTTAAAAATTGTATTTGCAGACCACTTTTGCTACTGTTTTAGTCACCAATTGTAATGCATCTTCACCGTGAGTCATATGGCACCAGCTTAATTGCAGCTGTCTGGATCACTGCCCTCCACATCAAATGAAGACAGTGATGATAAGCATTCTTGACCAGATGCCTCAAGAACCGATCACAGAGTTGCTGCTAAATACAAAGCTTTTTCTCAGCTATCTGGATGAGTAATTCCATCCAGTTAGGCCAGACTGATTAACTGACCTAAAATATTGACTGGGACACTAATCCTTTGTCTCAGTGCAATGCCATGATGCTGGAGGTACCCATGAGCCATGGATTTGTATTTTCCACAGTAATCTGTTTTTCAGGCCCTGACGATGAAGTATAATATTTCCTTCTATGTTAACTGTTTCCCATGGTATTTTGGGGATGGAACTGGCTGCTGGTGGTCAAACAGCTGTATTATCACAGAGCCCCAAAGCTCCTGTTTGCCCAGGAGGATCTGGCTTAAGCGATCCAAAGAATTTAAAGTAACAGTGTCTTGTCTTTTCTTTTTCTATATTTTTTAAACCGCACTAATTGACTCTGTCATTAACAGCTTGAAAACTGCAACTATGCAGTGGAACTGGGAAAGAATCAAGCCAAATTTTCCCTTGTTGGCATCGCTGGGCAAGATCTGAATGAAGGAAACCGTACGCTCACGCTGGCCTTAATCTGGCAGTTGATGAGAAGGTATGGCAGTCAGACACAAACTTCGGAGTGGTTTGGTGTACTGAGTTTGCATTGTAACAGTTTCCTGATGCTATCAATCACTGAGGAGGCTCTACAGGCTTTCTCACTGCTCTGTTTACGCTTATATGCAAAGACAGAGTAACCTTTTGCTCACTCCTAGTTAGGGATGCGAGCAGGAAGCACATTTTCTTGTGGGCAAGGCCATTACAGTCAGTTCATGCAGAAGATTGTTATTGTCACTATCTCTATAGCATGAATAAATGTTCATTGCATGGAAGACAGAAAAAGAAGTTGAAAGGTCTCTGTATCAGGAGAATGTACTGGAAACAAGGAATTGATGCAGAAGTTTTGTAATCTGCTACCTGAAGTAGATGCAACTCAGTAGCTCTCCACGCTTTAATGTAATTCTGTGCGTGTGTGTGTTTGTGTAGGTTTAAGAGCTCCATAATTGGGTGTAAAGAGACCCAGTGGTTAGGAACTGAGTACAGACTAAATTCAGTCTATAAAGCAAGGTATAGGTTTATCAGGCAGGTAATTAAACTAGGGATGTTGTGATTCCTTGCCATAAGTTTGGGATGTCTGTCCAAGGTGTATGCTGACATATAAGCAAAATATTCCAGGCTTGTGTTTATGCAGAAGGTCAGTCTTAGATGAGCATAAAACAACTCCCTTCTGGCCTTGAAGTCAGTGATTATTTTTTTAAGCACTATGAGAATGACTCATTTACACTGAGATCCACTAAGAGGGACCTTTTAGGAATTTTGAGTATCAAAAACTTTTGACGCTCCCAAAACAGCGATTAGGGAATTGGGGATGAATTAGACCCATTAGATTAATTATCATGTTATAATATAATTCATATACACTGTGAGGGTGTGGGAAGCAGGTGAATATCAGGTCTAAGAGAACTGTTGGGGTGACCCCAGTCAAGCTGTGCACGTACAGGATGGTTCTGATGGTTCATTTGAGCAAATGCAGGTGTCCTGACTTCTCTCTTAAGGTACACCCTGAATATCCTTGAAGACATTGGTGGTGGAGAGAAGGTCAATGATGAAATCATTGTCAGCTGGGTCAATGAAACACTGACTGCAGCTGGGAAGGATTCAACCATCTCCAGTTTCAAGGTATAGTTTTTTGTTAGAAGTCTCTCTTAGGAATCTCTTATGCAGTGTGTTTGCGTTATGTTGTATAAGTTGCCTGTATATAGATGTATATATGCATATACATGCACACACTACAACTGACTACACAGTTTGATTATTTTTCACTCCCTTTTAAAGGCATGCTCAGATATACAGATTTTATTCAAGGGGCTTTAGTATGAAAAGGTAACAGAAACATGAAATGAACATAACAGGAAACACCTTGAATGCCAGTTTGACAGAGGAAATCAAAGTATGGAGCCAGAAATGATGACTGGAATTAAGCAAGAACTGCTGTGCTGTTGATTATTAAACAGCAATTACAAATGACAGTATTAAAGAGAAGAATAGCAATACATTTATAATCTGGTAGTACCATTTAGGGGTATCTTGCCCTGTTTTGCAAGGTACCATATAAACACAGAGATGCACCAATTCCAGAGTGCTTCCCATTTTGCTAACGTACCTGTGACACTTCCTAAGCTGGGGATCACTCAGTGGATGTAAATCAGCAGTTTGCACCGGGCGAGGACAAATCCTTCACGTAACGAGCTCAGGAGTCACACGGCTGGTCCCCCTCGCACGTCCCATCAGTAGATGTGTATCGGTGTCATCTCCCCACAGGAAGCAAATCCACTAGCTCAGCACCCCATCTTTTGCTTTAATGATGTCTCATCCATTGGGGGAAAAAAAAAAAATCCTTGAAAGGGTTCTTAGCCTGCCTGAGATGAAAAATGATGCTAAGCAGCCCTTTGTGAAGATCTAAATGGTATTTGACTGAGCTGTCCATTGCTTTTGAGCCTAGACTCCGGCTTTGTGGGAGATCTGTCATCCTGTTCTTGCATCTAATTGTATTTTTCATCTATGCAGGATAGCAAAATCAGCACCAGCATGCCAGTCCTGGATCTCATTGATGCCATTCAACCAGGATCAATCAAATATGACCTCTTGAAAACAGAGGACCTGAATGATGAGGAGAAACTAAATAATGCTAAGTATGTTCATGCCAAGTGACACTTAACATGAGTTACCTGCTCAGGCTTGCCTGACTCTGTCTTTGAAAACTGCTCTGCTATCATTCTCATCTGGCACAACCTCAACTGAGAAATACCTCCAGAGTTGGAAGCATGAAGACTAGGAGTTAGGCAGTAAAAAAGACTATCAATGGAAATGAAGTGTGTAATGCTGTAATTCCTGCTTTATAATTCCCTTGAAGGGATCAAAATCAGTTGGCTTTATAAGCTCCTATTTTCTCTTATTGAATTTAAAATTCTTTCAGAGATCAGGGAACAATGCCAACGATAGTGAGCCATGGAAACCAGTGATTAGAGGTCATGATACCTCTTTAGTCACATACAGGTGGAGCGAGGGCATATTTAAGAGACGGGATTCGTGCCTGAAAAACTGGTTTTATGGATGTGGATATTGATTTTTTTTTCCTGAGCACAAACCATTTCCTAGCAGAGGTCCAATCCGGGGAGCATCTCCCTTTCCTTTCAGAATTATACAGATCACCTCCCGGTCGATCATCAGTTTAGATTCTCCTTTGCTATGTGGCAACTACAAAAAAGAGAAAGATGACTGTAAGGCAATCAGAGCTGCCATCACTTTTATAAAGACTTTCCCCCAGTTCTATTTCCCACCATCTGTTCTTTTTCTTTCCTTGCAACCCTATCCATGCTTCTCTCCATACTTAATTTCTTCATCCCTCTGCTGATGTTTTCCTCTTTTCCCCTCCCTTTCTCCCCCCCCCCTCCATCCCTCAACATGTGTCTCTGCATTTGGGGGAGAATTTCACAAATGTATGTGCTCTGCAGTGGGAAGAACCTGGGGTTTTCTAGCTTTTTCCATGAAAAAATAAGAGGCAAGAGACATACCCACTGGAGAACAGCCAGTAGCCGTGCAACAGTGCCCTCTGAGCAGGGAGGTGGCAAGGTCAGCTTGCAAATTCTGGGTGTGACTCAAGCAGAAGAGAAATCCCTGAATGTTGATTGCCAGCAACACTGATCTCCACCAACATCAGCCTTCTGCTTTCCATCCTTGCGAATTTGTTTATGTGCAAAGACTGACTCGCAGAGATTGAGGGGGAGCAAAACCAGAATGGCTGGTTTTAAGGAAAATCTTTCAGGGGATGGGAGACTAAATGTTTCATACCAGAGTTTGACCTGCAGTCTCCCATGCTGCAGGTAAACAGTGCTCTAACCATCAGGGAATACACTCTACCTTTTACTAGAAATGTAGTTCTCTGTGAACCTGTCTCATACATTCCTACAGAAAAGTTTAATTTTGATGAATCAGTAAGAAAGTTGTGAACCCACTCTGGTATTGATCACGTAAAAAACTTCTTAACAGAGGGAAAATTAATGCTACTGCACTAATTTATTTCTTTGTTTTGTTTTTTTTTTTACCCCTACAATGCAGATATGCCATCTCTATGGCGAGAAAAATCGGAGCAAGAGTCTATGCCCTTCCAGAAGACCTGGTTGAAGTAAAACCCAAAATGGTCATGACAGTGTTTGCTTGCCTTATGGGAAAAGGCATGAAGAAAGTTTAAAGCACAAAAGACTTGTACTGATGCCTGGTATTCACCCTTTTGATTCCCTCAAACTGGATGCTCTTCTCCGTATGAAGGAAATATGCAGGGTGCTCATGCTTTTAAGGCATGAATGTTATACACTGTTCCAAATCGTACAAAAGTTGTGTATCCATGTGTATCCAGGAAATGTTTTGTTTTGAACAGTAATATGTGCTTGATTTCTTTGCCTTATTTTCCACTTTGCTAGATATAACCATTTCATATTCCTGAATAAGTTTTCAATAGCAAGGCCTATACGTATCCTTTTATTAATGGATACCGGGGTTTTCTGTCAGAGGTCACCTGGAGATCTTTGTCTTGGGAGGTACAGACAGCTTTTAGGATTATGAAATGTTATATACTGCTTCTGCCTGAAAATGTCTTCATGCTTTTGGTAGCATTTCTGCCATACTTCCCTTCGTTTTGCACCTGGGGTAACAAAAGGGGTTTCCCCAAGCCAATGCAAGTATTAGTGACTATACTTTTGGAATAGTAGGATCCTCTTGGGAAATTCTTGTGGAAAGAGAGAAGTTTTGGGGGTCTGCGATGTGTTGCTGGTATGTGAATTGAGCAGTACTTTCCCCTCCAAGTTACGCCTCTGCCGTCAGTGGCATTACTCACAGAGTACATTACTACTCACTGAAAAAAACATACCGTAACCTGGTCCTCCAAGAACACCCAAACTCTGGAACCTTTGCAAGAAATGCTCCCCAAAGGCTAATTCATTTTTATGTCATAATACACTTAAAACATAAGCAGATTGCAAAGCATGATAGAAATGAAAACCATGTTAAAGAAGCTAAGGGGATATACTCAGTCAGTAGCAATACGATAAGACGTGAACCAAAGGGACGCAGAATGATATATTTATATAGTGAATAAAAATTAAACTCTGTTAACTTCACAAACTTGCACTCAAAGGGCTGTGGCCCTGATTCAGGAGAGCATTTAAATCTGTGCTTGCATATGAAACACATACTAAAATGCTTCCCTGAACCCAGGCTGGGATCCTCAACGGAGCTAAATCAGCATAGCTTTGCAGCTAACAAGGCGCTGTCAGTTTGCTTCAGTCGAGGTCCTAACCCCGTCTATGGATAGTCAGTGGGATATATTTGCACTGAATCTCTTCCTTGGCATGAGTCATTTACTGTTCTGGCCTTTACGTGGATTTTACTGTGGTGAAATGCAGAAGGAGGGAATTTTGCCTTAATGCAATCCCGTTGACACAGTCTCAGTTCCCTCCCTCTCCCCCTCCCTCCCCTCCAGCCCCTTCAGAATTGCCTTAATAAAGAACCAATATTCAATGACATGAGAAGTCTCTCCAAATAAAATGTTCTATAAAGCCAAATGTGTAGTCTTTGCTTTTAGTAATGGATGTGCTAATGGGGAAGTGTGTATCGTATAGCTGAAATAGGGACAGATTTAAAAAAAACAACTGTGGGCTCGCTAAGGATGTGTCTTCCATATTGTTATTGAAACCACAGATTGCAGAAAGCAGGAAGAATTGTTTCCTAGGTCATTTCTGAACACGCCACTCTGAGACACTGCCAAAGATGGGACACTCTGCTGGCTGGACCTGCAGCCTGACCCAGTATGATTATTTTCCCCATCCGGCAAAATACCCATCACCCTCTTCCTTTGCTTATATACCCAAAAACTTTGCTTCTTTAAGCATTCCGCGATGCAAATGCTACTTGGTTTCTGTACTAATGGTCAGATCCTATTCCTGATCAGATCTGGCTGCCCTGTTCCTCTCGTGAACCTATATATTTAATACAGGGTGGGAAAGGTACAGCATCCTAAGACCCATTCCATCTCATCACATTATTTCCCAGCGCTGGCAGAGGAGGAGAACATCTCGAGTGTTAATAACGACGGAGACATCACCCCAGCTTATTGCCTAGCAAGGGGGAGTTACCGGAGCATGGTCCCTACGCTGTTCCTCCTCTTTTCGGGTGCAGGACCCGCCGTTGCCCTACAAGAGGGGATGCACTGAAAAGGCGGCTGCTGTCCCCTTACGTTGGTTGACTCGGGAGTCCTGCAGAGGTAAACCAGAGAGAGAAAGCCGCAGGCAGAAACGGCGACGGCAGCATTTCTCTCGGGTGGGATGACCGTGTAATTCTGCATGTGTGTTTGCAAACCGCAGGGGCCGTTTTTCAGCTGGATCGACAGTTCGGATCTGAAACAGTCAGATAACCCTGCAGGAAGGCAGCCCTGCTCCGCGTTCCCCGTCTCAGGGAGATGCCCTCACCCCAGACTCAGGGGCGGACGTGACGGATCATGTAGATGATGGATGGGAGATGGCAGCAGCACCGGGGGGGGAGCGGGGGGCTTTTCCCTCGGTCCCAAATGAATGCAGGCACTTGCTATCCCCAGAAAGAAGAAGGGATTTTCAGGCATTTCCCATTCACCAGCCCTTAGCAACTCTTTTTTTTTTTTTTTTTTGCATGGGGGTAGGATTTTTAGAGGAGCCTGCTGAGAGAGGCAGGGAGAGGAGGCTTTCACGCATCACGCATGTCCCATAGGCAAAATGTAGGACTTCAGGGGCCCTGGAGATCAAAACCTGCCTCTAGCTCGGGCTCTGGAGAGGGGCCAAGGTGATGTACGCTGTTATTCGAAGCATGTTTTGGGAAGAGGGCTGCTCTTCCTCCTCCTCCTCAGCATCCCAAGCACCGGAGGCAGGCACCCTGCCATACAGCCCTCCCCGCTGGTAGTCCCCTGGTCCCCAGGCTGCATTTTTTGGGACCCTGTGTCTGAGCCCCAACCTGCAGCTCTGCACCAACAGCAAGCCCTGGCACCAGTGCAGCAGGGAGAGCTAACCACGAGATGGCAGTCACTCTGTCTGGAGTTCGAGAGGCTGGCATGCATCAGCTCTGAAATTCCTCTCCTCTGGGAAACGGAGAAAAATTGGGGTATTTAACCCTAAGCAAAACGCTAGCACCTGCCAGCGTGCAAAAGGGAATAAGTGCTGTTGGCAGGGATACTACAGTAAACGTCTTACCAGATCTTCATCCCTACCTCTGTAATCTCCCTTGAAAAATAAAGCTGTCATCCACCCAAAGGTGTGGGAATAGCTGCCTGCTGGTACAGGAGTATAAACGTTTTCACTTTTCAATGCACCTCTGTTTAATTGGGTGTTCTTGTTTATTTGGTGGACTTGAGGTTTCGCTTTCATGAACAGGTAGTAGGAGCCTGTAACAAAGGTCCCAGCAGATGCTGAAGGGGTTAAACCCACGACAAACATCACAAAAAAAACAGGATCTGGAATTTTTTGCTGTTGCTTTTCTCCAACTTTTTCCATCATCCTTGGAGAAAGCAGCTGACTTTGGGATTCACTCCCACATCAAGCTGGCTTTGTAAGCACTTCCATTATTGACTTTCATTGCACAATTAATCATAATTTTCAATGCTTCAAAAAGGCTTAGACATTCATATGAATAAAAATAAAGCATCAGCAGTTAGACTAACTAGGAGAAAAAAAAACGTGAGGGCAATCAATCCACATGCTTCAGGGTAGAGTCTGATCACCAGATGGACTCAGAAGGAAATATCCCCCCATAGTGCAGTAAAGCATAATTAGGTGCATGATGAGGATTTTACACCTTCTTGTAAATCACCTATCCTGGCTAGAAATCATCCATTCTGGCCTTAGAAAGGGGATAGCAAGCAGTATGGCTGGCTGCTGTGCTCTTCTTGTACAGATAAACTCGTGTTTCTCCTTCCTCCCGAGATGGAATTGAACCAAAACCCCAACCCGACATCGCTCCTCCTTCCGAGCGCGGCTTCATCCTGCTGTGAGCCCGAGGACAAACTTCAGCTCTTGGTGCCCATTGCTGCCGAACGGAGCCGGAGCTGCGGTCTGGCTCCCGCTTGGAAAACAGGACCCCGTCTCTGGCAGATGGCTGCAAAAAGCACACGAGCAGCACCGGTCCTACGGCAAGTTCTCGGCTACCGCTGCTTTCAGCTTGATGGACACACGGATCCTGGTGCCTCTGATCTTGCAAACCCGTGCGTCGAGTTGCTGCTGTGACTCTCCAGGTCTCCATCTTCTGCCGCTTCTGGCAGCCTCCTCCACTCTCCGGAGAACAGACTTGTGAAGAATTGGAGAACGTTTTCCTCCAGGCTGCTCAGCTACTTTAAGTCCAGTATTTTTCAGGCGAGCAGCAGAGAGTAGCACCACCGAATGCCTGAGCCTCGTTGCCTGCTGTGTGGTGAGCAACGTCACAGTTAAAATTTCTCCACAAACCTAGGAAGCTGTTCATTAAGCGAGATAGTAAACAGAGGAGCTCTGCCTACTGGTAAGGTGATATCTGTGGACTTTATATAGCTTAGTGCAGGCAAACTCTGAATTAGGACCAACATCGCTCGATAACGTTCTCATTTTGTTCCTATTTTTTACATCAATCAGTGCTCAGTGGAGGTTCTCTTCTGCCACCAGGAAAACTGTGTCGTTCCCCTGACGGTTCCTTTGCTGCCCTGAAAGTAACACACAGCTCTGAGTCTTAGTTCTCATTAGGTAAAATGACTATATTTTTAAAGCATTGTTTTTTCATTGCACCTTATTTACTTTTTGTCCCCTGATCACTTTCTAAAGGCAACGGTGTTTTACGGAAAACCTAATTTGCTCCCAGGGTGCGAGCTCCTATTGCTGTTACAGCTCCATGATAAATCGATCAAAGCCGAGAAGGGCCGGAATTCCCACAGGCCATGTGCTCACAGGTAATGATATGTCTGAAATTTGTGAAAAGAGCAGAAAGCTACGCAACCGATGATGCATAGAAGCACTGAACTCCCTCGGGGCAAGCGCTCATTTAGTGCATTTAGTGTTAAGGATCTAAAGGAATACGGCAATGAATATCCGTAAACACACAAAGCGTGGAGAGGAACCCCACGCGTCCCCTTGGGAAATCTCCTAGCAGACGATTGAAGTGCACGGTGCCGCTTTGACTCACACAGGTGGAAAAACGCTGCCCCATTGCCAGGGACCTCCGGCAGCCCCTGGAATCGTCCTGGCTCTTCCCTGCAGTGAAGCAAACCGGAGACCTCGGAGGGCGTGTGGGTCGGTCACTGAGGTGGGGAGATGTCTTCTGACCAGCCCCCCCCAGTAACATGCCCTCCTTTGGTTCTGCAGCCCTGGAGCAGAACACCCCACACGCCTGAGAGGTGGTGGATAAGCCTTAGGGGCATCAACCTCTCCATGCCCTTCTCCTCAAGACCTGCGTCTGCTTGGCTGCTAGTGGAACAGTCCCGTGGTTAAGCAACATGCCAGCGAAAGGCTCGATCAATTCTCAGCCACGTCAGTGAAAAGTAAGAGGAGATCTCCGAGGAGGGATGCTGGCCCTCACCACCAGCCCTACCTCCACCGCTTGCTGCCCTGTCAAGTCACGTTTCACGTTAAGGTGCCTACGTGCTGATCAGACCTTGCAGAACGGCCAAATGCCTCTAGAAACTTCCCAAATTTGCTGTTGGAGCCACATTCTAGGAATATACGTTCTGCTAATTTTAGAGGGTTTGAACTGTGCTAATGGGACCTGGACCGTCAAAAACCTCCTTGGCTTGCCAAGCTTTCCAACACATGGGAACAACCTACTTAGGGCGAGAGGAAACAGCCTCAAGTTGCACCAGGAGAGGTTTAGATCGGATATTAGGAAAAATTTCCTTATTGAAAAGGTTGTCAGGCATTGCAACAGGCTGCCCAGGGAAGTGGTGGAGTCACCATCCCTGGAGGTGTTCAAAAAACACACAGACGAGGCACTTCAGGACATGGTTTAGTGGGTATGGTGGTGTTGGGTTGACGGTTGGACTCGATGATCTTAAAGGTCTTTTGCAACCTAAACAATTCTATGATTCTACGATTCTAATACAGGTTCAGCCTCTGCTGACCTCTTGGCACCCATTCGGGAGCATCTGCAGGCTTTGAGCTTAGTAGAGGAACAAATTCTCACAAGGTCGTTTCACTCCACGCTTCTCATACAAGCGCTGGGGATACCCAGAACTGTGACAGAAATCCCTCTCTAGCCTACAGCGATCTCCTAAAGGTTTGGAAATACCCCAAAGAGGAATCACAGGGCTTTCAGAGCATGGTCCTTGGGTGCAGATTGCAGAAGCTTTCAGCACAGATACCCTCAGTGGCCCGAGCGGTCACACCGCGCTGGGCTGGAGCAGCCATATAACGGTGTCACCGCTTTGCTGGGGGTCTGCAACTGCGACACTGAGAGCCCACCGTTGGAAAACTCACCTCTCCCCTTCCCCGTCCCTGGGCGGACAGAAGAAAAGTCAAGTGCCTCTTTGGATGCATTTGTTCCGCTGGGACAGCGATGCGTGGGCTGCCAGTGAGATGTGCCTCTCCGAGGTGGGGACCACAGGGGTGAAAGAAAGGGGGGCAGGAGCTTTGCTCCATGGAGTTTCTCTCCACCAGCACCCTCGAACAGGTCCTGGTGTGGTCCTAAAAGCGGATTCTTTACCCGGTGTGCGACAGACCGATCTCACACACTCGGGAGAGGTACTGCTTTCTTCTGCGCAGGGTGCTCCGTGGGCTTTCCACAGATCGAGCACACCAGGTTCATCAAGTGTGTCCCTTTTACACAGGAACAATTGCCTCTAATTTATGAAACTACTCCTACCTGGTACGTATTCAAACTACCTGATGTATATGCATAGGAATATGTAACCATGACACATCAGATGCCTTCTCCGCATGCGCGGGGTCTCGGGTGGTCGCCGGTGGTGATTTGAGGAGGTATTCCCTCCTTACTTTGACCGCTAAGTCGCTCTGTATTGGGTCAGTAGTTCATTTTCCTGCCAAGAGGGATGCACCATCAATCAGGAGGAATAGAAAGGATCAGAATTGGTGCTCCAGGTGAGGCATGATTAATCAGGAAGAATAGAAAAGATGAGAATGATCTTGGCTAACTAATTCAATTTAAAACAGGACTTTCTAATCTACCACAGGATTTTCTATACCTGACATCACTGGCATCCTCCAAACCAGTCCCGGCATCTTCCAAAAGCCCAAAGGAAGGGCCCACTCTTCTAACCTCTGCCAGATGCCACGCAAGCAACGCGAGCAAGTGCGAGCAACGCAGAGAAGAGCAGCAAATGCTGCTGATGCACTCAGAGACAGGCAGAATGCATCATTACTCCAGGGCTAATTACCCTCCTGATATGTACATACATACCTATGGACGTA
Source organism: Buteo buteo (assembly GCF_964188355.1). Taxonomy (NCBI): domain Eukaryota; kingdom Metazoa; phylum Chordata; class Aves; order Accipitriformes; family Accipitridae; genus Buteo; species Buteo buteo. The sequence goes on along the minus strand of NC_134184.1, from coordinate 30,752,034 downwards.
GAGAGGGGGAGAGGTGTACATCCATTCCCTTGCACCTTTGCCAAAGCGTGCTCTCCCTAGGTGCTACTCAGAGCAACTTTCTCAAGTGTTCACTGCCTGGAGTGCTACAGCTCCCTTTGGTATCCTTTGTTTAACAAAGTTAAACTTGCTTTGCAAGTGCTCCTTGTTAAGATGCTGGCAAATAAATCAATACCTACCGGCAAGAAGAAAACATGAGTCACTTGAACAACGTGATGTTTGGGTGGGAGTTGGTAATAGACCTCCGGGAAACAGAGCTCACGAGGAAAGTGTTTAACCAGGACAGACACCTCCTCACCAACCCAGAACAGCACAAACACCACAGCATCTTTCTCTCTGCTGCCCCTGGGAAGCTGAACAGCAAGGAGAGTAGAATAAAAAAGGAATAAAGTAGGTTGGCGTAACCAAGTACTCAAAAATGTGAAGGGAACGTGTATTTTCAGCCTCTGCCCGTAGCACTCACCTGGGGATGAGAGGTCTGTTTCCTCCCAGGTTAACCCATCATTTTCTAGCAGAGGGAGCATCTGATTTTTATATTTGGGAATGACGTGAGGGAGAAATGCCAGAACCACGGAAATTCAGACACAGTCCAAATTTTCCCCTCCTGGTGGTTTCACGGGCTGCAAAATTGTTTCCAGAATGAAATGACAGAGGTTGGTGACATTGGCCATGTATGTAAATGATCACAGTGTCCTACGGAGATTAATTGGTTCATGAATAAAGATGAGGAGCTGAGGTGTGCAGGGAGAAATCATTTATCAATTATATGCCTTGGAAAACTGAAAGATGATGCGGCCTTAACGGCTGAATGGGTTTGAAAGGGAGACTTGTAAATTGAGTTCTAATTCTGTTCTGCCGCATTCATAATAAAGAGCTGTTAAACTAATTGCATCTTTGTGTGGTTCATGAGCAACGGCACTCAGCTGCATCGCACAGCAAGCAACAGAGATCAGAGTTTAGTTAGATTTTAGTCGTCCTTTGCCTCATGTAGGAAGGATGCTAACCAGTTTACCTTTGGCCTCATCAGTAGCGATAATGCACAAAAAAAGGGCAAGAGCCTGTATATATTTTTCAGAAGATTAATTTTGCGTTTGGATCTGAATTTAAAGGACCAAGGACAGCACAGGCTCACTTGGCTTTTGTGTTCTGCTTCAGTCACATGGATCCATCAGCGTGATTACCCATCCCTGGAGGGACTCGTTGCTGATTAACTGGAAACAAGAGGATTCTGGAGGATCAAAACAATAGCAGAATATGCTAATCCCAAACAGGGAAAAGGATCTGAGGGATGTGGCTGCTGATAACAGCTGACCTCCCCTCCTCCTGCCCCTTCTGCATCCCTGTTCACAGGTTTTACTGTTACAAACAGATGGTCCCAACCTAGCATGGGCTCTGGCACATGCTGAAATACAGACTCAGATCTGAAAATCTCGATGCGGGACGAGGCTCGTTATTTAAAATCTCGGTACTGGATACCGTGCAAGCCCTGGGATCAAAGAGGACAGCCGCACTTAGGACCTGGTTGAGCTTCGTGGAAATCTCATGACACTTGGTTGCTGAAAGCCAAGGGTACCACTGACGGAAGATTATTCACTGGCACTGCTGCAACCGCTCGAGACTGTCTGGCTGCAGCAGTTCCTCCTTTGACTTGTTTTAGGCACCCAGATTCAAACCAGATTCACCCAAATTCGTCATTTTAGGCAGCCAGATTCAAACAGTTTGGCTGCTGCTGGCGGGGTGGTGGTGCTGGGATGGAGCTAGGGGCTGCGGTGGGTGCGGAGCTGCCATTTCGTCACCCAAGGACAGTGGCCAAAGACAGTGATGAGGATGTTGCCTGCATTGTTTAAATACTAATGGAAGGGAAAAAAGGCAGAAAGACGATTGATCCAAATAAGCGTGTCCAGCACACACTTGAGAGGCAATGGGCTTGTGTCCTACCTTGAGTCACAAGACCTCTGAGGCTTTCAGATGAGCAAGAGGCATGGGGATATATATTTTGCCTCCTGGTCAGTCACATCTTCCATTTTATCTTTCGTTTATTTTTTGATCTTTCATCCTACATTTACTTCTCCGTTTATTGTGTTTTAACCCGTGCAGTGCCTTAACCACCACAAGACTCTGGTTTGTCCTTCCCTTAGAATTTCCTCTAGTGCCTTTAGTTTCCTCAAACACTCATTTTTTTTCCTTTTTTTCATGTGAAATATTTCCAGTGCATAACAGAAACCAAAAAGCAAGCAGGAAAACAGCAGCTTTCAAGCAGCTTGTGAACCATCTCTTTGCAACGCACCAGAGAAGCCACAGGAAAAGTAACCAACGTACAAAATTGTCTGACACCTACCATTTGTCTAAAACTTTCTTCTCAGGTAGATAGCAGAAAGTGTTCCCTTTTCCCACTTAATTAACACTTTAAGACACAGGGAAATATGATCCTTTTCTTTCCTTTGTTACCAGCAATCCCACTCCATCAGCTTTTCAATCTCCTCTGTTACACCTGTCTCAGTGGATCCAATTTTTCTTTAAATTCATATCTGTGCATCAGACATTTCCAGAGGAAAGTGTGCCTGCGTGACCAGGTTTTACCTCCTGTATTTTATTCTCTGTTGGCAGCTTCCTTTTGCCTACGTGAGGTAAGATCACCTGAACCATGGGTTTAAAAATCAACCCGTGGCAGAGCGCTGCCCACTGCCCTTGCTGGGAACAGCCTCTGTGCCTTACCAGAACTTCGTATTTGTTTGAACAACATCTAGAAAAGATAAAATACGAACTTGCAAAACCGAGGTGAGGTGTCAGTGGTTTAGCTTCCTGTGAGCCTTTTTTTTTTTTTTTTTTTTTCCCTTTGGTGTCCAGTTTATGCTCAACTCCCGTTTGGGGATTTTCAGTGTTGGTGTATTTTCACAGAGACATTAACCACAGGTTGCTCACTGGGGAGCGTGATTCACCTCTGCTGACTTCAGCCATCTAAAACTTAGCTGTCTGGCTTCTTAGGGCAGGTCTGCCCTCCTAAATAAAAAAGAGCCAGGACTGAATTCGAGCTCTGAAGTCCTGATTTTCTGCCTAACTGGAGCACTTGCTCTGATCCAAACCACTCCAGAGCTGTTTTAGAGGAGGTTAGTGGATGCTTTCTAGTCCATGTTACCTAACCTTAGCTCCAGGGCTTGCTCCCAGGCATTTTTCACCCAGTTGTATAGCTATAACCCTAAGCTACACCTACAGCGTCAAATAATTTAGTTCCCCCATTCACGCCCAGGTCTTGGCTCCCTGGTGTCCCCATTGCATGTATGTTGATTTGCTCCTCAGTCCTCTTCTGGAATGAACTCCCTCTGGAAGAAAACCTTGTGTTTCTGGGGACCACTCGCCTGAAAAACCTTTTATATCAGGTTTGGTTCCGCATCTATATGACATTTTCAGCCAAGAGCTAACATTGGGGTGGATCTGATGCTGGAGATGTAAATGAGCAGTTCTCCTCCACATAAGGCTGCCATTGGGGTGTTCTCTAACCAGTGCCATGCCTGGAACTCTTATGTTGGTGCATGGAAGAGGACTTGGACCATGATAATAAGTTGTGTCCTAGCCAAGTTGGATTTACTGTTCAAGTGCAGAACATAGATGGAGATCATCTATTCTGGACATGTCAAATCCATTCAGCTTTTTGGCATGTCCTGTCTGGACAACTGTGGATAGAAATATGGGAGGCAAATCTTGGGGCATGCAAAAATTAATAATAATGAGATGAAGAGTCACTGGTACTTTTTCCTGAAAAGCTAACCCAGTATGACACGTGGAAAATACATGGATGTCAGAGCATCACAGAAAAGAGGACACGGGGCAGCACAAGCAATCCGAAATCCTTGGATGGATCGGGTGTTAACCAAAGAGGTAGAGGCCAGCTGCTGAAGATGGAGATGCAGTTGACGTGCTCCATCCTGAACTAGAGGTACGGCCCTCAATAGCAAGTAGGTATCACATCCCGCTTGCTCCTTGTTTTCTCTGCTAGCAAATGCCAGCAAATGCAGCTTTCCTGCTCACGATTTTTCCATTTGGACTTAATAACCTCACTCCCACTCCTCTCACCCAGCTTCGTGCTTGGCTGTGATGTGCTATAGGAGTGCTGAATGCAGAGCACGCTCCTGGACCTCCGTCAATATTAGAGGATCAAAAAACTTTGCGCTTGGTGTTCTTTCTTATGTCTGTGGTTCGTAGCCACAATGAAATGACACAAAAGCTGAGATGACAAAGTGACTCATCAATATGAAAATGTCCAAAATGCACTTTATCCTTTCGTAGATGAACAACATCAGTACGAGCAGGACCTCCCCAGGGAGCCCTGTTGTATTGACTTAGCCACCAGGAGCTTGGGGTTGAGGTGAGAGAGAGTATTAAATTTTAACTACTCTTTAAATAACATTTTTGAAATCAATAATGTGGGTCCTGAACCCTCGGCTTTCCAATTGCATTTGGTTTCATTGTGGATGCCGTGAAGATGAAGTTTTACCTGCTCTTTTTTACCCTATTTATCTGGATTCAAGAGAAGCATGGCCTCACTTTTCCAAGGTAAATACCTGCTGGTGCTACTGGGCTTTTAGTGTGTGGTGAGTGGGATGGGAAAATATTGAGGCAAAATAACTCCAACTTGCGTAAGAAAACATTTGGCAAAGGTTGACATTTATTTATTGCTCTTGTAATTGGATATGTGGTTCAATTTAACATATAGATGGTGGAGGAAATGAAATTATTCTAAGTCTTCTTTGCATCCATAAATCCTATGTTTTTAATCATATTAAAACTATTCTTTTCGGTCTAAGTGCAAATCAATTCTGTTCATTCAGTGCTTTTGAATGCCAATAAAGGGCATTCTGAAACTTAATGGGCAAAAATAATTTGCTTCATTTGCCTTAAAACAAGATCTTAAATGAATTACTTCTTGAGGTAGAAAGAGAAAACATTTCAGAAAGTGCTAACAATCTGTTTTCTTTCTAAAGCAGCTTTTATGATTGTTTTTCCAGTCATAAATCATTTTTGAATAACCATTTGGTATTTGTACAATGTTTCAGAAGCAGTTTTATTGTTACCTATCGATAAACTTCAGAAATGCCCTGAAACCAAATGCTTTCTTAAAACATGAGAACATATGTCAGAGATGAAGACAGGCAAAGTGCTTTTATTTGCTACATGTACAGCTGGTTTAAAAACCTGAAATATTTTAATAGGTAGAACTAAAAGGATAAGCCCCTCATGTGGTGATATTAAGCAAGCTGAACAACCTACAGGAATCACGATTAAATACAACCTGCTCCCAGGACTGAAATACCTACACAAACAATAGCGAATTATATCTCACAGCCCTTCTGCAACTCCGCACCACACGCCAGTGGCAGGACCTGTGACAGGTGAACACCAGTGAGTTCGTGCCTTAAAAAGAGGATCTTTCATCTCCGTTTGTGTTGCAATTGTATTTTGTTGTGGATTGCTACGGAGGTGTGAGGGTTATAGTAGGGGGGACAGTTAAACAAGTTTTTAGGTGAATTCAGTTGAGCAACATTGCTCTGTGCTACTTGAAGGTTCATTTATTTCATGTTTAAATAAAACACTGAATATCTGACCCTTACAGAACAATATGGCATTTCCCACTGGAAAGCACAAGTCTAACTCTCCCAGCCCTGGTTGTGAAAATGGCTAAAATAATGAGATTTTAAAGGTGACATATTGTATCTGACTTTTTACTTTTATTTGAGCGCTAGTGTTGGAGGATTTAACGGTCATGTATTAAAGCTTCCCTTTGCAAGGTTATGGTGTGATTACTGCATCCGGACGTCGAAAAAAAATACCGAACGTCGTGAGACTTGTGAAAGAGCTGACAGCACTGGAAAGACACCTACCTCACTTGTAGGGAAAGGGCAAGGCTGGAGGCTGTTGGAGACCCAGCAAGGTGGGAGAAAAGAGAGCCCACAGGCAGACATTTGTGCTCCAGGCAAACAAACAGCTTACATGGTCCAGGAGGACAGGAGAAGATGCTGGCAGCACTCTCCCAGTGACACTACCTGCTGAGAACCTGGGTCAGACGTTCAGCTGGAGAAAAGTAGGGAGGTCTCTCTTCTGGAGACGTTAGTCAGAAAGAACGTGCAAGGTTTAAATGAAGCCAGGCTACGAGGACGGGGAGATGCATCCATGCTGATGGCTTGTTTTGGTGGGTCTGTGTGGTACGTGATGCTGATGGCCTTCCTAGTGACTGAGAAATGCAATGGAGAGGAGAGGTGAAGAGACGGAGATGCCTGCAGAGAACCAGCACTGGTGTATGTCTGTCTATCTGTGAGACGGTGGCCAGGGTCCCTGGACGGGATTCACCTGACTATACAGGCTTTCTGCACAGTTCTGCATAGGAACAAGTCCCCTTCACCTTCCTGTACAGCTAGTGCAGAAAAATATGTGTATTTAGATTATAATTCATTCCAGTTTAGCACACACATCTAAATTAGCTCAGGTTAACCAGACCCTGAAAGTGCCTGTTTCTTTATTAAGACAGTGATTAGCTCAGATGAAGATATCAAAACCAGCTAAAATGAACTGTAATGCATCACACTCACTCTGTCATAACTACAGGATAAGACGTGAGCACTGTAGTGTGGGGATGGCAGCTGGAATTCTGTTTACCCAGAAATAAGAGGGAGAGGAGAAAGAGATGGGAAACAGTGATAAAGTCCAGTGGCACCCTGGCAGAAAGTCGGAGGAGGGGAATGAGAGGGATCCTCTTAAGGACAAAGTCAAAGAGCAGCCAGGGAAGCAGGGCAAGAGGACAGAAAGTGCAAGAAAAGAGGTGTGTTCAAGATGAACATGTCCAGCCATACCAGGGCAGCAGGCAGGGCAAGGAGCTGGGGATAGAGGGTTGTTTCTGAGATTGGTATAAAGGCAATAATTAGAGCTTTTGTCTGGGTGTTTGCTAATAGGAGTGGGGCAGAAGACAGATGAAAGAGGGTATAATGACAAATCAAAGCAGAAGAACTGAGAAGCCCAACGACTACAATTTCGGCTGTTAATACTTCCCATGTTAAACATGACTACAGGAGCAAGGGCAGAACTAGGATCACCTCGTGCAGTGTATTCAGGTCCTACCAACGAGAGCTCTAAGAGGAATCTCTGGTAGCTACCACCGGGCCAGTACTTAACCACACTCAGCTGAAATATTTGAGCAGCAAATGGTGGGGTACAAGCACATACCAGCTTCCTCATTATGGTACTCTCAGGCTGTGGGAATCATAGGACGAAACCAGATGCAGCCACCCTTTTCTGGTCTCCCCTGTGAAAAGGCTTCCCAGGGTACGAGAAGACAAATTCACTTTTAAAGTAGCCCCAAACAGATGCCTAAAGAAATAGGCAAACCGCCAACCCTGCCTGCCCCTGATTGCTTTTTGATGCTCTGTCAAATGATGGTGGAGGCAAAAACAGGGCTGGCATATTGTTGGTTCTGCATGAGAAACAACAGTGATTGCTTGGAGCCTGGCTAAAAGTAGAAAAGATGAATCACCTGGTTGCCAGATGCTGTCAGGTCTTTGCTTGAAATCAGTCATGACAATGAGTTGTGACAATCATGTTATGCAGCTTGAAAACACCAGTTTTGAGAGCCCTGCCTGTTTTCTTTTCAGAACAATCTTTGCAGACTGGGCTGGCAGGGACTTCCACAGTGCCCGGTTTATGCACTGACACCAAATCCACACGATCAGAGGCTGAGAGCCACCCCAGCCCAGAAAATGGAAATAGGGGTCTGACGTTCCCCTGAGTCTCCTCCTTTGACACACACAAAATATTTTAATTACCTTTCCAATGCAAGTTTGAACTACATGGCTTGCAGGGCACTGAAGATCAGGGCTGGATTTACAATGAAAAGTGGTATTTTTTTCTGTCCAGAAAGTGAATTTCACTTCTGTCACCGACGGTGGGGTCAGGCATGGAGTAGCTGGGAAGTGCCACCTTGCGTACAACGCGTTCGGACCATGGGTTTCAAGCAGAAAGGGAATATAAGTTATTGGGCAAAGATGGGGAGGACAGTGGTATAGACCAACTGAATCCATACCTGGCAGAGGGACAGAAATAAGGAGATGAGAAAAACTGGACGGGAGTAGGAACAATGATGGTAGTAGCCTCTGCACATGTACAAGACCTTGTGTTTGGCTTTTGCCGAACTGGGAGGGCTTTTGCCAGACTGGAAGGGCTCATGTCTCTGCTGAACAGTGACTGAGACTGAGAAAATTGGGGAGAACAGGAAAGCTTTTTTCCTGGTGGAGGCTCGTTTTCCACCGGTGCTGCTGCGCTCCAGATTAGCTAGGGCTGGTTGGTGTTGTGCTGGTGCCAGCTCCCAGGAGCAACCTCAGAGTCCAGCAGTAGATATTGGCTACCAAAGCCCTTCACCATCTTTTTCATGGATTTTTACCGATTGGCAGAAGCAGAGGCTGGAACGGGGTTCACTCAGCATCCTCACTATTGAATCTTCTCTGAGTTTACTGCAGCCAAGCCAGGGAAGAGGAGAGAGGCCAAGCCTGCTTCTCTACTTTTGCATGACCTAGATTAGTTCCAAGTACCTGTGCTTTACCCAAATACCCTTGTTTTTCAGGGATGAAGTTTTGTGCGCTCTCCCACAAACAGACAAACAGGTTGAAGCCCTTCAGAATTTACTGAACACCACCGAGGTAAACAGTTCCCTCTGTCTCTCTGGTCTCTAGGCCAAATTCTTCCCTAAAGTGCACTAATACCGTTTCCTTCCACCCCCTGCGGAGAAAGATTTAGCCCACTTTCATTCCTCCTAGTACAGCAACTCAGAAAATGCTTGGTTTTCATTGCTCCGCTACCTTCTGTTTTACATGAGGAGACCCCTCCTTCATAATGTTACAGTAGTGCATTGTATCAGAGCTCAGATTTCTGCAACTGATTTTGTGTATTAAGACACTGCAAAATTGGTGAAGCACCAACACACAGTAAGTAGAAATACATTTGCTAGGGAACCTCAGCACTTTAGACCAATGCAATGTTGACCTATATGACTTGCAGAGCTTTGAAGATCAGGACTGTGTTTTTGTGGTATTTTTCTTAAAGTAGCATTTAGGAGACAAAAATCTCTTAAGCAATACTTTTTTTTTTATATTACTTCTATCTTTCATTAAAGAATAGCGTATTTAATTAAAGTGAGGCATCTCTCTTCAAAAGCATTTGTCCAATCACACCCTCCCAGTTTGAAGCCAACACTTTGCAACAAAGGTGTAACCATTCCCTCAGCCAATATAACTTACAGGATGACTGAGGATGTGTCTCAGATGACTGAGAGCTTTTAATGGTGTCTATGCCCAGTCTTTCTCTGTCTTTCTTGGCTCCTATTCATTTTATGTCCAGCCCAAATTCGTACTAGTCTTCTGCTGCCTTTTCTTCTGATCCTTCCCTTCAGTTTTCACAAACCTTGATAACCTTCCTTGCTCTTTTCCACCTCCACAAGTCAACTCACATATCCATCTCCTTTGCTGTACCAAAATAAACCTGCCCTCCTCCATCTTTTCCTCACCACTGTCATTCTTCACTTTCTCATACACAGGAGCCCCAAGAAGTCATGAACAACAACTGTGGTACATTCAGTGCAGAGAGAGCACGCGGTGGTTTCTACCAAGTCACTTATGTGAATATGCAAACTGAACATTTTTCAAGGGTTATAAAATGGCCATTTTTTTTTCCCATGGCTATAAATTGGGCAAGAAAAGGGAAAGGGAATTGGAGAAGGAAAGGCAATAGGAAAGGGAAAAGGAAAGGGAAAGGGAAAAGGAAAGGGAAAGGGAAAAGGAAAGGGAAAGGGAAAGGGAAAGGGAAAAGGAAAAAGAAAGGGAAAGGTAAAGGGAAGACACAAACAGTACCTCCCAACAAATTTTAATGGTTACAATCTAGCAAAAGAAGCAATTGAAAATTAGCATCTTACAAGAAGAATTATTCCGCTAATTATAGGCATTACTCCTGTAAAAGTTGGAAAGCAAAAACTTAAAACAAAGGAAATGCTTTGCTCTTACAGCACACACATTGCATGTAGCATCCATCAGAAGACCCAAACACAGGAACATCTACAACAGAGTCTTTCGTAGCTGCCCCTGGGGCAGTATTGACCCTTGCTGATGACGGGTCAGGAGACCAATAATCATCTGCATTATCAAAGTTTCCCATTTACCCCCATTCTTTGCTCCTCTGCCACCTCCGCTGTGTCAATCCAGAGTTCCTTAATTTTCCTTACTGTCAATTCGAAGAATGCCTACACCAAAGAGAAACTAAATCTGAACTGGTGCACATCCGTGCAGACAGCAGGCTAGCCAGGGCAACAGGAAAATTGGCGCTGGGGAGCCAAGCATCCAGCTTGCTTCTTGGATGGGTTTTCCAAACGAAGCTGAGCCACGCGATGCAGTCGCTACCCTGCCAATAATGTCTGAGGTGGCTACACCGAGACTAGCTCAGCCACTTGTATAGCACATTGCACTAATGTATCCAGGGGCCAAATGTTTTACCATTTATTGTTCCAAAGTCTTGATTAAAAGCATGGATGAGTTTCCTGTATGATTTTGCAGACACATTCTCTCTGAGAAATAAGTGAGGTAAACAGCTGACAGCTGATACATGCCTGGAAACATGGTGCCCTAAGTCAAATATAATATTCCTGGTGCAACTGCACCAGAAAGGAAAAAAATAAACCCTATTGTCTGGTGACTTCAAGCTGTATGATTTCAAAAATGCATCCAAGAATTGTGTTGACCTTTTTCACATTGTAAATTCATGCCTGATTTTCTGCTTACTGTCACCCCTAGATCTTTTGGTATTATTGGTTCTAAAGTTTCAGTCTTTTATTGAATATGTTGGCTTCTGGTTTTATTATTGTAAAAGATTTAATTTTACCAAGAAGAATCTCATTTTCTTATTTTTCTCCCATTTCTAATCTCCGTATTGCTGCTTCAACTTGACTTATATTCAAACCCCTTCTGGCATTTATTTCCTCTCCAATCAAAGTCATCAGCGAATACAATAACTACAAAGACTGGTCTGATCTTCATTAATTCTCCAAATACCCTCAGGGAAAATAAGTCTCAGCAGACTTGAAAACATGTAACATAATAACCAGCTAAATATATCTATTATACTAGAAATACTATCTCAGAAAAGGTTATGTTCCTGTCTTTTTTCTTGATTTATGAATTTATGTGCAGAAGTCATTATAAACATTTCTTAAATACACACATTTCATTTCCAGCAGTAGCAGAATGTTATAACACAACACAGGGAACATTAAACTGCTTGTTACAAGGGGTGTCTTAAATTGAAAACAGATGCTTTGATTATTTTCAAAATACTTATTAAATGTTAGTAAGAATATTTTTTCTTTCCTCGGTAAAAAAAGTAAAATTTTTTTTGAAACTTTGCAGGTCATTCTCTGGCAACCTGTTGTGGTTGAAAACATCAGGAAGGACAGAGAAGTCCATTTCTATGTCAGGGCATCCAGCATAAATAGCATAAAAGCTCAGTTAAGGCAACTGACCATCCACCACAAGTATGTATTTTTAATTTGTTGTCATGACTGTTTCTGTAAGGTTGCCATTTATTTAACAGGAGGTTGTGCTCTTTCTTTGTTTTTCAGCGTCACGATGGAAGACGTTCAAGGACATATTGAGAAACAGACTACCAATGACACAGTCAACCCACGCAGCTCTTCATCGTACTATGAAAACTACCATTCGATGAAAGAAGTAAGATATTTTTGTTGTAATCCTCTGTAGATTCAAGGGGTGAAATTTGTCTCATGGTTGAGAACGGAGATAGGGAAAGAAATCATCAACTGGTAATTACCATTGTGTTGCTCAACCATTGAGTTGTATTTACTGTAATGCCTTCCTAGAGAAAGAAAGAAGCACCAGACAAAATCTCTCATACATGTATTGCCTCAAGCTGCCATTCAAATGCAGTAAATACAGAAGCAAAATGAAGTTGCAAAATAACATATAAATATTTAAAACATGAACTGAATAATAATTTAACCAAAGAGAACTAAAGAGGAATTTCAGGGCTATACTTGGACTGTGTTGTGACTGTATCTTACTGTTTGTTTTAAGAGAAATTAGAGTCAGGTAAGTGGGCTGAATTGGTAGTTTTTCTTTCCCATCAGCTAAAGAGGCAGGATTTTGGGAGGAATTAATTTTAAGTCTAGACTACTTTCAGGGATGAAGGAAAACAATAGGGAGGAGATCTATTTACTAACTTCATTCTTGCAGATATATCACTGGATGGAAGAAGTTGTGAGAGTCCATTCTGACCTCCTCCGGAAAATATATATTGGCTCATCATATGAGAAACGACCACTTTATGTTCTGAAGGTACAACTGTGACTTACTGCAAAAACTTTCCAAGAACTAATGCAAGCAAGTGATGGGGTTTGGCATATTTTTGTGTTTTTTAGAAGTTTCCTAAGTTCTTCTAGTAAGGTGCATTACCTTTGCAAAGGCATTTGACCACAAAAAAGTTATCGCACCTAGGCCATCGTCCAAAGGCATGAAACACTGGCAGGGTAGATACCTTCCTCTGTTGACTATGAAGCCAATCTAGTCTGTTGCCCTGCGTAGTTAGTGATCTACTCACTTGACCTCAGGTCTTGCTGTAGTCGTGGTGTCTATGTTAGGAGCTTGCTGCAAGCAGTCTGGATATGGCATTCTGACTGTATGCAAATGGACCTGACAGCAGTGTCCCTGCCCAGTATCAGTCTAAGCTCTCCCTACAAGACAGAAGCTGCTTCTTTCATCTGGGTTACCCTTTTCACTTCCACTTTTATGTGGTACGCTTTACAACGGTGACAATTTAATACAATTTCTCTTTTGTCAGCTTTCTAAAAGCCAGGAAATACCCAAAAGTGCCATATGGATTGACTGTGGTATCCACGCTAGAGAATGGATTTCTCCTGCTTTTTGCCTGTGGTTCATAGGCCATGTGAGTAGCTAATCACATCTGATTACCGTTTTCAAAGCAAAGCAAAAAATCTTGATGCCATCTACCTTCTCTTTCCAATTGCGCTCTAAGCTGCATAAAGTCTTAATCCATTTACTTCCACAACACCAACACATGAGATTTGCGCCTAAGCTGCATGCACAGCAGTGAGTGTGTGTGCATGTGCGTGTGTGTGTCAGTAGATGGAGGGGGGGTGTGCGAGAGAGACAGAAAGTCATATGGATCAAATGCAAAAGAGCTCCGATGTATTCTCAAGTATGAAAGAAACTTCAAAGTATGTGCAGCAAATTCAACAGAGACATTTACAATTATGAACGGTCAGGAATGGAGAGGGCATGCCAGAAAAAGCAAGTATTTGGTAATCTGCTAGAGCTATGTCTATACTGCTACATGGATCCAAGGAATGATCGTGGCTCTGGGTCATGCAGCACATGGTGGCTCATGCCCATATTACTCCAGCTGGCACTGCCTGGAGTAGATCAGAGGACACCCAGAGTGAGCTCAAGCTGTCCTACAACCCTTGGCTCTTCCCTACTTGCCTTCCTAGAGCAATAGGTAGCCCACACTTGCCTGCCCCAGGCATGGCATAGCTCCACACCAGCATGCACTCCAGCAACGTCTACTTAGCACTTGCTGGGTTGTGTCACCTGCTGCTGCATCTGCTACTACTGCTCCTCCACCTCCTGATTCCGCATTTTCTCTTTGTGCTTTTGCTTTTTTTTGGATCTGCCTCATTCGAAGAATGATGCCACGCAAGCCACCTACTTCTGAAGGTACCATCCCTGCTAGAGACACCCTCGTTTCAGACCTGCGGAACATGAGCAACGACTGCCCAGATGCATAGTACCAGTTCATGGAAACTAGTAAATCACTGATGGGATGAGACTGTAGTATGGGCTTAGCCCGACCTGCCTTGATGTGCAGCCGCAGACCAATGGTCACATCTGACCTTTAGTATCTTTAATATCTACACTGCTCAGGGTAGTGACCAAAGGTATACCAAAAGACACAATATCCACGGTTTGCACCTGGTTCTTAACATATGTTGCCTTGGTCTTTTTGAATTTAAGGCATCTTTGCTCAACTCATGATGCTGAGCTGCTGGCCCAGTTCCTAGTACGGACCAGGAAAAGGCTCCTAAAGTCTTTCTGCCCCAGACAAGGTTGCCCAGCTTGCTCAGTTAATGTCCTGAGATATTATTTACTGTTATTTTTTCACAAAAGCGAAGTTCACAGTAAAAATAATCTAGATGAGATTGAGACTTCACAGTCACCAGTACTGTAGCCAGAGAAACAACATAGATGAGTCCTTGAAACATGAATTATGGTTTGGCCGTCACGGAACTAAATAATGATGATGATAATAATAAGAAATGTCTTTATTTCTGTCCTCAGTCACAACTATAAAACCTCAATGACTATAACATTTGAAAGGAGATGGCAGGAGTTGCGGACAGATACAACTGAATGTACCTTGTGACCCACTGATAATCCCAGCCTTCAAGGTTCCCTTGGAGAGAAATGCATTTGCCCTTTTCATGCTGCTCCAAATAATTACCAGCTGTGCTGTCACTTTGCCAGTGACAGGTCCCTGCAGCATTTTTCGGAAGTAACAAGCTGAACGTTTAGGTCCTCCAGCCCCTTGATCTAATTTACATGTTTTAAATTCAAATTTTATTTCTATATCACTTCATGAAGTAACATTCTAAAATCTGACATTAATACAAGTCTACACACACACATTAAAATCACTAGCTCTCTCTAGCAAATCCTAGGCATTCTTTATAATGGGTCCACTCTTTATAATTTAATTTTGTCTCTATGACTGTAGAAATTTAGTCAGAGAAAGTCCGTTGCCTGAAGAAAACTAGGAAGGATTTAAAATGAAAGAAGGTGGTTTAAGTAAGGCATGAAAAAAAAAAAAGATATGATTAAAGACTTAGTCTATTCTAATAGTAACAAAACCACTTATCTAGGTTAAAATTTATCCCTGTGTTGTGAACCAACAACCGGGCTAGGTATCACTAAAACATTCAAAATTGGCTGTGAGGCAAAATTAGCAATGTAGATCTTACTGGCTCTTGGCACAGACGTGCACTGAACTCACAACGCAACAGAAGAAATAACATTACGTACAGCAGAAATGTTACTTGTTATTTTGGGGCTTGCTTTATTTTATGCTACTTCTGTGGTAATTTTGGTGGGAGGGAGGGTTCCTATCATTTATACAAGTAGCAAAAGCTCAAATCTTCCTATTAATAGGCTTCAACTCTATCTCATGACCACCTATTAACATTAAAGGACTGCAGTGTACCTGATTGACTCTATCAGTTTGATTCCTACCCTCTCCCTGGCACTTTGAACCGAAGAGCTCCTTTGCTACTCAGCAGTTTCTGTGATGTGATGTGCCTCTATCAGGAGGCAGACTGGTCTGATAATTGCACAATTATTTTACATATGCCATCAGGTGACTTTCTAGGAAGGTAAGAAAACCACTATTACGAATGCTTTTAATAAGTTTCCCCTGTGCTTTACAGGCAATCCACGTGCGTGAGAGAGATCGGACCATGACAACGCTTCTGGAGCACTTTGATTTCTACATCATGCCTGTGATGAATGTGGATGGCTATGAGTACACGTGGAGCCATCCCTCTGTACGTAGGGCTTTTCTGACAGGCTGCGCAATGTACTGATGTGCTATTTATGGGAACTATCAGTGTGCATGCTTAGGGCATCATTTCCATCCTGGAACCGCACACCCCAAACTCTTAATCTGTGCTTGGAATTTCTGCATGTCTGCCCTACAGACCACAAAAAATGCTGCAACTAATTGGCATTTGACCCACAGTACCTTTGTGTCTTCCAAGCTGCTGGAAATGCATTTGGAAATGACAGAATTTCATCTTGGGATTTTAATAC
The DNA here is from genome assembly GCF_964188355.1 of Buteo buteo. Taxonomy (NCBI): domain Eukaryota; kingdom Metazoa; phylum Chordata; class Aves; order Accipitriformes; family Accipitridae; genus Buteo; species Buteo buteo. The sequence continues at coordinate 30,736,099 of NC_134184.1, read as the reverse complement.
TTGCCGGTGTCAGGGAGCGCCTGTGTCAGCCTTCAGCAGCAAGGTTACAAATAGCGGCACAATCCGGCACAAGCTGAATAGCATGCTGCATCACACAGAGCACAGCCAGTAACTCACTCCTTCCTCCTGCAAGGTAGCCCCGTTCTCTGAATACTTTTTGTTTCAGAGAAATGAAAGTACAACAGGTATCTTTTGTCCAGGATTTTATTTATTGGTTGGAAATTCAAAGCCATTGAGATGGTTCTTTGACTTTTAGATCCTTCACTCGAGTTAAAAAAAAAATATCTCCACTCTTTAACTCATTCAGTCTTCAGCCCAGCTTGGCTGACATTTGGGTAACTATGCATATACACCTCAACAGTTGCACACCAAATTTCCAACTTTCCGCATGCTGTCAGCAATGCCTACAGAAAGGTTGGACTTGGACTCCTGAACTCACATACCTGGCCAAACTGTATGTCTTCTCCGCTCCTTCCACAGTCCAAATCCATTGAAATCAGATCAGATGTGACCACTTCTTATTCTACCCAACATCTCCTTTTATCATCCACCCTTGCTGGCAATGAGGTTGTGGTTTTATGATCTTCCTTGGTCTTTTGCCTCTTCATTGGCCCATGACCTGTAGAGGCACAAGTGGGAAGTCACATTTAACTAACCAGTGAGATGGTGCATCACTTTTCTCAGCTTTTTCCCTGAATGTGGCTTGTGTGTCTCTTTCCATAGAATCGGCTGTGGAGAAAGAGCCGCTCATCGCACGGTAACAGCAAGTGCATCGGTACTGACATGAACAGGAATTTTGATGCGCGCTGGTGTGGTATGACATCATCTCCTTCCCATTGTACCCCTGCCTTGCTTTTAGCCTTTAAAATTCTTTATTTTGAAAACATTTTCATTTACCATTTCACAGATGGTATATGGTATTTGATATAAAGACAAATGCAGCTGAATATCTGTTGTGAACCGGTGAACACTTCCCCAGCTTGAGACACTTTTTGTTGGGACTCAGGATTTTTCCTCCCCAGATGCCACACCAGGGACTAACCTCTTCCCAGCACAATGACAAGAGAGAGGGGACCAGGACCCTGGATCCTGTCTCGTGCATCACACCATGACACACCTGGTACAGGCTATTGGTGGGAAGGAGGAGAGAGGGAAGAGGTGGCCCTTGCCATGTCACCCACGGCCTGTTGCGCCATCCCGTTGAGTAGATGCTCCACCATGTTGTATGAACTGAACACCTCGGTCATCCTAGTAATGCCTAGCTGACCAAGATTTTTTGGCTCTCAGTGTTTGTTGTCAAGGCTGTATCACATTTACTTACCTGCAGGCACTTTAGTACTTGACAGGTTTTCAATAGGCTGTAGAACAGCTATCTTAAAATGTTATCCTATAGATCAGATCTGGCTTCACTCAGTACTGACACTAATGTCCTGTAGGACTTTCAGTCATTTTAGTCCATTGCTAAACTGGGAATAAATATGTTTGTTTACCATCCATGGCTATTATATGGCAAAAAAACATACATTTTTTTCAGGCTCAAAATTATGAAGATGGGGACCAAATACATAGATTTTAAAGCGATATTCAGAATAAATACATCATGAAGACAGAACTTGGAGAAGTCTGAAGGAATAAAAGCAAAAAACTGTGATACAGATACTAGTTTCTGGGAAAGGTTATGTAATGTAGTGCATTCAACTTGTCAAGCACTTTTGGTGGTGAACAACTTCTGAAGCAGAGAAATGATTCTACTTTACAAAGAGCAGAAGAATACAGGTAGATTAGAAAGTGCTTCCTCTCTAAATAAGTCTTTGGACAAAATGTACCCCTTCTTACAGGGCAAAAGCATAACATCTTACCTGAGTAACTAGGGAAGTATTAATACTGTTTTCAGCCATGCTATGCTGCTCTCTTAGACATGGTTGAAAACATAGAAGAAAAAAGCCTCAGCACCTTGCAGGGTCATCAGAGAGAAAAAAATGTACAGATGAACCTAAGCACTGAAGTCAGGTGCTTGCAATAACTTAAACAGATGATTGCAGATAGGATAGGATCAGATAGGATCTCCCTAGGTTTCTACTTCTTTTAGTTATACAGTCAGTAAAACGCTGAAAAACAAAATCCTGTTTTTCTTAATTAGCATAAAAATATTTACACTGATTCAGATACATTAGCAACAGATAGCAATGGTTGAACAGATTTGATCCAGAATATATTAACTGTAGAATCTCCATTGTTGCTGTAGCTGTGTGAAACACCAGGAGTTCAACAGGATCCTCAGAAGAACCAAGCTGGAGTTTTATCACCTTATAACACTGTTGTAATTATTATTAGCTGTGTCAGTTGAATGCAATAACACAATTGTGTTCACAGGAAATTACTACAAACGCATGAGAACCTACAATTTCATCTTTACTCACATACTTTTAAACAGAGAAGAGTTCTTGTCAGGGGTCCCAAAAGTTCACACTTCCACTGGCTTCAGATTTGCTTGTGAACACGCTTTGTGCCATTGCAAAATTCCAGGTTTTAGATCTATGCATTTAATTAGAAATGTACCACCACATTTATCCACTTTTCCTCTTCAGCTGCCCAGATAACAACTTTATGAACTTTATGAACAAAGCCCTCATGGTTTTTATGAAAAGCAAAACATACTAAATGCACTGATACCTTATGCTTTTCTTTTATACCACTAAAAACCAAAATTATGCCTCTAAATGCAAGGCACTAACTTGGACTTTGCTCTGTGGAACTAAATTTGACTGGAACCTGGACTTAAATTTTTCTCCACATTTTCCATATCATTTCCTTAGCTGGCTGTTCTCAGTATGATCAAGAATTTAGGAAAGCAGACAGAACATTCATCCAAGATTGCCAGCCAACAGGTTCTGCATTGCCTTTTTCCTTGGACAGTACTCCCTTCTGCGCAAAATGGAACAGTGTAAAATTTAACATTCTCATTCTGCCACTTTTGCATGGTTTGGCACAGATGCCAGGAATTGTTTGTATTTGCATGTGCATGAATTTTCATGGACTGTCTGTGAAATTCCTCTCGATTCAGAAACGTTAAGGCTTATACGTATATCCCAGAACATAAATGTACCACAGCCCTCCCTGCCCCAGTACCCTTGCTTCTGACCTCAGAGTCTCCATCTCCCACACTCAGTGTCTCTGTTGCCAGTTCACTCCCACAGCCTGCTCTCTTTTCTGTATTATTTCTGCTTCTTCTGCTGTGCCACACAAGGAAGTAGGTCCTCTGAGGATTTCTTTTCAGCCATTGATACTATAAAGGGGCTTGCAGGATCTGTGGAACAGTTGAATGCATGAAAATACAGGTTTATTCTTAACACTGACAGCCAGGTACCACCATATCACCTAGTCTTTCTATCACAACTACATTTTACCCAAATACACCTGTATGGAGCCTTGCAACTTTTAATTAACTAAAACATATCTATATCAATTTTTTTAAGGGTTTTGGGGGTCCAGATATGCTCCCCACTACTTTGTGGCATGCTACAGATCTACCCTAGATCTCAATGGCACCAGAAGATGTTTCCTTCTCTCCTGCATCATATGATAATAGCTTGCGTTGCTTCTACAGGGCTGCTACGCTGCAGATGTAACCGGCATTACTGATTTCTGGAAGATGGACATCTGTTAAAGTGTCCCAATGCCTAGGGATGACGAAAGTCTTGTGGGTGTTAAAATACTCAATGAGATTTATTCCTACATAAGATTTAAGGATAAAATGTCCATTTAAACTACAGATAGTAGCAAAGGGGAAAATTTACAAAATTTATTAAAATGTGAAGAGCTGACATTTAACACTAAAGATCCTGGCTGCTTCCAGAAAGTTATTTGGTCTTATTCTGAAGACAGCAAAAATGGTGAATCATAGTTGTCATCTTGGTAACTTGTGCCAGTGCCTACTTTTAGTTATTCTTAAAAACCTTCACTTTATGTTTCTTCAACTTCCAACTGGCAGTTTGCTTTTCCCCAAGATTAAATAATCACTTAGAACTGCCTTTTTCCTGTAGCACTCCTAGATTTTAAGAAGGGATCTCACAATCTTGTTCTTGATTAATTAAATGGAGCATCTTCATCCTCTCCTCTAAGACTTTTTATCCAGTCTTTGAATAATTGTTTTTCTTCACCTTCTCAATTTTTTTCCAAGAGTCTAGTAGGTGAGAAATCCTAGTAGGCTCACACTGATTTCTACAAGCATGGGAGTTCCTTCCATAGGATGGCAGAGTCCAGGATTTCTTGTGTATTAGCATCATACTCTGCTCTTTCATAAGACAAACAGAAATACAGAAGGGAAGAAGGTAAGGAGTAACAGTCTGCACTTTTTTGTTACAGGGAAAGGAGCTTCTCCCTACGAATGTCAGGAGACATACTGTGGACCCTACCCAGAGTCTGAACCTGAAGTGAAAGCCGTGGCTCGCTTTGTCAGAGATCACAAAGACATTATTAAAGCATACATAACCATGCACTCTTACTCCCAGTTGGTATTGTTTCCATATTCTTACACAATGGACAAAAGCAAAGACCACGATGAGCTGGTAAGTCTTCCCATCTCCTGAATTTTCACATTTATTTCAGAATTTCTCACCCTGCTTGGTGAGGTTTGTAAAGAGAGAGTCACAGTGCTTGGAGGATCAAGAATTAGGAAAAGAGATTTCTCTTGATGTTCTTAAGAACTTAAGGAAGTTTGGGCTGGCCTAGCAGTGTCCAAGTCAGCAAGCTTCTTCTGAAGACTATGGAAAAATGAAAATACTTATTCCAGTTTGATAACACATCAACAACCCCTGGTATGTTGAAGCTGCTGCTAACACAGCAGAGTCTCAGTTTTCTGGACACCTTGAAAAGATATTTGGGCAAATTCCTGATTTTATGTTGTATGGTTTACACAAACTCTGAAATTACTTGGGTGTGTAACTCTGAAAAATACCCTCCACATATCTAAGCAGTGAGGTATTCTGGTGGACACTTGCTACTTTTATTAAGGTTTTTGCTAGGGACGCTTATTTAAAATGGTCCTAATGGTAGGATGGAAAACATATCCTGCCTATGTAGAACTTTACATTCTTGAGCCACTGCATCACACAGTAAAAACTCTCCTAGAAGACCAACAGAGTTCAAAACAGAAAATGTAGCTGCTGCTTTTTCCCACTTATCATGAAACTCTGGGTTTGTCTGGATCTGGAAAGGATATCCAGGCTAAAATGGGATTTGCTAACACAGAGTAATCAAGCCACAAGACTAGGTGGACACCTTCGTCATGTTCTTCTTATGTAAAGACATAAAATTCCCTAGAGCAAGGAACACCCTCTCCTGCACTTCCTACCCCACTTTTGGTGTTTCCTAAGCTCCAAGTGCTGAGGCAATGAATTCTTTTATTTGCAGCAAGGGCTCCTGCCTAGCAGTAAGAAGGGGGCAGAAATCACGTAAAGGCAACCAGAAAGCAGGTTTGCAGGCTTTGGGATTTGCCATATGGGAAGACAGTGCATGTCTGAGGTGTACAGGTCATTTCATACGCTGTATGACATAAGGACTGACAGTAAGAGAGTTTATAAAGATACAGGATTGACATTTGCACACACTGCTGTCATTTTTACTGCTTTTCAACCTCATGTATCTCCCATGTCACTTAACATGTTATATTTTTAAAAGCTATATTTTAAAAAAACATTTTATGAAAAAAAAAGTTGTACAGATAAGAGATACTGCAAAAAGTACACAATTAATGCATTGGAAGCATCCTACTTTGTTAGACAAAACCCCAGACAGTCCCATACAGCATTTCCATTGGTAACTAGTGCCAGTGTGTTCAGAAGAAATGAAAAAAAATCCAGTAATGTAAATATAGAACAAACTAACTCCAGACAACATATATTCTTATGCTGTCTTGGTTACTGTTTATTTTCCTCAAACAAACTGCTTTATATAGTGAAAAAAAAAAAAAAAAAAGCAGTTGCGAGTGAACAGTAATAATGCCTTTGTGACACCTTCCCTGTAAAGCAGAAAGAGATGCACTAATTCTGGGCATTTAAGTCTCCATGGCTTAAGAGTAGAATTCCCCCAATGAAAATCTTTTTCTGCTGTTTTTGTGAATACTACATAAATCAACAGTGACTTAAATACTGTGACAGAAAAGGAAAAATAGGAGACAAGTGGAACAAATGGTTTGACAACAGTTTGCTGCCCAAAGTGGTAGTAAGGTCTCATCTGTATTTTTTATCCAGCTAGAGCAGAAATGCAATCTGTAGCACGGGCATATGCTGAAAATTTTAACCACATTCTGTGGGTTTTCTAGAACCTTTTATAAGAGTATTTAACTAATGTGAGATCCAGAGCACAGTGTAAGTAAATCCTAACTGCATACGTATTTACTATTATCACAAGGCTATAAAGCTAATAATGTTTTGTTTAATTTCAGGAAAGTCTGGCAAAGAAAGCAGCTACAGCGATAAAGAGGACAACGAAGAAAACCTACACACCTGGTGCAGGTGCACAAACAATTTGTAAGTATGACTTTACTACAACAATAGGCATGACAGCATATCCTTGCTGGCATCAGAAGACAGCTTTGGAACAGAAAACTGAAGTTCTGGTTTCAGTTAACTTATCTATTTTCCCTTCCTCACATAGATTTAGCTCCTGGAGGTTCAGACGATTGGGCTTACGATCTTGGCATTAAATATTCTTTTACCATTGAGCTTCGGGACACAGGAACTTACGGATTTTTGCTTCCTCCTCGAGAAATTAAACCAACTTGCTTAGAAGCACTTTCTGCTGTCAAAGAGATAGCTCAGCACGTTCTTCAAAATTTGTGATGTTGAATATAATTTATTCCAGCACGACTGTACTTTGTTAGCTCAAAGAATAATAAAAAAGCTTGCTGCTTTACTAGAATTATTTATATATAGGCAAGAAAAAGAATGACTGCACCCCTTATACCTCATTTTAGAGTACATCAGGTTTTTTCAACCATACTTACATACCTATACCCACAACGGTAGTTCAGCGCGCTACAGATATAGATATATATATATATATGCGGTGCACACTATAAGGGGAAAATAGCATAGATAATCTTATGTCCCTCTAGGTGGTGGGAACTCCAGGTGATGTAGCATTGAACAGGCCCCTGATTGACATGCAGCATGCTGGGCAGACCACAGAAGAGATTCCTCCGTTTTGGTCATTCGAGCCATTATAGGATTTCCTTACAAGAAAACAACCCTATTCATCGTTTCCGCTGTCAGACGGAAAGGATGTTCACAGGAGAACGTCTCGCTGCACATTTAGGTAAAGGCAAGGACACGCAGGTGGCCAAATCACCGACACCAAGTGGGAGCTGCCCACAGGCTCCTCCACTACAATTAGCTGGCTAAGTTTGTTTATCCTGTGGCCAAGGGTTTGCACAGCACAGCGTCGGCCTTAAGACTTTATACCAGGGCCTGTAGCAACAGAAGGGGCAACAGCTTTAAACCGAAAGAGGGTAGGTTTAGATTGGACATAAGAAATTTTTTACCGTGAGGGTGGTGAGGCACTGGTGCAGGTTGCCCAGAGAGGTTGTGGCTGCCCCATCCTTGGAAATGTTCAAGGCCAGGTTGGACGGGGCTTTGGGCAACCTGGTGTGGTGGAAGGTGTCCCTGCCCATGGCAGGGGGGTTGGAACGAGATGATCTTTAAAGGTCCCTTTGGACCCAAACCATTCCGTGATTCTTTTTTGCACCTCAGCCGCACAGTTTATCGCTCTCCCAGAGCCCAGACCGAGTAACCCGCGGAGCAGCCCGGTCAAACCCCCGAGGGCCTCCCCCGCCGGCCAGCCCCGCTCCCGGTCGGGCGAGGCGGAGCGGTCGGGCAGACGATTCCCTCCCTCACGGGCGGACCCCGCCTTCCCCTCCCGCCCTCCCTCAAAATGGCGGCGGCGCCGCTTCCGCCCGGCCCGCCGTCGTTTCTCCGCCCCTCCCGCCTCCGACGTCATCGCCGGCGGCGGGGCGGCGTGAGGGCCGCCGGGAAGGGCGGGCGGGCGGGGGGGGGTTGCGCGCGCGCGGCGGCGGTGGCGGCGGCGGTTACCCAGCGGCCCTGGCGCGCGGGGGCAGGGCGGGAGCGGCGGGCGCCGTTGGTCTGCGGGAGCGGTCGCCGCTCCTCGTCTTCCTCTCCGCGTCGCTCCGCTCTCAGGCCCGGGAGGACGGACTCCCCCCTCGCCCCCTCCCACCCTCTCCGCCCCGGGCGGCGGCGGAGGAGGCGGCGGGGAGCGGCGCGGCAGCGGAAGGAGCAGGTGAGTGCGGAGGAACGGCCGGGGGGAGGGGGTGGCGGAGGGGGGGGGAAGGGAGGGCCGTGAGGTGAGGAGAGGCGAGGCGGGGCCTCACGCCCCGCTGGCCCCGCCCCTTTGGCCCCGCCCCGGTGCGAGGCTGAGGCCGGGGAGGGGACGGACGGACGGACGGACGCGACTCCCCGAGGCCGCGGGTTCGTGGCTGGCGGTGCCGGCCGTCCAGCCGTTTGCTCCGGGTGGAGTTCTGGCAGGGGGTGGGCGTGCTGGAGCCCGCCTGCAGATATTTGGGTTGTCCCCGTTGGTCTTTTGGGGTTTTTTTTTGTTGTTTGGTTGGTTTTTTTTCCATTTCGGTGGGGCTCTTCTCCCACTTTCTGGCAGTAAATTAGTTTCTGCTTTACGCGCTTAGGGGAGCTGCTAATTTCGCTCGTATAAATTCACTCATCACCATTTCTGTAGATAGCGGCTACAGCTAACTCCCCTCCCTTCCAGAACTTGTAGACTTGTAGGCACGTTGGGTTAGCGTTACGGATGGTCTGCTTAGGTCCTCGCCTTTGACTTCTCTGCTGGATTCTCGCTCCACCGTTGATTTCTTGTCGACCTTCTGCAAGGCTGTTTGAAGAACAGATTATGACAGATAGCGAGTTAGGAACCAGGACCTTAAGGGATCTTGCTCTGGTGGTCAAACACCTACGGTGCTTCTGTGCAGACGGGAATGGACAGGCTCAGCCCATGAACTGCGTCTGTCCGAAAACTATAGAAGTGTGGCTATATGTGGTTGTGCCCGAGGTTGGAGATAACGTTTATCCAACAAACTTGAAATGAAGGCTTGGTGAGCTCGGATCTGTCCGCACCAGTCTGCACAGACTGTCCCTTAGTCTGGTGAAACATATTCTTTGAGTTTGAGGACTTCGTTAGGCAAGATATGGAACGCTGTACACTTTCTTTTGTGATGCTAGGGCCTGATGTTTTAATTTATTTGTTTACATGTAGAAAGTCAACCGTGATTTTATACTTGTGGAAACATAATTAGCAGTTGCTTATCACTACTAATGGAGAAATACCGTATGTTAAGTTAGAGGGATAGGTTCAAGTTAATACGGTGATGGGTTAACAGCATGGAGTTGTTAAAATAAACTTGGAGTAATTTCTAGTTTTCTGTCAAACAGGCTTCTTTGTGTGAGTTGAAGAGTGCTAGACTGACATCGCGTGACTTTGCAACCAGTATTTGACTACTTTTTTTGAAAGTTGGTTAACAACACGTTTTACTATTTTTAGCATTATTTTCAGGTAGTAAACCTGTGGACCTCCTTCAAATATCACTATTTTATTAGTATTCTGACATGGAAACATTAACGTTGTAATCTGGAACAAAACCTTTTCAGGTAAAAGCTCTTCATTTGGAAAAGTGAAGGGAGGCACTGACATTTTCCTCTTTCTAAGCTGTTGTTTAGTTGTCAACAGGTATTTAGTTTATCCTAGAGCATTATAATCAGTTTGTAGCTGAACTTCTGTAGGATTTTAGAATTAAAATTTTGCTTGTTATTTTAAATGGAGTATTATTTATCACTTCACAGGTAGAATTTTCTTAAGTGACATCATTTTTAGCCTGTGCGTGATGTGCACATGTGCATGCACAGACATTGGCATGCTTACTAGTGATGTCTTGGACTTCTTAAAGAGATTTCATCTCCTTATAGTTTTTTGTGAACTTTGCTTTTGTTCTGTTCTATCTCAGTTTCTAGTTTTCCTGTACAAGCAGGATTTATTTTTGCAGAGGACTGGATTAGGTTTTTCTGACAGAAAAGTGGGTGTTTCAGATGTGTTTCTCTTGATCGTGGCTTATGTAATATCATACTTCTATTGAAGAAAAATATTAAGTGTGCTTGACACCAAAATGTAGGAGTATTGATAATAACAATGCAGAATTTCACTGAATATTGTGTCAATCATATCATGCTTCATTGATTTACTTGGTTGGTGCCCACTAGGTATACTCACTTCTCTAAAGTCTGTCCACATTTTAGATTTATTCATGAAGTAATGCTCTGAGATATATTTCACTTCAAATGGTAGTGTAATTAGTGCCGTTTACAGATTCTCTCTCACCCTGGAAAAATTACTACATTTAAAGAATAACATAGATGCATCTGTGAGTTAGTTATCGTAGTGTTACAATATTTCTAATTTATTATTAAAGATTCCCATGGATCTTATTTATGTGTGGAAAAGCGATACTTTACAGTTAAAACCTTAGCTATAGAATTTATTTTAGGAGTATAAAGTTAATTGTACTTAGTGGTAGTAAGCTGTTTCAGAAGTTGCAGGCACTTCAGTTCCCCTAAGTAGATTTAGCAATGCAATGCCATGTACCTGAAATAGAGAAGTACATGTTTTTCTACTTAGAAACTTTTTTAAAGTAAAAAATCATGGTAGTAATGTTGAAATATGAATGCTCAAGGCTCAGTCCACACTGATACTCAGTGCTGTCTAGTCCACATGAGTGTTTGATAAGGAGATGGTACTTCAGAGACACAGGTGTTTGATGGAAGGGAAAATCATTGCACTGGCCATCAGTGTGGGATTGTTAGCAGGACTGTGATCATCAAGGGTAAAGCAACACAAGATGAAAATGTGGGAGAATTGAGCAAGTTATGTGAATTTTTATGGGATGTTCCATTTAAATTGTTCTTGATTATCCATTAATGTGCAGTCTGAAAAATTTGGAAATGAAACACTTCACTTAAATTTTTTCCATTCACAGTACTTGTTTATATGCAGGGAAGCTTGTCGGTAATATAAAACTGCCGTTATGCATCTGAGATTTCAACTGCAATATTGTTTTAATAGTCTCTTTATTTTTGCAACTTGCTTGGTCTTTGAAGAACGAAAATGGGACTGACTGCATTTTCAGATACGGTCTCTCAAATGTAGCATTTGACATAGTGAAAATTCCTCAGTTTGCCACTGAATAATGTGTCTGGACTCTAATCCTGCAGCCTGTATTACAGCTATATTCACTTAACAGTGAAATCTCATGCAGTTCCGTTTGCAGGAGTGAGACCCTCATGTGACAATATGTGCATACAGAAAGTAATATGCTGGGCAGTCACAGCATGCTGGTTTTGTTTGCTTAGAATAATTTCTCATGAAAAACCTCTTCTGTTAATAAAGTATCTGTTCTTAATTGCAAACCGGTGGATATGGGCCAGAATGTAAGGATAGAATTGACAGAATGCTACCTGAAATAGTACAGTTTTTCATTTCACATTCCAAGTTTTTATTTTCTGTAAAATAGGGGTCTTTACAAACCTCAGAAGATTCAAGGTTGGGTGGTGTTCTTTTCATTTCCTTATAGGAAATTATTGGCCAAAATATGGGGAAGTAGGTATGGAATGAAATGATCTGTTCAGTTATGATGATGTTACCCACTTCATCCTCTCCGTGTTCCTAACTATCCTTTTAAGCCTAGTCATCATCATAACTTCCTATAGAAGTTAATTCCGAAAAGGTACTATTTGCTGGGTAAAAAGCAACATTTTAAAAATAGATGTTTTGCCTCTGTTTCTTGGAAGATAAAATGACATTCAAATTAGGAGGCAAAATGAATGTAAATTTTTTGTATTTGTATACTGCTATCATGTCAGTGTGTACTGTACTTATGTATTAGATGCACTCATTTTATCTGTCCTTCATGTGTTGAACCCTCTCCCTACGCCATTGCCAGTGCCGTTCTTCTAACCCTTTTTATTTCAGATATGGCTCTTTTTACTGTAAATATTTAAACCAAAATCAGTATTTGGTATGTGATCGTCTTACTAAAAATGCTTTTGCATATGTCAGTCGATTTTTGTATCCTCTATTAAAGGGTGTAGCTGCATGAAACCTTACCAGTTCAGTGGGGGGGGTTTCTGAAATACAGTGGGAAACAATCCCGAAATGGAAGGGTGCTCAGTTAGGTGAGATGTGGTATTGTTTTGCTTTCTAACTTTAATGGTTTATCCTGTCAGACTTTATAACTACTGCTGCACATTGAGCTGTCCACAATGACTCCTAATTATTCTTCTCGGAAGACTGGACTAATTTGAACTCATTGAGTATTTAGATAAAATCATTTCTCCTTGTGTGCATTACATTATATTTATTTACATTTCATCTGCTGTTGTATTACTCAATTTTCTAACTCAGTTAGGTCTTTCTGGAAATCTCTATTCTCCACAGTTTTTACTAACCCAAATAATTTCTTACTACTGGCAAATTCTACTGTTTCACTGTCTGCTTCCACTAATTGATGTTAACCATTGTTTTTAATGTCTGGTATACACCACATGGTTAACTTCTACCCTCTCTGAGCATCTTGGTTAATGTCTTGGTTATCTGAACCTTACTTATGAGATAAAATTCTTCAGATAATCAAAGGCTTGGAGAAGTAGTCCTTAGAGCTGAGCTGAGCAATCTCTCAAGTATGTAGTGTAGGCTTGCTTTCTTCTGTTGTTTATAAAGGAGCTGAAGTGCTTAGTGAGAGCTTCAGCACAGAGTTTTGTTTGTAGAAAGTGCACGGATGTTAGACTAGGGAGGTCTTGTCATTGAAGTAATGACAAGATTCAGATATGAAGTTTCACCAAGGTACAAGGGAAAAAAACAGGTATTACCAAAGCATCAAGAGTAAAATAAGTTACAGCAGTATTATGTTCTATGTACGTATGTCCACATTTATACATTATGATTTTTTTTGCTGTAGAATGGAACCTTACAATCTGAATGCTATGGGAACATATTGCTGATCAGATCAGTGAAAATTTGTGTTAATCCAATCTGGTGGGTGTTAGTTTAAATTTGTATTATTCTGATTGTATGGATGAGCTTTTTGTCATTTGTAACCTGTTTGCGTATGAGAAATTAGCTTTAAGTGTGTGTGTTCTAAACGCAGTGACACGTGGATAGGAGCAGAAGAGACAGCGGAAGGGTAGGAGATTAGTGTTTGGTTAATCATGTTATACTGATTAATGAGCTCTAGAATGATGGCACTTTGCAATACAATAGAGGCAGGTTTTCGAGCTATATATGAATCATCCAGCAACTGGCAGATTTTCCCGACTTGATTTTATTTCTGTGTAGATCAAGTAGCATTTAAAGAATGGACAGTAGTTTCTGGAGCCCATTTTGCCCTTTTTCTACAACCTGTCTCTAGTGCTAAATATGTATCTCCCTTTTTTCTTTTTTTTATATATGATTTTCTTTCTATATTCAATAATTCCTGCCTTTCTCAGGTAAGATAAATTGTAACTTCTTATTTATCAAACTTATACTGTATTTGCTTTAAAATCTGTTTTTCTTAATGAAAAGGAGTTACTTCTTGAGAAACTTAAGAAGTGTATCACTGTTCTGGGGTTTTTTGTTTTTTGTGTTTTTTTTTTTAAACTCGGGTGATTCCAAATAGTTGTAGGATACAAACCAATAACAAACACAGACTGTGGATGATATCAAGGTGGTTTTCAGTAGGTTGTCACACACAACAAAGGGGGGGAATAATGGAGCTCTCGTTTTTGGAGATTTGCGTCTGAAAATGAGAGCCATCTTTAGTGGTCAGAATCTGTTTCCGAGAGGTTGGTGAAGTAACATTAAAGATTCTTTTCACTTGAAGTCACTTGATTTCACGCACAAAAAATACATGACGAAGGAAAGCATCTGTTCTGTGTGGTGTTCGCTACCTAAATGAATAACATGTCATATGATCTTTCCCAAAGGGAAGCTGAAGAATCCAAAGCAGGTCATAAAAAAAAAAGAAAAATTATCATTACTGGTGTTCATCTGACTAGTTCAAATCAGAGGCATTCCTTGTTACGAGATACATTTCACTCATTTATAACTTCTTTTTCTTTCTTCATCACCTCTGCAGCAACTCTTACAACATATATCATACTATTTTATTCATGCGAGTTCAGTGTCAATAGCCCCAAACTGAAGGATTTTACAGTTTTGCTTTTTTTTTTGGTTGAAGTAGTACAAAATGTCAAAAATTAGAAGGAAGGTCACAGTGGAAAATACCAAGACCATATCCGATAGCACATCCCGAAGACCCAGTGTGTTTGAAAGGCTTGGACCCAGCACTGGAAGTACTGCAGAGGTGAGTTGTAAAAGTGTTCTTCTTTTCCTCCCCACCCCAGCATCTTCTTTTCCAGGATTTAGGCGGTGGGAAAGAGTAGCTCACAAGTACCAAATACTCAGATGTCACTGATGTTAGTAAAGGTGAAAAGAACTCCTTAACGCATGGATGTTCAACATACTAATACTAGAATTTTCAAATAACGTGTGTTGCCCCAGCTTCTGGAGAGGAGCAGTAGTACTGTACATATTAATAGTATTTCCACCAACCTGAATTTTTCTCTGCCAGACCTGATGCTCATTGTTGATTATTTTTTTTAATTAGTTATATTACTGGTGGACAGAAATTACAGATAAATGGGAGTTAATGTGGAGTCATTTGTTTGTTCTGCCACACTCACACCAATGGTATTTCCAGAAATGAGTGTGAAATTCACCCAGTAATGTCTGTCTCTTAGACACAGTGCCGTAACTGGCTGAAGACTGGCAACTGCCTCTATGGGAACACATGTAGATTCGTACATGGCCCTTCACCACGAGGTAAAGGCTATAGCAGCAGTTATAGAAGGTAAATCAAGAACTCACTTTGAATTCTTCACATGCTGTAGGAAAATAGCTTTTGCAACTATGTCTTCTGTTTTCTTTTTTTTTTTTAAAGTGAAATGCTGTGGTGTGCCTAATGGTATGTTTTATCAATAACCAATTGCATTGTGAAGCTGCTCAAAACAATTAATTTGATAACTTACAGTGGGTTTTCCCAGGATTTTTGTGTGTATGTAGCTTTAAAAAATGAATGGAGTCCGCTGGATGCAGATTACCTTCTTATATTACTTGAAATGGGAAGTTCAAGTACCTTAATACATTTTTTAATTTTTTTTGCGTAGTGTCACTGCAGCTTCTGATATGCTTTTCTGTCCTTTACTAAAATGCTGCTCTGCAACTACTTACAGCAGTACTCACATACTTGCCGCCCTTCTGCCTTTGCTATATTGTTTGATGAATAAGGTGTCTGTCCTTTCTCTCCTGTTGTGAGAAAACACTTCTCTTCAAAACATAGTTATGTGACTTTATCTGTCAGATATAGAACAAATACCTTGTATCATAGGAGGAGATCCAAAAAGTTACTTCATTTTTCAGAAGAGTATTTTTTATTATCTGCCTCTTCATGTGTTACTATAATTTAAAAATGTTGGGGTTTTTGACTGTCCTTTGTGTGGCGTAACACCTTCCTTAACTGACACTAAATGTGGCAGTAAGTTTGTAATATTCTTGCTATAAAGGACAAAAAGATAGTATAGTTGTGGCATAGTACCTCTTTTTATGAAGGCTTCACATTTTACAAATAACTGTGCTTCATAATGCTACAGTAATGCCAGTGTAACCTCTAGATTATACATGGGCACACTGAAGCATCAAAGTGTAAAGCAACAACAGGAAGGTTGGCATGGGGTTAGGATTCTGTTTCTGGTTCTTTTTCCTATTCCGGTGGCATACTCAGGATGATCTTGACTTTGCTTGTTTGATCTTCCATTGCTTCTAAGGTGGTAGCAGCTGGGATACAAAATATATCACTGAGTTTAATGTTTCTTTTGGTGTGTAAAAGATTTTACTCTGTTCTGTACTGAATGTTCCAAATGGGAAAAAGGAGTGATTTACTGGTAGAGATTAAATTTTAAAACTGTTAGAATGTCAGTCTCTCCTTGCTTTCAGTGTTTGGAACACTCAGTGCGTGGTTCTGCTTGGTCATTTGAAGAAAAGTGACATTTCTTTTAATGATTAAAGCTGTGTTTCTGCTTCACTGTCACCACTGACATTTAAGAATAATGTTGATTTACTTCTTTTTATTGCTAACTTTTTTTTTTACTAGGTCTGTATGCAAAAGTCAAAGGACAAATCTTGCTGCTTATTTGCCTGATACATTCAACATTTAATAGAGGTGTTCTTAAAAATAAAAAGGGCGAGGAAGCCCCTACCTACGCACCCTCCCATGCACACCAAAACAGACAAATGAAAAAAGCATGCTTGTCTTCAGAAATTTCTACTGATGGCTCTTGGCCAGGCACAGAAAAAGCTGGTTTATGTACATAATAAACTGTTGGCATTTTCATGCCATTTAACATTACAGAGATTTTTACAAATGTTATCCAGGTATTTTGAACGCAGTTTTATTGGCTTCTTGCAAGCCAAGCTAATGCTGCTTCCACATCAGTTCAGTTCAAGCAGTACTCCTGTTAATGTGTCTGGGACAAGGTAATGGCGGCGTGTCTACACGTGTTCAGCCAGGCCTGCTGGTGAAGGCTTTGCAAGCAGTTTGGTAGGACAAAGCACATCTTGCTGCCTTTCTGTCTTGCCCATTTAATTTCATACCTGTCCAAAATGAATCTCATTGTTAATGGTTTTATCTGACCATAATGCCTCCCATAGTTCAGAACATCACCAGACAGTAGGAAAATGACTCTAAAATGAGAAAAAAGCTCTTAAATCTAGTTACATTGTAACTCTGTTTCAGCATTAATGCTGCCTCTCACAGCATGAATGTTAATCTTGCTGTTACAAAAATAAAACCTAGCATGTTTTTACATATAAAGCTTTCCTGATGAAGGTATTAAGAATTCAGTAATAGACCTGCCAGTCTTCCAGGCATCTGAAGTAAGGAGAAGCTAACGAGGAAATAGCTGTGTGTAAACATGCTATCACAGAAGGAATCTTGCTCTCTTGCTCCACTCTTAAATTGTTTGTTGCTTGACAGCTTCCTGCTGGTTCCCTTGTACTATTGTCAGGATCTATGCCATCGTAGTGTCCCTCTCTTTGCCTGATCCTATTCATTCTGGATCATTACACAGGATTTAAAAACCAAACCAGCAGTAATATTAGGTAAGAACGTATGGATTCTGCAAGGTTCAAATATTGTATGGGAAACTGAAAAACGAGACAATGTTTCATGAGCATTCAGTTATAATGCATATATTACACACTAATAATTGTCCTCTGCCTATACACTCATGTGTGCACATACACACAGATATTCTCAGGTAGCTGTGTTGTAATGTGTGCCTGTTGCTAGGTGGTTGTTCCCGACACTGTAAGAGGTACAGAAGCAAAGGGAGGCACTGTTACAAATGTGCATTCCCTAACCAAGCTGCTGAATATGGAGAACTGAACTGCTGCAGGAAGTAATGCTGTTTAAAATCACTTAACTGCACTGCTTAAAATTTAAATTGATGAAATTCTGCATTTTAGGCCTTATTTAAAAGATGGGCCCAGCACAAAATATTAAGTCATTAAGGAGAAAATTTTTGTTGAGTAGTTTTCTTCTTTCAGTGTACAAGGATAATGCTGTGGAGCCTTTTGTATGAAAGGTTCTGCCAGTTGCAGTCTAGCCACATCATCTTAAACTGTAGAGGTAAAATTGTAGTTATCTGTTGAAATTCAGCAGTGTGCGTTACCTGGCATAACCAAAGATCTCTTTTGGAGGGGAAGCAGGGGGAAAGTTATGTAGTAAAGAAGCCATTGTATAAAAATTAAAATTGTGGTATACCTGAAAGAAAAATCAGCTAGTAGACCAGCTTGGTTTTCTGTGCATTAAGCCAAAGTATCTGAAAACAGACACAGCTTCCTGAGTAATTATTTCTTAAAATTTGACAAATTATCAATCTTATTTTATTAGACTTCTTGGGGGGTCATTATGTTTTTTGGGAAGGAGGGGTAGGATGGTTACCATGACTTTGCTCTAGTGTTCTCCTAAAGCTGAAAACAAACCCCAACCCCCAAAACAACAAAACCAAACAAAAAACCACCAACAAACCTCAACCTAAAGCTATAGCTTTTTTCATTTCTGTTATTTCCTGATAACTGTTGTAATCCTTAAGTAGATTTGAATAATGTTTTAACAAAATAAGTTTTTTCTTCCCTCCCATACTGAAAAAGGTATTAATTGAAGGTGAAATGGTTTGGGTGTTTCTTCACTCCAGCATATAACTTTTTTTAAAAAAAAGTGTAAGTTCTCTTGCTTCCTCCTTCAGCTACTGGGGTTTTTCCTGAAATTGCTCCTCTTGAGGAACAATGTTACTAGTACATTATCTATAATCATTTTGCCTTTTAAATTAATTTTCAGTTTCACAAATACAAATCCTTTGTGCTGTAGCTGAAATATTATTAAAAATTAAGGCATTGAATTGCCACTTTTATGTTGCAAGTTTATTTGCTGAGGTAGCTGATGGTTGGAATGCTTCAGAGAGTTTCAGTAATGCAAAGAAATTACCTTTCTAAGATGGGAGGAGAGGAAGAAAACCCCACCTTGAATCATAACTTTTGCTAAAGCCAAACACTTTAAAGATGATATAATCGTGCATGCAAAGAAGATAACTTGTTTATATTTGTATGCTGGATATTATTTGATCTTTCTTAGTGCTGCAAGAAGCAACACGCTACTGTTTTGTACCTTTCCTCTGATCTAGATTGACCTGTATTTACAATTTCATGAAGAATTAAATGCATTTAAAAATGACAGCAGTCACTGGTCTTTTTCTTCTTAGATGACAACTTATGACACAGTTTAAAGAATTAAATATAGACAGCATTGCAAAAGAGGAAATGGAAACCAATTACAGGTCTTCAAATATGCACAGGTTGAAAACAACATTGTATTAATTTAGATTTTACATGCATAAACTGTGAAAGACAGTTTACACTTTGTGTATTATGTGACAGAGGAAGGGTGGGAGAAATAATACTTAGTAAATGGAAACCTTAATTCAGTCTGAAAAACAAAACAAATGCAAATTTCATTATTCAAATATTACATATAACTCTTCTAATCAACTAAGGCAGCATCAGTATCTCTTTATGATTCTTTAGTACTGATAAGTACAGATCCACTGCTTTCATACAAGCGTTTCAAAGAAGTATCTGTAATTACGGCTAACAGCCATCACAGAAGTACCAAACTCAATATCAAGCCAGATTTATGTGAAGAGAAAACTTGTTTTCTTGAACTGAAAGATCATTTGAAGCAGCTCCTACATCCCCTTTGCTTACGAACTTGTTTGAATGCAAGGGTTGTTCTCCTTTAACCCGTAAGGGATAAATGAACTTGTGAATCCATACTAAGAGGTAAAAAAATTATATAGATGTCTTGTGGTAGTGTAGGATGTTCCCCCTCCCTTCCCACATCACAGTAATACCTTTTACAGAAAATATACCTTAAAGTTGCATGACTAGTAGAGTTCATCCAATATTTTGTAATTAAAGAAAGAAATAATTATGTTACTACAAGATGGAAAATGGAGGAGGCCTCCAAGAGTGAATTTCTGGTGCATGGTCTTGCAACAGTGTTTTTTTGTGTGGCAGTCTCACCAAGATCTTGGGAGGATGGCACCTAGGTCACATTATCTCCACTTGCAGACTTCATCTGTATTCAGAGTTGTGCTTCTGTGTGACTATTGTTGCTAGTCTACAGTAGTTTGACTCTGCATTAATTGTATTTTTATTATGTATATATATATATACATATAAAAATGTATGTATATATATTAAAATCAATGCAGCTTAGAATATGGAGAAGGCTAAAGATATCTTGAAAGACTTGGTAGGAGAGTGACTGTGAAACACATTTGCATGACGGTCAGAAAAAGAAGATTTGTTCTGGATAGGATCACCTGCAGCTGATCTAGAGTAGTAACTGACTCATGCCATATATACATACAAGTAATTTTTCTTTTTAGAGTCAAGTCTTCCTTGATGTTCTGAAAGAGTTCCTTTTTTAGAATGCTTAAGCCCATTAGAATGAAGTTTTTTTTTTTATTCATCCACTGTGCTTCTGGGTGGGAGGTTTAGATCTTTCTGTATATACTAATAAAAAAAAATTAAAAGACAGGTTGTATTCCTTTAAAAATAGTCCCATAGAACTGGTTATATTATGTTTCTGTATTATACAGGTCACCGGAACGACCCACTGGAGATCTTCGTGAAAGAATGAAGAACAAACGTCAAGACGTTGAGGCAGAGCCACAGAAACGAAGTACAGAGGAGTCGTCCTCTCCTGTTAGGGTAAGAATGGAGTTTGCAGAACTCCAGAATCCCTCAGTAGAAATTGGGCAGTGTGTCCTAGAAACCTGATCATGGTGACTTGTAATATTTAAAACGTTTTAATGAACCTATCATTTTGTACATAGCTTGTGGCATATTTTATTATGAAGTGTCTTAACAATTGTATTATTTTGCAATTTTATAGCACTTTGGTCTTTTGGTTCACAAAGATTTTATAAATCCCGCAGACTAAAATATGTTATAAATACTGATAAACGGGTATTTAATAACAATACAGACTCTTTATTACCAAGAAAGTGTATTAACAGTTGTTCCAATCATCCACTATTTTTCCTCCGACATTTATTCATATCCATTGTTTACATGTATCCCGAATCCAGTTGTTCATCCCAAATTTGCTTTTGATGAGACCATGCAGTTACTGTTGTGCTGGTTCATTTCGCCTTCCTCCTCACATATTCATCAGCCATCCCAACTGCTCACTTTTGAATTTTGCAAAAAATTCATTCATTATCATTCTTATTTTCTTATCATCTTTCTGCAACCCTATACCTTTCAAATATCAGAAATTACTTATTTTTGTGTTGTCTGCTCCTGATGTTACAAACAAATAGGGGCAGAGTTGGTAGTGTGACCGTGCACCTGTATAACAATAGCACCAGTGTATTCCTGCGTCATGTTTTTTAAGACCATCTTCATATGAATAATGATTAAAAGTTATTATTTGTGAAAAATCAGTTTTGCTTCTGCAGGTATTAACAGTATTTTTTTTTCTTTTGGTCTGTTCCTACTTGCTGTGTAAAATGAGTTTTTATGTCAGGTGTAAAGAAATCAACAGCAGCTGCTATCATTAAATTAACAGAATGGCTTACCTTCCAATCATGTTCTCAGTTGCTGTTAATTTGTGTAAACTTTCAATCTTTTTACTCTTTTACTTAAATGTGTTTCTTTTATTTTCTAATAGTTTGAATAAACTGTTAAGTACATGGTTGGTGGGAAAAGTGGTTTTTCCAACCGTTATTAAAAATTTACTGTAACTTCTTCTTTCCTGGTACAACTCAATTTTGATGTAATTCTTGCTTTTGGTTAGTTAACCCTGCTTTTTATAGTGTTCTGTTAATGTAATAATAAAATACTCTAAACAACTAAACCCCAAGTAAAGGTGAACTGGAAGCAGGAATCAAAAGGAATCGGAGAATTAGTGGGTCTGTTAAAGTACCAAAGAATTATTTACAGGATAAGCACACTGTAGAGAAAAAAATACTCTGCTTCAGTCTCATAAAACAGAAGGCTGAGGAAACCACTGAGCTTTTGTATTAGTTGCATGGGGGCAACTCTCAAAATACGGGATATCCAAAGAAAATATTCTGGAACAAATAAGAGGGAGAGTCATCAAGAGTTGCATTGCAAAGAACCAGGATATCTAAAAGAACAGAAGATTGAAGTGACTGAACTGCTAACAAAAATCTTGCTCCATCATTAGAGCTACTGTTGTGGTGGCAATCTAATATGTAACGTTTCCATCTCTTATTAAAGCTTTTGGGATAACAGAGGAGCTGGATATGAAATCTTTGTTTTGAAAAAATGAAAAGTAGCTTGTTCCACAAGAAGTTTCATAATTGTGGGTTTTTTTTTTAAAAAAAAAAAAAAAGAGCAGCACTGTTCCTGCAGACAAAATTTGTGCTTCACCAGTCTACTGGTCTGAAACTTTTATGGGGAGTAGTGGCTAAGAGATAACTGTGACACAGGGGAAACCTTAAATAGCTTCTTTTGAAACAAGGCTTTTGAGCCACATAGACAGTCAAAGAATAGCAGGTATAATATTGTCAGGTTTAGAAGCCAGCTAAGGGGAAAATTTTAGATTAATTTCAAATGATGAAATTACAGAGGATGCTATGGTGCTTCATCTGAAGAGCTATAACTTTTTAAGAATGTTGAAAAAATGTTGGACATCCCAAATGTCAAACTTTGCAGAAGATAAGAAAACAGTAGTTGAGATTACTAAAGTCTGAGGAATGCTGTAGGGGTTGGGGAAAGAGAGTTTTTGGCAGTACAATGGCAGATGAAACTTGATGTTGGCAAGTGCAAGGTGTAATGCACAATGAAGAAAGTATTTAAAACAAAAAATCATGAATGAGTATTTTAAAAGTAACTGACACCATCCAGTAGAAAAAGAAGTTATTGTGGACAGCTCAATGAAACCATCTGTTCAAAGTGCAGTCACAGTTGCAGAAGCAAACACTCAGGTGTATAAAGATGGAATAGAAAATTATCAATATTATGCTGTAGAAATTAATGGTCCAGTTTTATTTGAAATGCTGTTTGGTTGTGATTGCCTGTATGCAAGACAATACAGTCAAAGGTCTTTTTTAAGTGGGCAAGGAGGTGAGAAAGAGACTGGAGAGAAGAAAGAACATGTGGTGAATGTATATAATGTATGGGTGAGAGAATGTAAATTAGATGCGTCATATTCATACTTTATCCCAGTAGAAAGAGTGGCAAATTTGAAAATGAGAAGGGAAATGCTATTTACGTTATATATGACAATTCTACCTGATTGCCAGAAGATGCAGTCAAAAACCTGAATAGGTTCCACAAAAAGTTGAGATAGTATAACTAGTATAAAATCTTTTTAGAAGAGAGTTCTTGTTCTTTGGAGACATAAGATAACTAGTACAATCTCTATGTATTTAGGAAGAAACTTTCTATATGGACAGCTTATAGAATCTATCCCTTATTATTTCTTCATGTCTTGTACTATTATTTTCAGAGACAATATGCTGCGTTACATGGACAACTACATTGAACTCCGTTGTTTCTGTGTTTCTCAGATTTGTGTTTGGAATTACTTCAGCACTGTATATTAGTGTATCAGTTATTATACAAATAATTAGATAAGGTTCCTGCTGTTATTGTATTTAGTTGGAATTTTTTATGTTGAATTTTTCTCCGTATTATGAGAAGACAGTTACACTGGAGTATATGAAGTATTACCTAAACTGTTACCTGGGAGTTGTGTGTGATTTGGGAGAAACAGTGGGAAGAACTTAATGTATGTTTAGGAAAGGTTTTTGTAAGGAATGTGTATCACTTGTTTCATATCTGTGCTTTTTGTCACTGTGGCTTTTGAATATTTCCACTGGAAAAAAAGTCAGCATTGTCTTCCATCTCTGAAATGGAAACAATACCTGTTCATTTCAGGGAAACTTCAGATTCATTTTCTTGTATGTTTGTGTAGTGTGGTAGTAGTTTACGCTATAAAGGTATCATACCTAGAGCAAAATAGTACTGTTCTTGCCCAAAAGATTCTAGCTGTAATACGTGATAGCTTATTCTAGATTTAAATAAATCTGTGCTTTTGAATTAGTTTGTATTGCTTCTCCATGTACATGTGCTGATAAGGCTGAAACTGAAGCTTCTGCCTTGTAAGAATTGTAGGTTGTAAGAGTCCTATAAATACTCTCTCCATCGGAGTTGGCAAAATAACACTTCTTGGCTAGAAGCATGTTTTGCAGACTGGATGAGTCCTTTTGTGCTTGGCCAAACTCTTCTGGGTGTAGTGGGAAATTCATTCAAGTAGACATCAAGTCTTGTGCTGTAGAGTGCTGATTATATCTTATGGGGTGTGGAACTTCAACTTAAGTAGATATTAAATAAATAAAATCTCACACAATTCAGCCATAATGTCGTATTTTTTTTTCCTTTCTTAAGTAGCATTTCTCCTGAATGTCAACATTAAACTGTAATCATCTGTCCAACATATTTAAATAGTTTAACTGTGAGCACGTACCTGCAAACAGCATAGACAAGTCCTGCTAAGTTGTTGTTTACTCCTAGGACGATCTACAGATTGTTTTTTGTTTTGTTTTTTTTTTTAGTAAATAATTGTATTATTATGAAAGTTTATTGTTTCTCATCTAGTAAATGGCATTTTTTCGTAGTCTGCAGAGAAATAGTTTACAAGTATGGCTGAAGTGGATACAGCATCTTCAAGTACAAGTGAAAGACATGCTATTGGCCTTTAGGAGCTTGACTTATTTTATTCTTGGTTTAAGGGAGAGATGAGAAAAACCTGTGTGAAGTACAAGAAGGTCTATAAGAATAGGAAGGAAATATTTACTCCCCATAGTATGAGGGAATTATATGTGTTGTAAGTGGAACAAGTACAATAAAAGGAATATGTTGAAGACTTTTTGATGAGAAAATTCAAATATGTGTTCTAAACTGTCATAACTTAAATTCTTGATTTGCGTGCCCCAGGAAAATATACTCAATTTCTAAACTGAGATTTAGATACAATGTTACCAGAATCTTTTTTCCTGACAACTATCTGAAGTCATTTAGTGAATGAACAGGCTCAGATCAAGTTGTCCTGACTTGTAGAATAGCATGCTTGCATAAAAATTGCCTATTTTCTTCCTCTATATTCAGTAATTCAATAAAATTCTTTCATAGATGTTTTTGTTCTCAGTTCTTCTGTAGAAGTATGATTGTGCCACTACTGTATCTCTCCACTGAAAGGAGAAAATACAGGCTGTTTCAAGATGCTTGTGTTTGTAAGTTTGGAGATGTAGGCAAGATACATACAGGTTGTGTAGTGTTTTTAACATGGGTTATTAAATTGGTCTTGAAGCGTTCTGACTTATCTGCACATTCTCTGCTGACGAGTTATTTGGGGAATTGGCTTTGAGAAGTTTTTTGAAATCAGTATATAGAGGATGTCCTAACATGCATATTTCAGTTTGCTAGTAACAAATAGTGTTGAATTAATAGAAACTAGTATTTGTATTTAAGAAATTATGTTTATTGTTTTTTTATATTGTAGGAATTAGTTGCAGTATATAGCAGAAGTATACAGTTTAATAGAACAGATGCAGCCTTCAAGGAAGGCAGTCTAGAAAAATTAAGATAGTCTATGAAAAAAAAGGATTGTTGCAGGAGAGGCTTGTTGATAAAGTTACAGATTTTCAGATCTCATCAGAGTCATTTTCTTTTAAAGTAACTTGCTTTGGAGCATAGTACAGTTCTTGCTCTTAGACCAAAATGCCTTTAGTACATGTTGTGATGATGGCTTAGTTGATGTAGACTTGTCTGCAGTTGATGTCAGCAACCAACATGACTTGATAGGTTAGGATCTTGTACATCATTCTAGAGATCCTGTTATGAAATGGAGATAAAATAACTTTTTTTTTTCCTTATTCTACAAGCTGCTTTAAATTAAACATGGCGCAAAATAGTTCTTTAATGTGAAGTTCCTTCATGTTATGTAGCGACTGGTCATTTTTTTCCAAACCTTCTAAGGCTTTGAATATGATATACTGAATGCATCAAGATGAGAGGCTTGAAGATAACTGTGCATTGAAGCATCTGCTTTAGTTCACTAGGTAAAATAAATGCAGTACTTGTTCTGTCATTGTTTATGTCATTAAACTAGAGATAAGATTTTAACATTGTTAGTAAATAAAAAGGAATAGTTGAATTTTACTCACTTGGGAGTGACTGTCCACAATGTTATGTTATTTCCTTACTGTGTTTCTAAGGTGATGTTAAGAATTTAAATTAAGTCAAGATCTAAGTCCCAATAAGGAATAGCTAGTGAAATTCTCAGACATCTCCTTTTCTTGGCATAAAAACAAAGGTTCCTACATATCAACATGGAAGAATCCCCCAAAGACAAAAGAAGGAGCTATGGGAGGTGAGAATAAAAGGGATATGGGACAGACTTTCATTATTTGCTCTTTCTGGTTTCCTGCTTAATAAATTAACCTGAGGTACTTCTAAGCTTGAATGTTCTTTTTTTTGCAAATAGTGAAAAAACTTTGTCCTGTACTCCACCGAGGCCCAGGTAGATTATTTAGAGAATGTCAATTCAGCAGAGGCAATGATGCAACTATGCAGCTTTACTATTGGAATTCAGCAGGGGGGGAAGAGCAGCACAGGTTCAGTTGCCTTTCGAAATTATGTTCTTTCCTGTAAGAATAGTCTCTGGCTTCCTTAGGTGTCCACGACCAACTGCCACATGCAAAATGGGTGCTACTGCAATAGTTAGACTTGTCTAATAACTCGGGGCCAGTGAAAGTGCAAATATAAAGCTATCAACAAAACTTGATTCTAGTGTGTTGCTTTAGACTTTTTTCCCCTTCCTTCTGCCAGCCAAGGGTCTCTCTTTTTTTTTCTTTTTTTTTTCTTTTTTTTTTTTTTTTAATTATTCCTGCCCCGTCCCCCCTTCTTTATCCTCTGGAGAGTTAAATGGTTCAGCTTCTGAGGCTCATCTGCCTTGCATATAAATATTCCCTTGCATATAAATATTCTTACTTACAGCTGAGAACTCTTACTCAAGCTGTTAAAATTATACTCTTTAAGTGTTCATTAAACTTCTGGTCTTAAGAACCTGGTCTGTTCTTTCAGTTCCTGTTTTAAACTTTATTCTCTGATACGTGCTCAATTCTTGCTCTGCCTTTAAACCTTCTTATTTTATGAATTCTTTCTGCTCTTTTCCCCATCTGCTATTTGCATACTGATTTTATGAAATTGCATTAGAACATGTTGCCTGTGGAGTCTCTGTTTATTTAAGAAGGTATTTGTTCAACAGGCTAAAGGGGAAAATGCTTTTTGTACTATAAAAAAGAAACAGCCAAAATACCATGTAAAATATACCTGCTTCTTCAGGCTTCCTTTAAAATCAAGTTGTTTACTCTAATGCAGCATTTTTCCCTTTATAGAAAGAGTCTTCACGAGGAAGACATAGAGAAAAGGAGGATATCAAAATTACAAAGGAGAGAACACCAGAAAGTGAAGAGGAAAATGGGGATTGGGAAACAAATAGAGAAGGTAAGTGTAATTAAGTTAATGTCCCCCTACGGCTCAAAGAATTGCAAGATTACTGGGCTGTATGTAAAGCAGAGTGTTTAAAGGTTTGGTCTATAAGCAGAACACTTTTATGCAGTAGCCATTAATGTCTATTTTTGGAGATGAGCAAAGAAGCAATCTGAGTTGAACTTCTACAACGGTAAAACCAACTTATTTTAAAAACATGTGGGGGTTTTTTACCTTTTTTTTTTTTTTGACTCCTCAGACAACAAGGAACTTGGCTATAGGCTACTCCATGGCTGAACCTTTCACATTTAGAACACTAGTTGAATTCAAGTTACACCCAAGTAGTTTTGAAACTGGTCAATCTGAGAGAGCATAACTCTTTTGAATTCAAAAGTCAGCAGGTTGTTGCATAATTTGTAATGGTGTGAACTGTCTCATTAACAAGGGCTCCATTAGAATGAGTATAACAACAGCTGAAGGTAGCAGTTGGTGAACTAATTATATTCTGAAAACACTTGAAGAGTGGTAAGAGTCTTGCGTTACCTTGGGTAGTCATTTTTGTTTGGGTGGTGGGGTTTGGTTTTTTTTTTGTTTATGTTTAAAAGGCGATTTTGTTGTCCTTGTTCATAATACTCATCCATTTAATATGCAGACAGTTGAGGAAAATATTGTCTTTGTTTTCTCCTCTCTCTCCTGAGTTTCACTTTTGTTAGAGACCCAGTTCACCTGACAGATAAATTACGGCAGGTTCTAATGAACTGTGGTGTTTATGTAGTTTTGTAAGTGTCAGTGTTTCAGAAGTAGTTACAATGTTGCAAGAGAAGATGGGAATCCTGATCCATTCTGAGCGAATTCAGATATAATGAATGTATTCGCAATAAAGTATACTACTACAAGTTGTGGGATGGAGCACCTCTGTAAATTTCATGAAGTAGGTCGCTTTTCTAGAGTATGTGCTGTAAGAGTTGCAAATACTGTTTTGCTGTGTCTTAAGCACAATACATGAATAGAAAAGTAGCCATAATATATTTTCACTCCTTTCTGAATGTTGGGTTTGACATGATTTAAGAAATGTTGAGCTATGGAAACATGTATGCATGGAAATAGAATCTAAGTAAAAAACGTTTGGAACTTAAAAACCTCAAGTTCTGTATGAATGTCTTCAGTCTTAGACACAGAGGCTTTCAGCTTGAGAATTATGATTTTTTTTTCAAAGTAGTGTTGATCAGTTATGTGGATGAAGTAGAATTACTATCTATTAAGTTCTAGTGAGTGCTATATAAGCAGACATGTGAACTGGGAAAGAACCTATGCTGTTAGGAGCTGCAGCTCTCTAAGCTGTTCCCATGACGACACATGAAGGGAATTTGTAGACTGAGTTTAGTTATTGCAAAACCTTTTATATAGTTCCTCTGTGTAGGAAGGGGAGTGAAAGCTAATGGCTTTTTAATGAAGTCATCTTTTCTCTGACAGTTATTTTCCTAAAGTGCATTCTGAGCATTAGACTTAAATAGCCATAAACAAAATAAGACATGTAAACAGAGTGAGTAAAACTGCTTTAATTTTCAGTAAGATTTCAGCTGCAAGGCTTGAAGCATATGATGCTAACTAACCATGACTTAATGAAATAGCAAGAGAAATAGCACCTTTTCTGATGTGAAAACCAAACAGTAACAATGTTTTAAAAACAGAAATAAGCTCTTGAAGTGTGCATTTATCCAGTGAAAGAGGTCATACAGACGTCATCTTTTATTTTACAATCAATTTATAGATGTAATTAAATAAGTGTATCAATTGATTTGTGGGATATTCTGTTATACAAAATCCTCTAGTATCATGCATCACTATTTAAATCTGTTTCATGTGAGATTTCCCAATTAAGTAGTGCTCTATATATTTTTGGTCTCTGTGAAGACACACTCTTTTAATTTATTTTTTTTTAAATAAAAATAAATGGTTTACTGGGTTTCCCTTGCTACCTCAGCTTAACAATTGATGCAAGTCTCTAAAAGAAGTTAAGGTGGTTTTTTTGATGAAGTTTAAGAATTTAACTGCAGGTTGTATGGAACTA
The DNA here is from genome assembly GCF_964188355.1 of Buteo buteo. NCBI lineage: Eukaryota > Metazoa > Chordata > Aves > Accipitriformes > Accipitridae > Buteo > Buteo buteo. The sequence goes on along the minus strand of NC_134184.1, from coordinate 30,706,773 downwards.
ATTGCAGTTATTTCAGGTTTATGTATATAATCGGAGAAGAGATATGGCTTAGCTTCATTGATCCATTCATGCAGTGCTTAAAAGTCATGGAAATATTTATGCTTGGCATCCAGTATGCTAAATATTATTATTTATTTAATATGTAATTGTTTACTAATCTATTTACTTTTTTTAAAATAAAGACTCTGATAATGGAGATGTTAATTATGATTATGATCACGAGCTGTCTTTGGAAATGAAGCGCCAAAAGATTCAGAGAGAACTCATGAAGTTGGAACAGGAAAACATGGAGAAACGAGAGGAAATAGTCATTAAAAAAGAGGTTTGTATTATGTGAATGTGAAATTAAAAATATAAGTCATCAGCTACTTCATAGGCTTCTAATTGTTTCCTGGAAGACTTGAGCTTCCTGGGCTTCAAATGCACTATTGTGTTATGTAGTAGTAAATAACTGGCACATGTATCACTTAGTATGTGACTTGGATTTTAGTTGCGAGTATCCGGTCAATCCAGCACCGTAACCAAGTTTTCTGCTTTATGAAGTCAGCTATTAAATGAGTAGGATTTAATGCATTTTAATGATATAAAAATAGTAAGACCTTTAACACAAAAGACATGTAGAAGAAAACACAAGGCATTTGCCAAGCTCCTTTTTGAACGTGTCTTGTAGTAACAGAGTAAAGTAGAGTAACAGAGGCAAAGCTGTAAGTGTTAGAAACCCTAAAATTTGCGGGAAGATTAACAACAAAAAAAAAAATCTGAAAGGAGGTCTTTCTTTTTCAGACAAACTTGAGTGCTAACTGGGTATGTACTGATTTCAAACTTTTAGTTACATTTTTTGTAATGTATTATGGAGTACACCATCTTCTCTTCCCCCACCCTTTTCCTGTCATCTTCCTTTTATGGTGATCTCTGAAAACGATGTGGTTAGTTTATTTGAGGTATATGTGTACATGGTTAAGATCTTAGATGTATGCTGTTACTGGATTTACATATCTGACATGTATATCAGCATACAGGTAAGCTTTTGAGCATCAATGTCTTATCGGTTAATGTATTCTTTTCCTCAAGATTTCTCCAGAGGTGGCTAGATCTAAATTATCACCATCACCATCACCAAGAAAGTCTAGCAAATCTCCAAAACGAAGATCCAGTCCCAAATCATCTTCTTCGGCTAGTAAGAAAGAGAAGAAAGCGTCTACTGTATCTTCCCCGCTTTTGGATCAGCAGAGGTCAGTATGTAGGTTCATCTTGTGAGGAAGTGAGAACATGACCATGCTGATTTTTGTTACTGGATTTTTCATAATTAATATGGTTTTTCATTTTCTTTGCTTTCAGGACTTTTGATTACGTAACTTTAGGGGAAGGTCTCTAAATTGTGCACTGTGAATCATCTTGTGCAGAAAATTGTTATATGCATGTAGTTGTCAGTTGATTAATTTCATGGTTTACAAGCAGGTCTTTTCTCTTTGAATGTCCTGAGTCTCTGGGAGGTGATGAGGAAATATAAACCATTAAAAAGTGGGAAGCAGTTTTATTTGAGATGCTCCAGCCTGTGAAGTAGCTCCTCTAGACTGAAGTGACATGTTTAAAATTTGACCAACTGCACGTTGTGTTGGTATTGCATATTGCTGTTCAGGAAGTAATGTTTGACTTTCAAGGCAGGGAATTTCTCAGAATTCAGGAGAGGGAAAGAAGTGGCAGATGGGGGCAGGGAGGGAAGTAAGGACAAGGTATGTGAAAATAACAGGAAGTTCAAACTGGGCACCTTGCCACAAAAAGTCAATCTCCAAAACCTGTTTCTAAGTTCCTGCTGCCTGCAGGACCTTTTGAATCACTGTTTGCAGCTTTTGGGTAGGAAAGAAATTACTGCAGCAACATAAGCAAACACATCTGTATTTGCTAAGCAAAAATCCTGTTTAAAATAGGGACAAAACAATATTGTATCTGCTGTGAGAATGTACAGCATGGGCTGCTATGCTACTGACATTCAGTATGCAGTGATACCTAGTTTATAGGGTTTATGTCAGTGGTAGTTTATATGGAGAAATATATACTATTTCGTATTGTGAGATGCATATTAAAAAAAATATTTCAATGCTTTATCCTGCATCAGGTAGTTAAGATTAAATCAAAGACATGAGGAATTCAAGTTATTTTGTGTATATGATTGTGGTATTGCATTGCAGAAATGGGAGACTAAACACACAAGATGCTCTATAGAGTTCTGGTCCTCTGATGTGTGGAGTTCATGCAAGGGCATTTTAACTTTGAAAACTGGTTCTGTCTGAATGGGAGTAATTTGTATTTTTGTTCACTTGCTTCAGAAATAAAGGTTATAAATGGAAGAGCTCAATGTGAATTTTTACCATCTACATTCACCCTTCAGTCAAGTGCAGTTATTGAGTGCTGCTTGCTAATGGAGTGGTGAATCCTATCCTAAAAGCTTCAAGGCCCTTTATGTTATAACTTTCCTGCCAACATCTGAGAAATCATTATTTGAAATAGTTGGCAGTCCTTCATTTTTCTCCCCCCTTGTTAATTTATCTCTAGGAGTTCTAAAAGTAACCAGAGTAAAAAGAAAGGTCCTCGTACCCCTAGTCCTCCTCCTCCAGTACAAGAGGAAACTCCCCTGGGGAAAAAACACAAAGAAAAACATAAAGCAAAAGAACGTTCAGAAGAAAAGGCAAGGGAGGTGAAAGAGAGAGGGCGTGACTTTGAAAGGCACAAGGAGAAAAAAGAGAAGCAGAGGTAAGTTATGTTGCATTACTAGCTTTTAACATTAATGTAACCTTGCTTTTAAAGTTATCTTTTATAGAACATTGAATAATAAAGGATTTATACCTGCTTTGCCAACAGCCTTTTCAGTACTCATTAAATATTTTAAGTGCGTTATATAGATGGATTGATAGACTAACAGATTGGTGGCTTTTAATTACATAACTTAATAAGTTTGTAAAATGCCCTTTTGAAAGATTCATTACTTTTCAGGAAGTTGGACCTTCACCAATGGAGCAATTCATTTGCCAAAATCTTTGTCAAAGTCGTTCACCTGTCCGCTTGCCTGCTCTTCTGAAATCTTAGAGGACTAATATCTTTCTAAATTGGCAGTGACATGTTTAACGTCTCCCTAATCTTCAGTAGGTTAAAAGTATTTCTGAAGTAGTCAGAGTACTGCAATTTTAGAATTACTTCACTTTCGCATATATATACATACACATCAAATAGTGGACTAATATGACTATTCCCGTTATTTTCTGAAGCATAGGTGTCCATTTAAGTTGAAAAATACAACACCTGCGTTTTTAAATCCTGTATTTCCGTGATGAAAATAGGGTATGTGTTTGTAAGTGTTTACTTTGTAACTAGCATGGCAAAGGCTAAGGAGTGGAAGACCAGTGAATTGTGTATCTTTAATTGATTAAATAAATGACACTGTTCTTACTTCAAAATATATTATTTCCCTCATGCTTGCACACTTCATTACTGGAAGGAGGTCACAAGCACTAGAAAATATTCTAGGTAGTGCTGAAAGGATCAAGAGAGTACTTGGCTTATCGTTGTACTATGATCAGGTATTGCTGTGGTGACTACAGCCTTTTATTTCAATGTTGGATTTTTGTCTTTTTTTTCTCCTAAATAATAAAAATCAGGAAATAATGTCAAGTCTTCATGATGTACAGTAAGTGACATAGTTGAAGGTTCTGACAGATGTCTTTCATTCATTTGAAACTGTGATTAGCATTTGAAAATGTCTGTGAGCTTGAGTCTTCTTAAATACAAAGTTCTGACATTACAGAGATTTTTTTAATAGGGTAGCAAGATAATTAGCCATTGATAGGAATTCTGTTTCACCGGCACATGAAATATAAGGTAAAATTACAATATATTTTTGTTTTTACCATATTCTAGTTTTGCATTTTACAGTCCAGTGATTAGCAAGAAATTTAGTGCGTATCTTGCATTTTTGAGTCTTGCTAGCTTATGGTAATTTCATATGTGAAATTATAGACGGAACAAATGATTCTGTAAGATAGTTCTTGATCTTGTAAGCACAAGTTTTGTCTTGGAGTTGTCAGTCATTTCATAGAAATGTACTAATGCCATATTACACCCATTAAACAAGCTGCTGTTTATGTTTCCCAGGGATCCCTCTGAAAGCTCCCATAGACAGAAGCGTTCTCCTAGTCCTGCAGATCATTCTGGCAGTAATTCTTCCCCTTCCAGGGAGTACTCACCACCTGCTGCAAGGCGAAGACAAACCTCCCGAGCTCCAGCCAAGTCAACCACTCACAAACATAACTTCTCACCCTCTCGCAGGTGGGAGGTCAATTGCATGGATTTTATTTCCATGAATAGTTATAGTTTAGAAACTTCCTCTGTTGCTTTGACTACTTGTTCATATGTGTCTGTTGTGTGTGCCTCAAACACTTGAGCTCTGAGACTTTTTATTTTTTGCCAAGTTACTACATTGAGAGTACCTGTCATGTCAAGAACACAAGTCATGGTGCAGGCTTCCATTTTTCAGTTTCTCTCAAATGTTTTGGCTTCAGGTAGAACTTCAGAAGTCTGATATGAGACATAGTCAGTCTGTGATCCTTTGGGAAGTTTTTTTCTCTTTCTCACCTTCCCCCTTCTTAAAAAGTAGAAAGTGTGTGAATTCTTCTATCTTAGAGATGGGGAAGGAGCAGAGTTTCTCCCTTCTAAAATGGGTAAAGTGGTACATAGATCCTGGCTCTACACATCTTTCCTGAAAAGCAAGCACAACAGGCTAAACAGTACAATATAAGGACAGTTTCAGAGACCCTTCTTGCAGGAAGGGAAGATATCCTGCTAGTTCTGGAAGCCTTAGAAAAAAATCTTTTACCACCCATTAAAAAGAAAGGGAGGAGGCTTCTTATTTTGGTCTGAAGGAATCTGTAAGCTTAGGTTTAGAATGGCAGTGCTGAATACTACTGCAGTCCTGTGTTTGTATAATGGAGAGGGAGGCACATTTATTTTCTGCATGTCTGTTGAAGGGTGGGGGGAGGACACCAGATGTCATGTATGTCTGCATGCTGATAAAACAAGCAAAATAAAACCCATCCATTCAGCAATCCTAAGAGCTGTAAGCAAGCTCTTTTGCTGCTGTAGTGACTCAGTTCAGCTGGAACAATGTTGTATTGTGTTAAGCTAGATGTCACTGGTGGACATTTTCTCTAAATTGGATTATTATAGGGAAAGGAGTAGAGCAGCCAGTTCCCCCTGCAGCTGGCGTAGTAAGGAGACTGAAAAATACCTTTGCAGTACCCTTTTCCCCACTTTTTCTAACCTACTGCACTATTTTGCTCGTCACTGCCTGCATCAAGTGTTGTGCAAGGAAATGTTAAGCAGGGAAAATAAATGGGCCTTCTGCTAGAAGCCAGGAAGGATATTTGAAGTGTTTTGTTTGTCTCCAAACCATTGATAGCCTTCCATGCAAGCCAATTTTAGTAACCCTGTGTTTCATCGTAATGGTTTAATGGTGAAGAGTAAATGTAGTCTTAGTTAAAGACGGTAAGTCATGAAATTATATTAGATTCTGTCAGTCATTTCTGACCCTGACTGAATTTTACTTTGAGTGCTTTGGAAATTTTACTACTCATTCCAGGCCATTTGTTTCATTTGTATGAGACAATGTGTATGAATTGTCATCTTGGAGGCAAGCAGGCTACTTGTTTCCTCAGGAATAGTCATTGGTCAGACCTTCCCTCCTGTGATAGAAAGCTGCAGTCAGCATGGTTATATATCTGTGGAGACAGAGAAACTGAGTTTCCTCTTTCCTGACATTCATGAAGAATGTTTACTGGTAGCATGCACAAGGGGACCTGGAGGCTTTTTAATTTTCCAGACAAAAGGAGCTACGCATAAGCATCTTGGAGGTCAGACTGTGTGTAGAAGTTAGAGGCATCTCTAAGCCACATCAGGAATGCATCAGCTGGATCTCATGCACTTTTAGGTCTTCAGACAAGGAGGTACAGAATCTTAGTCTATTGTTGAGGTGTCCAAATATTCTCTGGTATTGACCATCATAAACACATCTCAGTGGGCTAGTCTCCAGGCCTGGCAATATCCTAGCATACAAGCTTACAGACACAGTATGAATTAGTATGAATTAAATTGAAAAATTGAAAAAAATAGATGCAGCCTGTTCTTCAGGGTGTCCTAGTTAAGCATGTTCCAAGGGCTGGTTTTGGTTTTTTTTCTGTCTCACCCCTTTCTTTCTGTCACTTTCCTGGGTATATTTTCTGGTAGAGATGAAGTGGCTCAGTTCAAGTATTGTTTCAGCCTGTCCTGCAAAAATTTTGTTTGACTTCTCTCAATTGACAAGACTGAAGTGCCTCAACAGTCAAGTCAAGATGTTTCCTTTAGTGAATATATCTGGTATTGTAGTAGAATCTGGCTGTGAAACCACCGTCTTTATGACATTGGTCCTATGGTAATCAGCATACTATTCCATGGGGCTCTGAAGGTGGTTTTCTCGAGTCACTGACATTGACTAGAAGGAAGGATGAAATGCTGGTATTAATAGATGACTTCCACCATGTTGTCTGTGACCCAAAAAGGACTTCCTTACAGATTGCAGTTCCTACCTCCGGTTGCCAGAGATTTCACTTAGCATTCCATTCCTAAAGCTTTGCTCCTTGGAAGCTGAATCATTGCTCTATGTTCCTGACATGAGGAGAATCTTTTTACCTGCAGAGTCTGGGTCTTTAAGAAGCCTTAGCCAGGAGATTTACTGCTGAGTAGCATTGGCTAGGCAACTGTCCATTTGGCTCTTGGACAGTGTCATGACAGGCTGTAAGCCTACCAGCCTGAATGATTCCAGAGCTCATTCTCTTCAGAGCCCGACTGACATCAGCTATCTCAGAAGAATTTCTTGTGACATTTGCAAGATAATTCAGCAAAAGCTGTGTTACGTACATATCCTTACCAACTGCTGGGTTATTGCAAAAGATTGCAGGGAAGTACTACTGCCTATGGTAAAGTAGTCCCTCATTTGTGTGTCACCTGAAACTGAGATATTCATCTGTATGGTCTGGATGTTTATTTGAAGTCACCAACACTATATATGGACATTCAAAAGCGGGAACTGAATTACTTAAAACTAAGTGGGGTTTTTGAAGATGTATTGCCCATGTGTGTTTTTTCTGACTTCTGCTCTTTTCTTTGGAGTCTCTGGAATTTAGTGAAGTGGCAGGGAGTTGGCAGTTAAGGGCAATGCATATTTCATGAGAAAAGATACTTGCAAGATGTTTTCATGCTGATAAGGGAGAAAAAAAACCACTACCGAGCTCAAAGGTTTTAAGTGTGTGTTTGTTCATGTTAGACTGTGCATGGGATAACATATTATGAGGAAGTTGATTTACTGTTGTGTAAATGACCTTTAGTTAAGTGATGGGATTTCAAAGATGAGAGACACTTTGTTTACTTTTCCTTATTCTATTAGATATGAATTTTTTGTGTTTGTGTAAACATTCATATTTGCTAAAATTTTAAGTGGATATGCATATGGGTTTTCAGGATCCAGGCCTAAATTGTTTAAAGAACAATGTTAAAGTTAGAAGTGCACGAGGAGGAGACACTTGCTTTCTAAAAAACTGAATGCTGTTGGAAACGAAAGAAGAAAAATTCCCCTTAGGTAACACTGTGTAAAAGTTATCTGCCTAATTTTACCATGAACTACAAAAAAGCATTTTATATTGAAGAAAACAATTGTTCTTGGTTTTGGGGGTGGGGGAGAAGATCATGTTTTTTTCTGACTCCTCCCCCGCTTCCCCCCAGAAAGCATTCTGCTAGCTGTGTAATATAATTTTGATTGGACAACATGTTCTTGGATATGAAATAAACTATAACCATTTAAAGATAAGCATACTTTGAAAGCATATCCTTGGTACCCCCTAGGGAAGACTAGTTTGATGTTTTATAGAAACAGCACTTATTTTCAGCAGTCAGAGGGTAGAGAATGCAGAAATTACTTTAATCACTCTTTTTTTTTTTTTTTTTTTTTTTTTTTTTTTTTTTTTAGGGTACAGTAAGAACCTTTCAAATCAAGTTATTACATGTGTGCCTGTTCTGACTCTTCCTTGCAGGTCTGCTTCCCCATCAGGTCAGCATCATTCTCCCATATCCTCCAGACATCACTCCTCTTCATCACAGTCAGGCTCCTCTGTTCAAAGACATTCTCCTTCCCCACACCGCAAAAGAACTCCTTCTCCATCCTATCAAAGGACAGCTTCCCCGCCGGCAAGGCGATCATCTTCTCCCTATCCCCAACACTCTTCTCCTCAGAGGAAGCGAAGCCCTTCGAGACACCGATCTCCTGCAAGAGAAAAGGGAAGACATGATCGTGATCGGACTTCACAGTCTCATGATAGGCGCCATGAAAGGCGGGATGGTATGAATAAAAAATAGCACTTCAGAATAATCTTTAATGTTTTCAAATTGCATTTTGAAGCTTGATTTTCAAATTGTGGCATTGTTTGCACCTATCCCGATGGGTAGGGGGTGAAGAAAATACTGGCTGTATTATCATTCCTGTGCTGGTGGTGGTGTTTTCAGGGACTGTGCAATTGAGTGTTCCTGATAGAACTGCTTATGTAGGCTCAGCTGATTATAAAGATCCTGTAGGCATCTGTCTAGGTGTTTCTTGTGTAGAGCAATGGTGGTGTCAGTAGGTAAGTGATCTTCTCTTGGTTATCAGGTATATGCTAGGGATCAGCTGAGTGATGGCAGGATACTTGTAAGTAACTGTTACTCTTTTCTATGAGGTGCCCAAATGCTAATCCAGTCCTCACTGATAGCTCTGTCTGTTGTCTTTTTAATTGACATTGAGGTGTGTGCAAAGAAACAGTCATTCCCTCTGGCTATTTGTAAAGCTGGTTGAGCTTTGTGATGGGCAAACATGCTGTTTGTCTCAAGAGACAGATTACAAAGAGTACATACATCAGCTTTTTTTAGACTGGCTGTAAACTTACCTTCCTGTAGCAGTAACATTACAAATAATGTAATTTACCAAAAGAAAAAAGACTTTAGCAGGACATCGAGGTTTTAAAAGCAAGTGGTCTAAATACAGCACAAATTTCCTGAAAATACATGTGTGTGGAGAAACAAAGGAATTTATGATTGGAGGAGAAATGATCCTACCTTAAAATTACTGAAGTGTGATTGCTTTCTAATATGTTTAAAATTTATTTTTGTTATACTTACTGTCTTTTGAACAGGTAAATATTTGTAAAGTACAGATTCAAATTCACAAAAAGATCTTTAAACCTTACTGAATATATAGGTAGATACCCAACACGATCTTCTCCTACTTACATACTGATTTTGATTTTCTGTGTGTATGTCAGAAGTATATTTTGACTGTATTATTTTAGTGTTATTTGTGTGCTAAATTTTTGCTTGCTCTGATTAAGCCAGTTATATAACATTCTTTTAAACGTTTTACAGACACTAGAGGGAAAAGGGAAAAAGAAAGAGAAACAAGAGATGATCGTGATTATGACCAGGAGCAGAGTACCTCCAGGGATCACAGAGATGACAGAGAGTCTCGTGATGGCAGAGATCGGAGGGAGACAAGAGACAACAGAGATCGGAGGGAGCCAAGGGAATCCAGAGACACTCGAGACTCCAGAGATACAAGGGATTATAGCAGAGATACCAAAGATAGTCGTGATCAGAGAGACTCACGCTCTACACGAGATTCCCATGACTACAGAGACAGAGAGAGTCGCGATACACATAAAAAGGATGACCAGTATCAGGAGGACTCACGCAGCTATGGAAGATCCCATGGCAGAGAGGAGAGCTCTCGTGCTGAAACAAGGAATGACTCCAGAAGTGACTCCAGAAATGAGAGCAGAAGTGATAGAACTGGCAGAAGTCGAGGCAGAGGTCCAGAATTATCTGACAAAGGTATTGCTTGATTTAAAAAATTAATATGTCCCTGTCATTGGAGATTGAATATTAACATTCATACTATCTTGTTTGATATTTGATATGGAAGTGCTGCCAAATAGTTCATGCTTTTAAAGCTATGTTCAATTCTTGGGCATTAAATTAGAACAGTTTCTTAAATCTATAGCACTTCTGTGTTCTCTATTCACTAAAGTGGTGTAACATTGGTATTCTGCCATCCCATTTTAAAACAAACCCTACACCAAGCTATTTAATGTTTCTGCAAGCCTAGGTTTCCCCATGGGCTACAGACACAAGTAAGAGGCTGATGTGTACTGGAAGATTCATAGGGGACAGTGTGTCTCAAAATACTGGGCAGTAGGTTTTGTGTGTTCTCTCAAAAGCAACTGCATGTCTTAGGTACTTGAAAACCATCTTTCACACAACCCCACCTCTCTCCACCCTGCCCCTTCTTGACTGACAAAAAAAAAGTGGGATTTTAACCTTTGGCAGTATTTTTGGAAGTCTGATGCACTTTGTAGACCAGCTTCACTTACCACCTTTTAATCATCTATGGTAATATATTTTGGCTTTCTCAGGCTTATTGTGACATTTTCATTAGGGAAATGCCATACAGTTTTTACAGGAAAAATGATCTCTACTTTCTCTGCTTATTCATGCTGCACTGCCTATAAGCTTACATCCTACTCAGAACAAATGTGAACTGGCTTTCGGACTCTTATATTTCTACTCAGGAGACCGCATGCTATGAGTAGGGGATGGTGATTTAGAAAGTCTTGAGTTTGCAGTTTGAAAATAATAATTTTACAATTAAAACATGTGAAATTTGAGTTGTTGGTTGAGTAGAGTTTGATGCTACAATTTCTATTTCCATGGACAGTTAATTCAAGTTTATTAAAAGTTACTACTTTAGTTGGTATAAAATATCAGTGGATTTCCTTATGTGTGGAAACTCATCTTTTTCTATTGATACATCTTTTAGGAAGTCGGGGGACTAGAGGATCCCAGGTTGATGGTCACAGCAGTAGTGGAAACTACCATGACAGCTGGGAATCAAGGAGTAGCTACCCTGATCGGGATCGCTATGACAGTCGAGAACAAGCAAGGGATTCCTCCTTTGAAAGAAGACATGGTGAACGCGACAGGCGTGACAACAGAGAGAGAGGTATTTTAATGTGTATTTTGACACATACATATGTAGTCAAATGTGTATGTACGAATGTCTGTTTCTTTCTCCCTCCTTTTTCTTCCTTCTTCTGCCCCCACACCACTAATTCATAAATAACTTATTTGACACTGCACATTGACGCTAGTCCTATCCTTGATCTAAGTTAACTTCCTTAGTAAGATCTCTTACTGGCAGTGTCTGCATGAATGTTATGGCCTTTCTTCCTACCTATGGCTAGATTTTGGCACCTTCTGTTTTTATTCATCCAAATAGTGTTTAAACAAACTAAACTTCAAGAGATTTCATTGTACAACTTCAATTTAAAACGTTTTTTTTCTCTTCTTTGCCTCTTCCTCCACTTCACGTACATACGTGTGTAAGCTTAGATTCACGAGTGCATTTCATTACTGGTTCTGTTTGTATAGAAATTGTACTTCTGCACTGGAAATTACTTGAGTATGTTTCGGGGAAGGCCTGACTACTAGACTGACTTAATTACGGACTACTTGCTACTAAAGTAATTGACAGTTGAGATTTATGATTATTTAAAAAATTTACTGCCTAGGGAATTTGATAGTGATGAATGCTTTGTTGTGGTCAATAATAATTGGCTAGTAAGTGTTGGTACAGATACCAGTGATCATGGAAAGAGTACAGACTGCTCTTTTAGACACAGTATGCAAGATTGCGCACTTCTGCATCTGAAAGAGTGCTGTGTTGTCTCTAATGAACTTAGTACCAACTTTCACTCTGGAAAATATTTGTATTCCTCACCAATTAAGAGAACAGGAGGAGTTAGGGAAATGAAAACAGCATGGAAATGAAAGGAGGAGCTGTGAAGAATAAATATAAAATTACAGGTTGTTTTTTTCTATCTTGAGTTTTGA